>NC_092141.1:15301277-15610652 GCF_043159975.1 Macaca nemestrina
GGAGCACCAGTGCCCACTTGACATAGCCTGCTCTGGGCACACCTGAATTTTTTTTTTTTTCCCTTTCCTGCCCATTCTCACTTCCTCGACCCTTCCTGGTGCTTCCGAGATCCCCCTCGAAAATGAACCCCTTGCATCTGAATCCTTATCTCCTCGTGGGGGGAACAAACCTAAGACACCAGGCCTTGAAGTCTTTCCTCCTATTTGCTTCTCATCCTTTTGCAAATTTATACAAGTCAGAGAAGTAAGTATTAATCCAGGGAAGTCTATCGTTTTCAGAAGTGTTTAGAAATGATAAAAAATGAATCGAAATAAATAGAAGTAAATTTTATTTTTTTAAAAGCATCTAATGATAAATATGATCCATTTAATCTTAGGAGACAAATTAATAATATAAGTTTTCTTTATAATTAAGTGACGAGGCCATCATTGGACACATTATTAAGAAGCTCAGGATGTCCTTTTTGAGGCCTCCTCCTACTCTCTAAACTCCTCATGATCGTGCAAAAACGCCAAGCAGAGAAAGAAATGGAAATCGTGACCAGTCTCCTAAGACGTTCCAGGCTGGGTTTGCTATTGGTCTCATTAGTGCCACGGAAACTAGTCTTTTGTTTTTTTGTTTTTTTGTTTTTGAGACGGAGTCTCGCTCTGTCGCCCAGGCTGGAGTGCAGTGGCCGGATCTCAGCTCACTTCCAACTCCACCTCCCGGGTTTACGCCATTCTCCTGCCTCAGCCTCCCGAGTAGCTGGGACTACAGGCGCCGGTCACCTTGCCTGGCTAGTTTTTTTGTATTTTTTAGTAGAGACGGGGTTTCACCGGGTTAGCCAGGACGGTCTCGATCTCCTGACTTCGTGATCCGCCCATCTCGGCCTCCCAAAGTGCTGGGATTACAGGCTTGAGCCACTGCGCCCAGCCTGAAACTAGATTTTTAAATCTTGTCTGCCTTGGTGGAAGCATCCATGCCCTTGGTGACTCAGTTCCCAGCACCGACTTCACACTCAGCTTTGGGATCCATGTACCCAACCACAAGGGGCCACTCAGGTGTTGGGGGAAGAGTCACAAGCATCATCCAAGGAGACTGTCTGCAGTTGCCCAGGCCAAGGTGAAACTGGAAGCATCTTTTGATAAATATACAACGTGCCGTCTCAGTCAGTCCCTGCTAGATAGGCCAATGAATGTCTTGAACACCTCCTGGAAGGACAAACATCGAAATGTTTATGTTGTTTTCTCTGCATTGTGAAATTGGGGTTAATTTTTATTTTTCCTTTCTGTTTCTATATTTTCTGAATATCTTCTGTGAAAATGTATTACTTTGGCCACCATGTTTTTTCAATGCTATCAATTTTTTTAAAAGAAATTGCCACTGGTGTTCACTCTGTCATTTAACAAATATCTATTGAGTGCTTTTTTATGTGCCAGGCACATCCTAGGCACTAAGAATGCATAAATGAAGAGATAAAACACCTCCTTTCATGGGTGTTACACACTAGTGAGGGAAACAGGTGCTACATAAGTCAGCAAATACGTACAGAATATAAAGTCAGGTCTCGGTGAATGTTGGAGGAACAGCAAAGCAGGATGAGCCATAGATGACCCAGGTAGACCGTGTGCAAATGGAACCTGTCTCAGTTCAAGCTGCTGTTACAAAGTACAACAGATGGGTGGATTATAAACAGTCTTACAGTTCTGGAGGCTGGAAGTCTAAGGTCAGTCTAAGGTATAGGCATGGTCAGGTTCTATGAAGGTTCTCTCCCTGCTTCCAGATGGCTGACTTCTTATATCCTAGTACAGTGGAAAGAGGATGAGAGAGGGATCTCTCCAAGATCTCTTTTATGAGGGCGCTAATCCCATTTATGAGGCCTCCACTCTCATGACCTAATCACCTCCTAGAGGCCCCACATCACAATACCATTACATTGAGGGCTGGGATTTCAACATACGAGTTTGCATGGGAGCAGGAGGAAGGGTATACCTTCAGTCCATAAATGGGAAACCATCTAGAAATTATCTATTACAAAGGAGTTACTGTGTCTTTCATTTTTTGCGTGAAAATTGCACAAACTGTTGGGAAACAATTCATCTTCAGCCTGCATTTCAGACTAAAATTGTATTATTTACCTTCTAAATAAAATGATCTAAAACAAGATCGATTTATCTGTTAGAAGTAACTTAAAAAACATTTTTTTTAGGCCAGGCGCGGTGGCTCACGCCTGGAATCCCAGCACTTTGGGAGGCCAAGGCAGGTGGATCACGAGGTCAGGAGATCGAGACCATCCTGGCTAACACAGTGAAACCCCGTCTCTACTAAAAATACAAAAAATTAGCCGGGCATGGTGGCGGGCACCTGTAGTCCCAGCCACTCAGGAGGCTGAGGCAGGAGAATGGCGTGAACCCAGGAGGCGGAGCTTGCAGTGAGCTGAGATCAAGCCACTGCCCTCCAGCCTGGGCGACAGAGCAAGACTCCGCCTCAGAGAGAAAAAAAAAATTTTTTTTAAACTAAATTCACATTTTATATGTGTCACCTTTCCCAGTTCTGTTGATTTTTCCGTTTCCTCACTCTCTGGACTTCTACTTTTCAAACCCACCTACAAATCCCCCTCCACTGTATAGCAACAGGCTCCACAATCAATACAAGATGCCATGATCACAGTGACTTCCCCAGCCGTCCACCTTCACTCTTCACAGCCTCAGTGTCAAGGAAGTAATGAGTCACCCTTCATCATGAATGCCTCGGCCAGGTAGGCCCCCACAGGCTTCAGAGGTTAGGATCCAGAGTAATCCCTTTACAACATGTTGAGGAAGAGTTGCTGAAGTTCAGCTGCCTTTTGCAGCCTGCACACCACTGTTGAATGTTACTTCATGAAAGAAGAACATCCAAAACTCACCGAGGAACAAGAATTCACAACCACATTTACCCCCATCCTTTGGGAATGGAGGGATCAATTTTCTTCTTTCCAAGTCCTCTTGGCCATTTCCAAATGTAATGCAGGACGTCCTGCATTACAATGCGGCCAAGAACCCCACAGTCCACACGTACATCAACAGCTCTCAGTGATGCTGCAGAGCAGGACAAAGAAGGACAGAGCTAGGTAAGAAGCCAAGGAGAAAGGCTGCCAAGTGGAGAGGCTCTTAAAGAGACACCGTAGGAGACTTCAAAAATTACTGTATATAAAAGAGCTCAGGTGGTTGAACTAGAATGGTTGCTATAAAACGGTTGTTCTAAAACTCTCAAAGAAAACACCGCTAGAATTTAACAGAAAGCTTCTGCGTTCTGCAGTTGGAAACTCTAACTGTGGCATGGGTGAAATTGATCTAATTTGGCTTTGAGAGGTGGCTGTGGAAAATGGCATCCCGAGGCAATCAGATAGACAGCCTTGTGCTTCCTCTGCCGAAGAGAAGCTGAGCACTAAGGATGGCCAGGCTTCAGATAACCAAAGCCCAGAGCCATGAAGATAAAAGACCTTTGAGCAAAGACATGCCACCAAGTCCATGCACTAAATCTGGACCCATTTATTCTTAAGAGTGCCCTACTTAATTTTTAAATTCTTAATAAGATTGATTATCTGGTGTTTTGACCCATATAGTAGATTAGAAGAGGCAAATAAGAAAATGAGTCAGGGGGCCGGGCACAGTGGCTCACACCTGTAATCCCAGCACTTTGGGAGGCCGAGGCGGGTGGATCACGAGGTCAGGAGATCGAGACCATCCTGGCTAACAAGGTGAAACCCCGTCTCTACTAAAAAATAATTTAAAAAAAAAAAATTGGCCTGGCATGGTGGCGGGCGCCTGTAGTCCCAGCTGCTGGGGAGGCTGAGGCAGGAGAATGGCGTGAACCCAGGAGGCGGAGTTTGCAGTGAGCTGAGATTGCGCCACTCCACTCCAGCCTGGGCAACAGAGCGAGGCTCCATCTCAAAAAAAATAAAAAAGAAAATGGGTCAGGGGGCCAGGTACGGCAGTTCACACCTCTAATCCCAGCACTCTGGGAGGCCAAGGTGGGTGGATCATGAGGTCAGAAGTTCAAGACCAGCCTGACAAATATGGTGAAAATCTATCTCTACTAAAAACACACAAAAAATTAGCTGGGCATGGTGGTGCACACCTGTAATCCCAGATACTCAGGAGGCTGAGGCAAGAGAATTGCTTGAACCTGGGAGGCAGAGGTTGCAGTGAGCCAAGATTGCACTACTGCACTCCAGCCTGGGCAACAAGAGTGAAACTGTCTCAAACAAAAAAAAAGGAAAGAAAGAAAGAAAAACAAAGAAAGAAAGAAAATGGGTCAGGGATGCTGTTGGGTTAGAAGCAGGAACACTGATTTTTAAAAAGACTACACGCACAATAAAAGTGACAGGTATGAGTTAGAGAAAAGATTAACAATTTTACAACAACCAACAAGAAGCTCCCAAGCAAAACAGGGCAGGTTTAATAGAGGCAAAATAGTCTAATTCCGTCACCCACTTCTAAAGATACCACCGAAACCAATATTCACAGTGAAGGCTTCAGAGGGTCAATAGTAAAGGCACTCGCATTGGGTATTCTCATGGAATGAAGTGGAGGGACTGTGTTTTAGACAAATTCCCATCAAAAATGGTCAAGTGGAGAGAGTTAACTCCAAAGGGCCACAAAGGAATTTTGGGGTTGATAGAGATGATTTATACATTGATTGGGAAGAGGTTGCACAGATGTATATATTTGTCAATTCACCAAACTCTATACTAATGGAGGTGTGTCTTATTGCATGCCAATTACCTCAATGAAATTGATTTAAAAGTAAAAATAAGGTTCAAGTGAAAATTTGGTACTTACAAGGCAGGAGTCAGCTAGCTGAGACTCCACTAATACACACAATGGCCTCGTTCCTTGGTGATAAGGCCGTTAGATTCACTCAGGAGCACACATTGTGCCTGCGCTGTGCCGAGTCCTGAGAATACAAACATCTTGGAAATAGAGTCTCTCCCTTGGAAAGGCCCATAGTTTGATGAATTTAGTGGCTAAAAGATGCACTAATTTTCTTAAAACCTCAACACCTATTAGAATAAGGTGTTGAAAAAGTTAGGGCCCAGAGAGCCCCTTTGACATGGGTATATCGTTCCTTGCCTCTTCTCTCAGGTTTTGCTGACCTACACAATTTTCTGCATTTGGAATAAAGCCCACTTTTTCCAGCATCATTTTAAAGAGGAATCATTACCACCCCCGACTGAGAACAATCCCAAGGGGGTTGGCAGAGTGGATTTTCCTCTTGATTTCTGAGCAATAAACGGGACTTGACACAAGCTGTCAGAATCTAGTAGCTTTAAAACTACCTATTGGGTGGGGGAGGGGAGACAGCACTGAAACATTAGGCTGCAATCCCCCTGACCCAGGACAAAGGGTCGCAACACTCAGTCATCTGGGACTGTCCGTGAAAACCTATCAAAGGTTACTAACACAAAAGTAGAAACAGATTGGATGGCTGAAGAGTGTCTTAGCCAAAACCAGGCTTGCAGCAAGGTTGTATACATATTTGTTGAAAGACTAAAGAAAATACCAAGCTTTTGTTCTTATGACTGCTTTATAGTACAGCGGGGCTGTAAGGCTAAGACTGGCACAAAGGAGGAGGTGAAGCAATTCAATCTCTAAATTTAGCTGAGTGCTGTTACATCTGTACCTTGCGCTATCTCTCTGCCCAATGCCCACCCCTCAGCCTAATCCCCACCCCCTCAGCTTAAGCCCCACCCCCTCTGCCCAACCTAGTATCCCTCAGCCTAATCTCACCTCCTCGGCCTAATCCCCACCCCCTCTGCCCAAAGTTGTCCCCGCTAAGCCTAATCCCCGCCCCCTCAGCCTAATCCCATCTCCTCAATCTCATCCTGATTCCAAAAAGTTTACAGGCTCAATCAGAGGATGCCTGGAAGTTTCTGTATCTTGGAAACTGTAGCCCCAATGTAACACCTTCCCCAGTGCTTCCCTTGGCCTGTTATGTACTGGCAGCATGTCAGTCATCACCCCAGAAGGAAACAGCATGTAACTCAGATTGTAATTCTCTTAAGGTGAGGGATGACACACAGGGCTGTGGGCACATTTAAGGGAAACAGTGAAGGATGGTGAGGCACCCAGAGACTAGCAACATGGGAGGCCATTGCAACCCCCTGGCCTAGGGTCACCAGATGCAAATAAAAATGCCAGATACCAGTTAAATTTGAATTTCAGATAAACAACAAATAATTTTTTAGTACAAGTATGTCCCAAATATTGCACTTATATTTACTTAGGCTAAAAAAATTACTAGTTGCTTAACTGAAATTAAATTTAACTGGATGTCCTATATTTTATCGGGTAGCCATACCCAAGCCTGAGGCAACTGGGTGTTACTGGAGCCCATTGAGAGTTGGAGCTGAGGAGGAAGTCAGGGAGGCCCAGCAGGAACAGTGTTCACAGAGGCGTACAGACCAGAAACAGAGCCCACTGCAGCAAAGAAGAAGAAGAAAGATGGTACCTCTCTCTCCTCTTGCCCTCTAATCTCCCAAGGGCATTTCCCAATGGCAGAAGGCACCTAGAAATCAGTCTATAAGACAGCCTCACTGTATAACCCTTAGGGGTTGGTCTCCCGGAGCAAAGAGGCCAGCAGGGAAGGCAGAAAATGGATATGGAGGTTGAGACAAACAGACTAACCAGCATAAACATGTTCTATATTCCTTCTAGAAGCATATGGAAGTTATTTTTATTTTTGCTTAATACCACCAATAAAGCTGAATTCATAGAAAGCAAATATTTGGGGTGTCTCCAATTGCACAGTAACAATACAGCTTGAATTTTATATGGATGTATTTACTCACACACAGGAAGATACCTCTTTCTGAACATGTACACAGGAAGCCGGGGAAAGTGTTTTAATCGGCAAAGATGATACTGCAAACTGCCTCTTGGACAGGTAAAAACTTCTTATTTTGCACCTGGGAATTGTCTCAAGACAGAAACAAGTAATTCCATTGGTCATATTTTTGCTGACAGCTTAAAAGCAAAACTCGGCCAGGTTTAACTTGCTATTGGAGTTGAAAGAATTAAGCATCTTTGGAACCTCCTAGTTTTGGGCTGGGTGCCGTGGCTCACGCCTGTAATCCCAGCACTTAGGGAGGCTGAGGCGGGCAGATCACAAGTTCAGGAGTTCGAGACCATCCTGGCTAACATGGTGAAACCCCCATCTCTACTGAAGATACAAAAAAGTTAGCCGGGCGTGGTGGCGGACACCTGTAGTCCCAGCTACTCGGGAGGCTAAGGCAGGAGAATGGCGTGAACCCGGGAGGTGGAGCTTGCAGTGAGCCGAGATCCTGCCACTGCGCTCCAGCCTGGGTGACAGAGCAAGACTCCGTCTCCAAAAAAAAAAAAAAGTATAATTAAATTTTGCCCCCTCCAAGATCAAGTTAAACATTAAAGACAGTGCCAAGGAGCGGGAGGGGATAACACTGAAGTCCTGTACAGACCCTTTAGCTTAAGGAAGGAGGTGGGGTGGGACGTTGGGAAGCATCTAGAAAGGTCTGAGAAGGGACCAGACTCTTAGTTCTTCCTGGTTCTGCCTCCTAATTGCCCCCAGCTCCTTGTGCAAGGCACTTAACCTCTCCAGGCCTGTTTTTTTGTTTTGTTTTGTTTTTGTTTGTTTTTATCTCTGTACTAAGGGGATTAGTTTTGAGCCATGTAGGCTTTTTCCTGATCTGAGAGTCTCTGGGTCCTGTATGTGCTTTGGAAACTCAATTCTCAATAATCTCATGGACAAGAGTAAATAGAAATCTTATCTGACTATGCTAACAGAGGTGTCTTCACTACCCAAGATTAACCTAGAGACTGGCCACGCCCACTGGAGCTCAGCTTCCATTCAGCTGATTTTACCGTCCAGCCCTTCAAGAGGAGCCATCACTGCAGTAGGAGGGGAGTGGGAAGGAAATCCTTCCCGAATGCTTAGGACAAGATAAAGAGGACGGTTTTCTCACTCCTCACCTAAAGTCAAAAGGGGATTCAGTTCACCAAAGGCACAACAGCCTCAATGCCCACAGGATCCAGCCAATAGTTAAAGAAAGACAGAGGAGGCCGGGCGTGGTGGCTCATGCCTGGAATACCAGCACTTTGGGAGGCTGAGGTGGGCAGATCATGGGGTCAGGAGTTCGAGACCAGCCTGGCCAGTATGTTGAAACCCTGTCTCCACTAAAAATACAAAAATTAGCCAGGCGTGGTGGCGGGTGCCTGTAATCCCAGCTACTTGGGAGGCTGAGGCAGGAGAATTGCTTGAACCCGGGAGGCAGAGGTTGCAGTGAGCCAAGATCACGCCACTGCACTCCAGCCTGGGCGAGAGAGCAAGACTGTCTCAAAAAGAAAAAAAAAAAAAAAAACACAGGGAATGAAATGGGGAAAAAAAAAATCTATAGTACACTGGCAGTCCTTATGAAAACCTGTATTCTTGATTTTAACTTACTTGTTTATTCATGTATTTTTTCACCTCCTGATTGCACCCATTAGCTTTTAGTCCTTCATGTTCCGTGATCACAAGTTCAAAGCAAGACATCCATGATCATCTGGCCAAGACTTTATCTATACCCCCTCCAGGTGCCACAGAAAGAAGTTAGATCCCCTTAGAAGTTTGAGGGAACATACTTCTACTTTGCACAGCTAAAAGGAGCAAAAAGGAAACGCATGCCTCTCTCAGTCGTCCTGCATCATTTCAATCAAGGTAGAAATCTGATGCTTGTTTTTCCATCCTGGCTGAAGAGGTCTAAGCACCAAGGCTGTTCACCTGGGTCTCAAATTGCACAGCCTAGGAAGATCCTGGGAAGATACTCAGGAGCTTACCCAGATCATGGGGTGCAGAGAAAGCAGCCTCATGCTAAGTCCTCCTTAGGAAAGAGAGAACAACAATGGATTCCCATGCACGAACCAGCGTTCCGATGATCTCGCAGGAAGACCACAATCAAAGAGAAAATTCCAAATTGTAATGAACCGTGCATGTCTCCATGTAACAGTAATGTTCTCCAGCCTTTGAAGTTTGCAAGGAATATGAGAATCCAACTGGAGGTTCCACGGGGCCACGGCGAGGGCCCCAGGGGACTGCACGAACGGGGGCCCTGCAGGTATGTGTTCTGGGTTCCCATCTATAAAATCGCCAGATTGAAACAGACAGCTGCTGTTCAAGCTCTTAAAATGCTATGTGGAGGGAAATGTGGGGCTGCCTTGAGCCTGCTCACCCAGCAGTCAGTCTGATGAGAAATACAGTTGAAAGAACAAGCTGGAAAGCCAAATACCTGTCAGGCTCCTTCACACTGCAACGTTGCCAGAAGGTCTATAAAAATGTCATTGTCTCTCAGCTGCCGGTGATTATATTACCCTTTACGTTGGCTGTTGGTAATAAAAAAAAAAAAAAAAAAAAAGGCAAATATCATTTTTGCACTGCTCTGGCCTTCCTCTGGCCTTTTTCAAACAATAATAGACTAAATATAAAGAGACAGAAGTCATTACTGGACTCTTTAACTTGTGCCAAGGAAAATGAATAATTAAGGAAACATTACTTGAAAGAAATTTACACGGTTGCTTTTAAGTTAGAACTAAATAAGAGCTCTTTAAAAATACATCATTTCCCCTTTATCTTAACACAGCATTTGTACTCTGGCCTAATATATTATGGTGGCTACTGTTTAGATCTTACCAGGAAAAAAAAAAATGCTTTTAGATTCCATTATCCTATTATAAGCCCCAAATCAAACAGAGACACAGGGGAGAGATGGGGAGGCAGGGAAGGTAGAGGTTGGTCTGTTTGCACAGCTTCCTTCACATCTGGCCTACCAGCCAATGTTTAATTTTGTTCGCCTAGGACAGCAATTCTCAGACAGTTCTCTGATCGCCGCCTGCCCCCCACGCCTTGAACATCCATCTCAATTGCAGGAAGCCTAGCAATTTTTAAATAATGTGCTCAATTTTGTTCTCTGAAGTTGTCAAGAAGAGGTATGCACAGATAACCCCTTTCTATGCCTCAGCATCTGACTTGGTGTGCGCAAGACTGGTTCTTGTTGAGCAATACCTTCTTCCCTCGCCCTCCCCACTTTCTGGCTCTCCCTCCCTTTCCCCATCTTGCTTCTTTCCCCTCATTTGAGTCTTTAGCCTCCCTTACATGGGGAGAATTAAACAGAGCTGGCACCAGACCCAACAGGACACGCTGTGCACCGGGTAACAATCTTGACCAGTCGGAGCGAGCATAGTAACATTGTTTAGCAGGAAGTCCAAGGCTTGGAGCACTTTTCTCAGCCTGGTGCCATGACAGCAGGTTGTCCTGGGGCCTCAGGCATGGCCAGTCCACCTCTGCAGTGCCAGATCCGGAGACAACCTGAAGTCTGACAGAATCCAGGTGTGTGGCTGCTCGGTAATGTGAGGCGGCAATCGGAGAGGCAACCTGGGTTCCTGATGTTATCTTAGTGCACATTATGTTTGAGGCCTGAAGCATTGGGCCTTGGGAATTATCTGATCGCTTGTTCAGATAGATGTTCCGTGTCCTCTCTTCTCAAATGCCCTGACCCTCCATACGTAGGGGCTTCACGTGCCATAGCCCCAATCCTTTCCTCTCTGCTACGGGCTGACTTGTGTCCCCCCAAAATTTATATGATGAAATACCAACCCACTTCCTCAGAATGTAGTTGTATTTGGAGAGAAGGTCCACTTAAACTTAAAGAGGTGATTAAGTTTAAGTGAGGCTGTTGTAGTGAGGCCCTGATCCAATATGACTGGTGTCCTTAGGGGAACAGACATGCGGGCTCAACTGTGTGGGCAGAGAGCAAGAGGATGGCCATCCCCAAGCCAAGGAGAGAGGCTCATAGTCTCAGGAGAAACCAAATATGGCCACATCTTGATCTTGCACTTTGCCAGAACTATGAGAAAATAAGTTTCTGTTGTTTCAGCCACCGAGTCTATGATATTTTGGTATGGCCTAACAAAACGAATCCACTCTACAAAGGTCAATATTTTGCCCCTTTCTGAAAAATTTATTGTATTATTAGGGATGTTATAAGCTACAGCCTGGGCAACTTAGAACAACAGAAATTTAATGCCTCACAGTTCTGGAGGCTGAAAGTCCAAGATCAAGGGGCCAGCGTGGTTGGTTCCTTCTGAGGCTCTGAGGGGGAAACTGGCCCACGCCTCTCTCCCAGCTCCTGGTGGTTCACTAGTGATTTTGGTGCTCCTTGGATTGCACACACATCCCCCCAGCCTCCACTTCTGTCTTCACATGGTGTTCTTCTTGTGTACTTGTCTGTCTCTGAGTCCAAATTTCACCTTTCATCAGAACACCTGTCATACTGAATTATGACCTCCTTTCTTTTTATTGAGGTATAACTGACGAACAAAAAAATGTATATTTACAGTGTACGACACATTTTTTTTTCTTTCTTTTTTGTTTGTTTTTTTGAGACAGAGTTTCGCTCTTATTGCCCAGGCTAGAGTGCAATGGCACAATCTCGGCTCACCACAACCTCCGGTGATTCTCCTGCCTTAGCCTCCCGAGTAGCTGGGATTACAGGCATGTACCACCACACCTGGCTAATTTAGTATTTTTAGTAGAGTTAGGGTTTCTCTATATTGGTCAGGCTGGTCTTGAACTCCAAACCTCAGGTGATCTGCCCACCTTGGCCTCCCAAAGTGCTGGGATGACAGTCATGAGCCACCGTGCTCAACCTACAACACAGTGTTTTATGTATACATTGTGATGGCTAAATTCTAATGACCTCATCTTAATTTGATCATCTGCAAAAACCCTATTTCCAAAAAAGGTCAGTCACATACACAGATACTTGGGTTAACACTTTGATAGTGGCGCAAGGTAGACAAATGGCTAGGCAGATAGGGGAGTGCCCCTGGTGAAACCCCACCTCCAAGCCAAAGACAGTTTAAAGCCTGAAAGCCAAGCTGCAAGTCAAATCCATGGACTGGATTGCGAACTTGTCTTCCTATTTAGTGCACTTTCCTCTGATTCCCCTTTACCTATATTATATATACCTAATCTTTCCTAATCGGTTTTTCTACACTGCTGTGCTCACCTTTGAGTGGTGTTTTTGCTTTGGCCTTTCTTTGCATACTCGCGTACCAATCAGCATGCACTCCCCTATTCTGAGCCCATAAAAACCCCGGACTCAGCCACACTGAGAGACAAATCAACCTTCCCATTCCCTCTCTGCTGAGAGCTGTTTCCTCACTCAATAAAATTCTCTGATCTCATAACCCTTCAATATTCAGTGTGACCTCATTCTTCTTGGATACGGGACAAGAATTTGGGACCCACCGAACATGGGGGCTGAGCACACAGATGTGGCAGCCATGGGAGCTGCAGGCCAGAGCACAAGCCAGACGCATCCCATCATGCCCAAGAGGTGGGGTGGCTCTTGCTGTGGGCCCAGAGAGGTGGGGTGGCTCTTGCTGCGGGCCCAACAAAGGGGCCGAGAAAAATTCAACATCTTCCTGGAGTACACAATTCAATCCACAGCCACCACTTATAGAAATATACTTATGTCTAGAATGCCAATGCCAGGCAGTTATTTATGAGTAAACATAGTGAAGCCGTGATCATTCCTTCCTCTAATACTTCCCAATCTACTCATTAATGTTTATAGTTCCTTTATTGGAGAATAAAACTTTTCTTGGCTCAGTAAGAAAGAGGATTTCACCTGCAGGTGCACCCTGAGAATCCACACTGCAATGCACATGTGCAAGAGTGGCTGTTTCCTGGGAGAAGGTGTCGTGGCCAGGTAGGTGCAGGACAACCAAAGGGTTGTGGCATGAAAGGCTTGGTGACTAGGAAAAGCTGGAAGAAGCTGGAAGGAAATTGAAAGAGGTTGGGAGTTGCAGAGATTTTTGTGTGTGCTGATTCAGATCATTGTAGTTTTTTCATCCATGTGTCTTCGGTCCTGTGGACTTGGCTTTGGCACTCAGGGGAGAGAACAGCGTTTTGAAGGAGCCTCTCATGAGCGTACATGGTCCCAATAGACCTGAAACAGAGAAAATCAGAGGCAAGCAGCTGATTCTTCTGACAAGAACAAGACAGGAAAAGAAGAAGAAAGACTGGTGGAGTCTTTAAAAGCCACCTTGACTTGTTTGCCTTGCCCAGAGGTGATTAATTATACATCATCACAGGAAAAGGCACATGTTTCGGAAATGCTCTTCAGTGAACTACATCCATTTGTGTTTTCACGGAGTCAATCCAGGTGATTAAGGCAGAGGGAGGACTTGTACAAAGAGAAAAATCTACAAAGCAGTTTCATTCCACACGTATTTGCTCTTTCAAAGCAAATTCAGCAGGAAATCCAAATCACTGATGCAAACCTTTGCAGTTTAATTTGTTCCCAGGGGCATATTGGGGGCCATTATCCCAGAAGCGTATACATGAAAATCCCATTATTTAAAGTATATTCATTGTATTTCTGTTTAACCCTAGGCTGTTCATCGAGAAGTTAACAGTAAATAGGAAGAAAGTTGAGGATGATAGGAAGTAACTTTGGGGGTATTTAACGCCAACAGGAAGGACACCAGCTTGGCAGCACTTGGAGGTTATTGTAAGAGTTGTTTAAAAATCACCCACAGCAACAAGTCATGGGCTGGTGTGTGTGTGTGTGTGTGTGTGTGTGTGTGTGTGTGTGTGTGTGTGTGTGTGTGTGTGATCTGGGTGATTTATGAGAATTGGTTCTTTGGGCAGTGCCAGCCCACAAAGTTATTGCCACTGGCCACTTTAAAATGCTCAAGTTTCCTATTTGAGAAATCTATTGTTTAGGACACCACTGAACTCTTGAAATCTGCACAGTAAGACACATCACTGCACATTCATACTTTGCTGGAAGAAGATATAAACTATCAACAAGGCAAACTATTTAAAAGACACCTTGGCATAATTCCCTTCTAGTCCAGCCCTGCTTAACACCCTAGCACACAAAGTGACATGTGTTACATTTTTGCTGATGTTGGTCCCACCAGGCACAGTCTGCCTCTGTCATACCTCAGGGATGATAGAGCAGCCATGTCTGCACTCTGTTGTTGGCTGTTCACCCATCGTGCCCCTCCCTACTTCCTCTGCCTTCTCTTCCCTGGTTCATTAGAGAGGTAGTGTGAGTGCCTCTCTAACCCACACATGGCATGTACTATTTTACAGAAAAGGTTTCATCCGGTTCCAGTCATCTTTTGGATGAGCTTGGCAGCTGCCACACAATAGCACAGAGACAGCAGCGAGGACCAGGCTGTGCACCCTGCAGTGGCGGGACCTCCCAGGCCACTCATACCCACTGGTAGCCCTCACTCTGGCAGAACCAGAATTCTAGGGCTAGGTTGCCTCTTCTCCTTTGAATTTGTGAACTCTTTGCCCCTGTTCTCATGCGTTATGCCCATGCCTGGTTTTGCCAGAAAGAAGTGACCACCTTCTACTCTTCTAAGATGTAACCCAGGGAGATATTCTGTAACTCAGCATATGAGACCACAGGAGGACCCAAGAAACTGCAGTCACTCACCTTGCTTCTCACTTCCTGTCCAGGTGGAGATGTGTCCTTTTTATCCACTCTTCCTAATGCCAAAGACATAGAGGAGGAGATATTGCTCAAGGAATCATCATCATCATCATCATCATCATCATCATCAAGGTCATCATGATTTAAGCAGTCTAGTCCTCCAAAGGCCACTCGATGGGTTAACTCAGTGTTAACTAGTTACTGTTATTAACCAGCTTCATGGTTTGTTTTAGTAGAACACGGACATGGACCAAAACTTTACGGGGAGCAGCCAGCTAACATGTGGCAGTACCATGAACAGAACTACCTCTGTGGGGAGCACAAAAGAAGCCAAAGATGGAATTCATAACAGCTTAAATGCTATTCAATAGAAAAGGTATTTTTTACATAAATAACTGAGGTACCCATACAATGGAATTTATGTAGTGGTTTAAAAGAAAGAATCCATCTCCATTACATGGACGTATCTTTATGATATCTTGCAAAGTAGGGATGCAAATTAAAGAATGATATATATACCATGATCCCACATATGTTAAAATAAACATCCAAAACTATTGGCAGGGGAAGTGAAAGAAAGTTTCCACGGTTTTATTTGTGCAATTTAAAAACAAGAAACAAAGATAAGCTCTCTCCCTTGAAAAACTTCCAGTCAATGAAGGAAGGAAAGGTGAACAAATCTGACATATTTTGAAATTGTTCTCCTGTGTGTTGCGAGCCATTTGACTAGAGATCACTGCAGGAGAGCCAGGACTTGTCCTGGAGACCTTCCTGCAAAGGTCAAGACTGGATGGGGGCTTTGAGGAATGGGTAAGGCTTGGAAAGATGGAGAAAAAGGAGGAAGACTATAAGACAATGTCTTATGTTGCTGTCAGTATTGAAAGAGTGGAGCAAAAACACACGTTACCCTCCTTCTTCATCATGGCCACAAGGGGCTCCTATGCATTTTCTCACAGTGGTAAAGTCATTACAGAGGTTTTTACTCCAGCAGTTAATAAAAACTCCGGGCTGGGCATGGTGGTACGCACCTGTAATCCCAGCTACTCAGGAGGCTGAGGCAGGAGGATCACTTGAGGCCAGGAGTTCCAAGCTGGGCAACCTAGTGAGACCTTGTCTCAAAAAATAAAAATTAAAAAGTTAAAAATAAAAACTCTTGGAAACACAGATTCATGGAAGGAATAGAAATATGCATTATGCTTTCAAAACAAAGTAAAACATCCCATTTCCTTTAACATAAATATCAATATAAAGCAAAGAAACAAAAAAAAGCAGCAGCCGAGGTTTAAGGAGTGTATTTTAATACACTTAATTGACTTCTGATCGTTTTCTGATAATCCATTCTCTCATTCCACTAATTACAACTATTTTAAGCAGAAGCCCATTAATTCTGTATTAATATTGCCTTTCTAATGAAAAATAGATTAAGAATAGCCTTTCTAATTGCCCTAGACTGATTCCTCCTTTTAGTTATAATATGCTGCCTAAAGCCTCCTACTTAGGGGCTCTTCCTGGTTCTAAGAACTTTTAAGTGACTCTCAGCAGCTTCCTTGTTGTAATAAAGGCGAGTGAAGCCGGCAGTACCTCAGCTGCACACAATTAATCCCCTACCAGGATGCTGCTGGATGAATGATTCAGCAACCTTTCAAAGGGCCTAGCTAATCTTTATGCACAGCCAACATATGTTACAACAAAGTTAATCCAACATGCAACATCAAGAAATTTAACAGATTTATTCACGGGGAAGAAAGCGCCTAATAGACGAAGGCAGGGAGGACCAAGGCAGGGTCTGTGAGGAGTAGGAACTCTGCCTGGACCCAGATAAACTGTCTCCTTAACCAAAGCCAGGCAAGTCCACCATTTTCACAGTCCACTGAAATCTGTTGCTTTGGAAGATAATATTATTTTCAGAAAAAAAAAAAAAAAAATTTGTGTAGTCAAATAAGTTTGAGAAACAATGGCCTAATCCAAGTTAAGCAGATTTTGTTCTCACTGCAGGACTACCCAAAACCTTTATTACTGCCAACATGCATAGTGGGTCTCTGGAAGCACTCATAGAATTCAGCATTGCTCAAGCCTTTCTCAACCAAAGATCCTCTGTGGTTATCATTACACATATATTGTTTAGAAAACAATGACTTAGATCATTGCGTATATTTCTTGGGGACATATATGTCCTAAGGCCATGTATAATGCTCAAACGCTGAGTCCCCAGACATTGAGGACAATTGCAGTTAGCTACTTGGAGTTATAGTAACTAGTGGGCAAGTTAAGCCAGTATACTTTGTAATGTCTAAAGTTTGGCCCTTCGTTTCTGTTATAAGGCTTTTGATTATTACCATCAGGTCCTCTACAGCCTTACTCCTTAAAGTGTGATCCCTGAACCGGAAGGATGGGGATCTTTGGGAACTTACCAGAAATGCGGCCTCTCACCCCCACCACCCAGAACTCCTGAATCAGAATCTGCATTTGGTTGAGATTACAGGTCATGTCCATGGTGCTACAGTTTGGGAAACTCTGCTCTGCACTGCAGTGCTGGTTCTCTATGTCAGCATGCAACTGGATCATCTGGAGAGAAGGGATGACAAGGGCCATGGTTGATATTTTGATGCAGCTTCTTGACCACAGCTGTTTTGAAGCCTGAGTTTGATCAATCCGGAAAACAAGCCATCAAAACAGATCCTCAACTCACCACTGGTCTCACCTTTCCTATTAGCCTCAGCCTGTCCTTGAAGTTCAAAACACCCCTCAGCTGTTATCCCTAAAGTGATGGAATGGGTATTATTGCACAGTATTATTGGGTAAGACTTTTTAAAACATCCAGTTTTTACATTTTGGTGTGACTGTTCTTATGCAGTGTCTGTTACCCTCAGTCTCCCAAATCAACTGAATCAGAAATTCCTGCCACACTAAACTTCATGCACATAGCTAACAAAAATTGTTCTTTGAGCTTTGCAGTAGAAGAAATAGATGATGAGGAAATCATGCACTTTTTCTGCCATAGTGAACTTGAAGCATATGTGCACTGCACAATAAAGGGTGCAGGACTTAGTTTGTTTCTGGGATTAGGTCACAAAGCTCTTGACCAGGATTAAGAGCTCAGGCAGCGGTCACGAAACAGTTTTCATCCATGTGAGCTAACTGGGGAGTGAGCCAGCAACCTTGATCCCATTAACATTGGGCTGTAAGGAGCCTGTCTAAGGAGCCTGTCTAAGGAGCTAGAGGGAAACAGATGACTATGGAGGACAGAGAGTACATATATGGCTAAATAATTAGAAGTTTTCCCCCTTTTGAAAAAAAAAAAAAAAGGAATGCACTACTTGACTGACAGAAACCAAAGTCCACATTTTGTCTTGGCCATTGGAACTGGATGATTAGAGTATCGTGAAAGGGGATAGGAGCAAACATGTAAGACATTACCAAACTTCACATTTCGTTTGAAGCATGACCCTGTAGGTTTTCAAAGCCAGTTTTTCCAGAAGCCTAACTGATTGGCACAGTCTCAAACCTCTGTAGGTAATTCAAAGTCCTGGTCTATATCTGTCACTTTGCCAAGGAGCTACACATGCAAATCTTATCATTATTCATAATAGACTTGAAACATTTCCTGCCTAAAACTCCAGTGACGTGCTTAGAGAAACACCCATGCAATGAGTAGGACTCCTCATTTCTCTGGAGGAAGGAGAGCACTGAAGGCAGAACACATCAGAAACTCATCCTTTCCTTCCTGCTTGAAAGCCCCAGCTTCTCCCATCACTATGGTGCTACAGTTTGGGAGCTCTGCCCTTCACTGCAGTGCTGGTTCTTTATGTCAGCATGCAACTGGATCATCTGGAGAGAATGGATGACAAGAGCCATGGTTGACATTTTGATGCAGCCTCTTGACCACAGCTGTTTTGAAGCCTGAGTTTGATCAATCCGGAAAACAAACCATCCAAACAAAACAGATCCTCAGCTCACCACTGGTCTCACCTTTCCTATTAGCCTCAGCCAGTCCTTGAGGTTCACAACACCCTCAGCTGTCATCCCTAAAGTGATGGAATGAGTATTATTGTAAGGAGTAAGGCTGTAGAGGACCTATGGTACCATCACCATGGTTGTTCTAGAAAGAAGAATTTTGCAGTAATATCCCTGTCCCTCAGTGTAGCCGCCCTCTAGGAATCCCAGAGACCCAGCCAACTCGGACGTCAGATGTCTGCGATACAAAAGCAGCACTTTTTCCTTGATAAACTGAGTGACAAGTACTTTTAGAGAAGACCTTGCTGGAGAGGCTAACTGTGTTCTGTTTTGTTTTGTTTCCTATATAATCCCTGTTCACATTCACAGAAGTAAAGATGACGATCCTTAAGCCTTGTCCTTAACTTCTTTGTAGCGTCCCTTCTTTGTAGTGGCTCACTTGAATCACTGCAAACTCAGACATTGCATACTCAGCCAGCAACTCAGGTGGCAATGGTTTATTTTACTATTGTTTGAGATATCCCGGGATACAAACCCTGTGCAAAGTTAGATTGCACGTATAAGGCACGATAATAGACTCTGGTCACTCGTGCAGACCAAGAAGTTCTCAGACTATAAAACAGTGGGGGTGCCAAGATCCAGGTTGACGTAGGATGCTGAGGAAGCACAGTGTGCCCCTCATCTGGGCTAACCGGTGACCTCTGTTTCAGGTTTCAGGTTAAAAATAATGAGTCACCTAGGAAATCAAGGAGGAAAGGACATTCTAGACCAAGGACAGAACCTATGGGAGAACAAAGAGGAAAAAGCTTAATACATCTGCAGATGATCAGCTCAGTGGGTCTGGAGAAAAGGATGTATGAGAAAGATGAGAGGGAAAGAGAGGAAAGTAGGCATAAGGGCTGAGCCTAATGCCAAAGGGCCTTGTAAGTCAAGCTAAGGAGTATGGATCTCATCATAGGGTTTCCAAAGAACTTAAAGCATTTGACAGGGCCAGACTTGCCCTTTGGGTCCATTGCTCGCCAGCAGTTTGGAGAATGCATTGGGATGATGTGACATTAAAGATGAAGGGACCAGTAAGAGAACAATTGCATTGGTCCAGAAGGCAGGGCAATGGGAATGGAGAGAGGGGAAGAGAAGATAAGGAGTGTAAATCCCAAGAAAGTTTTTCACTTAGTTTAATGGTGGGACAAGCCTCTTCCTGGCCAGCTCACGCACACCGGGTCACAGGCTCAGTAGAGTTGAAAGCCAGTACACTGGCCTCTGGGATGGCAGCTCCAACACAGATTGACTTCATCCCCTAGGAATCCGTGCCTATAGGATGCCATATCCCTGTCTCCTTGAGGCATCTGGCCGTGGTGTTGGCTGCGGTGTCAAGTTCCCTGCAATCCAGAAACACACCAACCACTCAGTTCCTTCTGGCTACACTAACCCCGCAATTCCTGCCTCTACGGGTGGAAGAGCCTCAAAGAGGAATGTCTGTCATGAAAACCTCCTGGGTGTTCAAGATTTCCCCTCAAAGGGCTTATAATGTAATCGCCTGCTCCTGTGCCCACAGAGCCTTGAGGACTGGTCTTCTGAGCCAGCAATCCTAATCATTGCAAGCAAGCAGCTTTGAGGCAACTGTAGAACACAGCTGGTCAGAGTCAAGTCCTGCAAGCTGGTGGGAACGTGTGCTGCCTTGTCAACGTCACGTGTTTTCTAGAGAGCCATATTCAACCCTGTTTCCCCACTGCCCACCACCACCAGCACTGCCCATGTGCAGACTCGTGTTCTAGGATCAGTAAGAGATTGTAAAAGAAATTAAACACACAGTCCCTGTCCCAGAAAACTTATCACCTAGTTTGGTGAAGCAGAACATTCACAGATGTACAAAATGGCTTAAAAAGACATTGACAGAAACATAATAAAAAGCGTAAGTGGAAGAAACCACTTCCTGAATGGAAACATACCATCCCAGCGTGTAAGCCGAGTCCACGGGACAAAGAAAACCTCCCTTTCAAACTTGATGGTTTATTTTTTTTAGAGTTTACCTTGTTCTAGAAGGGGCTTGAGGAAATTTACAATAATACATTTATGGAAATAAAATCTAGAAATAAAAGTACATAACTAGAACCAACGTAAATAAGAACACGAAAATGCCAAGCAGAAGTCAATCCATGTGTTACAGTGATGGCTTCGAATCTAGGTCTTCTTTTTCCTGGGGGGAAGTAAAGATAACGATTTGTTTTTTAGTTCCCATGATCAGATATATCAGACAGAGGAGTACTGAACTCTAAAACTTGGTTGCTCAAAATGTGGTTCTTGGACTGTCAGCCTTAGCATCCAGGGAAAGGTAGTCAGATATGAAAAATCTGAAGCCAACTCCAGACCTACTGAATATGAATATGCATTGTAAGAACATGATTCACGTGCACACTGAAGTTTCAGAAACACTGTTCTAAAAGTCATCCTTCACCCGGAATGTCATACAGGAGATCTTGAGTAATAAAACAGGCCATCTATCCACAGAGCTTTTTACAACAAATGTGGTAACTGAATATGTCCGATTTTTACAGCAATTTTCTAAATGACAAAAGGTATAATAAAACTAAACCTAAGGCAAAGAGTTCTTAGACATGACACCAGAAGCACAATTCATACAAGAAAAATTGGGTGAATTGGACTTCATCAAAATTTAAAAGTTTTACTCTGTGAAAGACCCTGTTAAGAGGATGCAGTGTAGGCGAAAATACCTGAAACGGTGTATCCAACATAAAAAAAAAAGTACCTAGAATATATAAAGAATCCTTAAAACTCAATGGTAAAAAAAAAAAAAAAAAAAAATCCAATTAGAAAATAGGCAAGGCTGGGCATGGTGGCTCATGCCTGTAATCCCAGCACTCTGGGAGGCCAAGGCAGGTGGATCACAAGGTCAGGAGATGGAGACCATCCTGGCTAACATGGTGAAACCCCGTCTCTAGTAAAAATACAAAAAAATAAGCCGGGCATGGTGGCGGGCACCTGTAGTCCCAGCAACTCGGGAGGCTGAGGCAGGAGAATGGCGTGAACCCGGGAGGCGGAGCTTGCAGTGAGCCGAGATCGCGCCACTGCACTCCAACCTGGGCAACAGAGCTAGACTCTATGTCAAAAAAAAAAAAAAAAAAAAAAAACAGGCAAAAAATATGAATAGATATTCACCAAAGGGGAGATATATAAAGCAAATAAGCACATAAAACGATGTTCAACCACAAAAACCAGTAAGGAAATACAAATTAAAACCATAATATCTTATGATGTAGCTTCAATATGTCCCTGCCAAATCTCACGTGGAAATATAATCCCCAGTGTTGGAGGTGAGGCCTGGTGGGAGGTGTCTGGGTCATGGGGGCAGATCTCTCACGGCTTGATGCTGAGTGAATTCTCAAGAGATCTTGTGGTTTAAGTATGTGGCACCTCCCAACCCCACTCTGTCTCTCTCTTTTTTTTTTTTTTAATTATTATACTTTAAGTTCTAGGGTACATGTGCACAACGTGCAGGTTTGTTACATATGTATACATGTGCCATGTTGGTGTGCTGCACCCATTAACTCATCATTTACATTAGGTATATCTCCTAATGCTAACCCTCCCCCCTCCCCCCTCCCCACAATAGGACCCAGTGTGTGATGTTCCCCTTCCTGTGTCTAAGTGATCTCATTGTCCAATTCCCACCTATGAGTGAGAACATGCGGTATTTGGTTTTCTGTTCTTGCAACAGTTTGCTGAGAATCATGGTTTCCAGCTGCATCCATGTCCCTACAAAGGATATGAACTCATCCTTTTTTATGGCTGCATAGTATTCCATGGTGTATATGTGCCACGTTTTCTTAATCCAGTCTGTCACTGATGGACATTTGGGTTGATTCCAAGTCTTTGCTATTGTGAATAGTGTCACAATAAACATACGTGTGCATGCGTCTTTATAGCAGCATGACTTATAATCCTTTGGGTATATCCCCAGTAATGGAATGGCTGGGTCAAATGGTATTTCTAGTTCTAGATCCTTGAGGAATCGCCACACTGTTTTCCACAATGGTTGAACTAGTTTACAGTCCCACCAACAGTGTAAAAGTGTCCCACTCTGTCTCTTGCTCCTGCTCTGGCAACATGATGCACCTTCTCTCCTTTACCTTCCACCATGAATCAAAGCTCCCTGAGGACTCTCCTGAAGCCAAGAAAATGCTGGCGCTATGCTTCTTGCACAGCCTGCAGAACCACAAGCCAAGTAAACCTCTTTTCTCTATAAATTACTAAGTCTCAGGTATTTCTTTATAGGAACACAAGAATGGCCTAACACACCATACCAGCACACATCTGTTAGAACAGCTAAAGTAAAAAAAAAAAAAGCATGATTACACCCAGTGCTGGTGAGGACATGGAGAAACTCTCTCTCACACACTGATGGTGAGAATGCAAAAATGGTGCAGCCATTATGGAAGACAGTTTGACAGTTTCTTATCAAAGTAAATATGCACTTAACGGACAACCCAGCACTCATACTTCTAGGCATTTATCTCAGAGATATGGAAAGTTATGTTCGCACAAGAACTTGTACACAAATGTTCACCATAGCTTTCTTCATAGTAGACAAAAACTAGAAACAACCTCAAATGTCCCTTACTAGATGAATGACGATACCAACTCCAGTATATTTGTATAAGAGAATACTACCCAGTCAAAAAAGGAACTATTTATATACACTACTGGGTTGGATCCCAAGGGCATCATGCTTAGGGGAAAATGTATCCAAAATTATATTCTATATGATTCCATTTATATAACCTTATCAAAAGGACAAAATTGTAGAGAACAGATGTGTGTGTTCCTTTACCAAGGGACAGAGATAGAGGGGTAGGTAGCATAAGTCAAGCCCTTTGTAGTGATGAAACGGTTCTACACACACACATGAGCCCAGGCAAAAACTGGTGAAAACTGAATAAGATTTTTAATCTAATTGACAATACTGTACCAATGGTAATTTCCTGGTTTTGATACTGTATTAACAGCCATAAGAGATGCCACCATTGAGGAAAGCTGGGTGAAGAAGTTATAGAACTCTAATATTTTTGTAACTTCCTGTGGACTCATAATTATTTCAAAATAAAAAGCTACCCCAGAAAGCTAAATCTAAAAGCAATTAAGCCAAAAACCAAAATACTATGATTTAATGCTACTAATGTGTTGGTAATACTGCTCTTCAGAAACAAACACACACACACACCCTGAGTCTTAGCCTTTACCAATTTCCGTGGTGTAAATACTTCCTCCAACTGGTGGGTGGCTAATTTAAAGCTATCCACAGGATAACCACTGGCTCACAAAATTCCTGCATATGTAAGAATTGACTCTCAGGAGCCAGTACAAACAATCCCAGCACACCACTGCCTTCTGATAGCTGGATTTGATCCTTGGACCACCTGTATCAGACTCACCTGAAGGAACTTAAAAATTCATATTCCTGGCCAGGCACGGTGGCCCACATCTGTAATCCCAGAACTTTGGGAGGCCAAGGCGGGAAGATCACAAGCCTGGTCAACATGGTGAAACCCCGTCTCTGCTAAAAATACTAAAATTAACCGGGCGTGGTGGTGCGTACCTGTAATCCCAGCTACTTAGGAGGCTGAGGCAGGAGAATTGCCTGGACCCGGGAGGCAGAGTTGCAGTGAGCCAAGATTGCACCACTGTACTCCAGCCTGGACAACAGAGCGAGACTCCATCTCAAAAAAAAAAAAAAATCATATTCCGGATCTGTAAGCCAGAACTACTGAGTCAGAATCCCGAAGGTTGAACAGGGAATGGCATTTATAACAGTTTCTTCAGATTATCTTTAGGTTCATTAGAAGTTGAACATTACCAATAAGGGGAATAAATGGTGCACATAGCTCTCCAATGACCTAGCTATGAGAAGCATGAAGCAGTGGGCAGACTACCAAGCCAGCTTCCCCTGTGTTCAAAGGAGTAGAAGATGACTTAGAATTTGGCATAAGATTTTGTCACCAACTAGTGAAATGAGGGAATCAAAGGCCGGTGACTTTGTGGGTTGTTGAAGCTAAGCTCCTCTGAACTCCCAAGTATGAGCACTGCTATTTTCCACAAATGGCTTCTGCCTCCAACAAGAGTTTCAATGTGTTTTGTACTTAGTATTGCTAAGAAAAACCAGGGTTTGATTAAACTGTTATGGGTAAGAATTTTTTTTTTTAAGTATCTAACATTTTTTAACATTTGGTCTTACTCAATGGTTCCCAACTTTGAGTGCACATTGGAATCACGTGAGGGACTGTAAAAAAATATCGATGCCTGGTCCTTGCTCTGAAGATTCTGATTTCATTAGTGTAGGATGTAGTGAAGGCAACAGGCATAAGGATTTAAACCTCCACAGGTGATTCTAATGTACAGCCAAACAGCCAGTGCTGAGAAGCACTGCCTACTTCTTACTGAATTTGGCTCACTGTTACCTTTTGATCATTTAAAATGATAATTTTATTCTTTTCAAATAGGTAATACTATTAAAAAATTTCATAAAAGTGATTTTTAAAATATAACAAAAGTCCTGCTTTCTCCCTGATCATCTACCCTATTTCTGCTCTCACACACACCTACACACTTAAACAGGTATTTTCTTTCTGAAATTCTCTGTGCAAATTCAAAGTGTAAATATAGGTGCATTATATTCCTATTTTCACAAATTCCAGTAAGGCTATAAATACATATATATTTTAAATCTACAAATACAGTTCTAGATAATATACATATGTATATAATATATTCACATTTGCATAAATCAATTCCAAGGAGACAATACAAAGCTACAGATATATATAGATATATATAATATTTTGACAGTCGGGCGTGGTGGCTCATGCCTGTAATCCCAGCACTTTGGGAGGCCGAGGCAGGTGGATCACGAGGTCAGGAGTTCGAGACCAGCCTGGCCAATATGGTGAAACCCCATGTCTACTAAAAATACAAAAATTAGCCAGGCGTGGTGGCACGTGCCTGTAGTCCCAGCTACTCGGGAGGCTGAGGCAGAAGAATTGCTTGAACCTGGGAAGCAGAGGTTTCAGTGAGCTGAAATCATGCCACTGTACTCCAGCCTGGGTGACAGAGCGAGACTCCGTCTCAAAAAAAAAAGAAAGATATAATATTTTGAATACACAATTATGTGTATTTCCAGCCTTATATTGTTTCCTTATAATTTTTTGTATCGAACTGGACAATGAGTTATATTTGTTCACATGCTTACCTGAATTTGGTTCACCCAAGTGTAGTTATTAATAAACACTGATGTTCACTCAGTTGTAGTTACACAAATTGCAATCACAGCGCAGGGAAAAGGATCCTAGAACTACAGCAGTAAATATCATACTGGTGTGTGTGGGGAAAGTGTGTATGTATGTGTGTGGGTGGAGTTTGGTCACACTAGCTCTTGAGTAAACTGGTAATAATTGAGTTTCTTTTTTTTTTTTTTTTTTTTTTTTTGAGGCAGAGTCTTCACTCTGTCGCCCAGGCTGGAGTGCAGTGGCACCATCTCGGCTCACTGCAAGCTCCGCCTCCCAGGTTCGCGCCATTCTCCTGCCTCAGCCTCCCGAGTAGCTGGGACTACAGGCGCCCGCCACCGCGCCCAGCTAATTTTTTTTTTTTTTTGTATTTTAGTAGAGACGGGGTTTCACCGTGTTAGCCAGGATGGTCTCGATCTCCTGACCTCGTGATCCGCCCATCTCGGCCTCCCAAAGTGCAGGGATTACAGGCATGAGCCACCGCGCCCGGCCAATAATTGAGTTTCTAAACCTGGGAATTAGAGAATCAAATTTTGCACTCATTCATTCATCTGAACTGCTCTTAGAAAATACGTATCCTACGTAAAACAGCCTGTTATCCCCCTCTTTGCAACATCTCTCAGTCAAGCAGTCAGAAAAAAATGTGCTCCTGAGTCAGCATCTACTCTTCCGGGACCCTAAGCAAGAGATGTTGGAGGTCACACGTTGGACCAGTTATTGTCCCCAAACAAGTTTCATAAAGCCCACATTGAAGCCAGCCAGCATTTCTAAAATTGAGGACTTTCATACAGAAATAATGGACTTCAGGCTCCCACTTGCACCGTCGAGCTCACACTCCGTGGTGACAGCCCGCTGGGTGTGGGTTTGGCTGTGCCCCTTACACAGGCTACAAGCTAGTCAGAACTCCACAATCCACCAGCCTCCCTGGCACTCAGAGGCACACCTACTCTAATACACCTATTCCTATCACCTGCCTGGCCTGCCACACCTCTGAGCTTCCTCCATTCTTCATGGGAATTGTCACTGCATAATCCATCATCACATTGTATTGAGTCTACACTCAATAGTGAGTATCCCACAGACAGCAAGTACCAGGCATGAGATGATGTTCCCAGCTCTGCCCCTTCTCCAGTCCTGGCTCACATCAACATTGACCTCTCCAGCCTGTTCCTGGTTCCCTCATGTTTATAACACCCAAAGGATCAAATCCCAGTTGCAATGACAAACTTCAATTGCTAGAGCAGTTTTTAAAATTTACTTTGAAGATGCTTACACGTGCCACTCCTGGGCTGATTTAACACCAGGCCTTGGCATCTAATGGCCCTTCGTGATTAATACCAGTCATTTGTTCAAAGTTAACAGCCCCGGAGTGACAGCCATAGATAAATTAACAACATTAGAAAAACACTAAAGCCAGCATTTATGGAGTGGGTCATTGAAGAATATGATAGCTGTACAGATTGGCTCTGCCTATAATACACTATTAATGAATTTTATATGTTGAAGTCATTTTTACCCAGTACCTTTTTAATTGTTCTGAAGTTGTCCATATTTATCTTGATTAAAAAACAAGCCAACTCCTGGAGACATTAATGGGTTTTATGTGCTTAGAAGTGAATATCATAAGCAGATGGAGGAAGTGAGAGGGGCTACAGGGAGACAGGGCAGAGCATTGTATTTCCAGCCCAGCACTTTGTTACAATGAATCCAAGGTGTTGAGTAATGGGCTGCTATCAATTAGAAGACTGTTTACCTCATAATGTCTGCCAAAAAAATGTAGCCAAATTTGGGCTTTGCCTTTTCTCTACTCAGACCTGCACCTTGTTAAAACAACTGGCTGTGGAGAAGTAAACATGGCTCCACACTCTTGCCTTAAAACTCTGCTCCCGGTGTTCCAGGGCCATTTATAAGAAGCTAGCGTTTAGCTCCTCTTTGGACTTCGTTCTTAACATGAATATTTAAACTTCTCCTGTAAGGCACCACAGAGAGGAGAGGTCTCGTGTCTGAAGAGCGAATGTTGATTTATTCCATTTATTTGGCACAGTGCGATACCACCACTTAGAAAGTTGTAGCAGTGGGAGGAGCCCGACCCCACATATTTTATGGATTAGGAAATCGTGACCAGAGGGGTTAAACAGAGCGAGCTAGAAAGGCAGGGTGTAAAGGCCAGATTGAGAGGCTGCACCCCCAGCAGCTCACAGGATTCTCCTCCCTCAATGTTCCAACATCACCCGACCACATAGGAAAGAGGAAGGGGCAGCATTCATTTCATTGCATTCATTTGGGGGTTACCTGGAAAGATGAGACAATAAAGCACGCATTTTAAGATCAATTTGGGTGCTCAGCACGTTTCTTCCTGCCGTACATCTTCCTAAAGACAGCAACCAGGTAATGAAAGTCAGTGCCAGCAGTGTACTGAACAAGGCTTTCTGAATGAGTTGTTTTGAGAATTACCACGTCCAGGTAACCCCGTTTTCTCCCATTCCCAGTGACCACCAATGGTCCAACACCGGAATTGCTAAAAAAGAAAAAAAAAAAAAGACCGAGCACGCTCCTATGTCTTTTCTGGGTTTAAAACAGTGCCTAGCCCATCTTCTGTTACTGACTTGCTCTGTGAGTGTGAGCTGCATATTCTTGGCATCTGCTTCTCTATCTGCAGCCATAGAATGACGGATTTGGCTTAGAAGATCATTATGGTGACCGAGCCTTCACAGTCAGTGGACCAGCCCTGAACCATGATGGCAACTGTAATGGGAAGGAGGCCATGAAACGAGAGTCACTGAGCTGCACAAGAGGAGTCTTTTAACAGTGAACTTAACCAAGGCCACACGATGCATCAGCCATAGGAAGGGACAACCACCAAAGCGCCAGTGCACTGCACACAAAGCTCAACAGATGTCCCTGTGATGCTGGTGGACTTGGGGGGTCTCCGAACGCTGGTGAGACTTCACCTCAGCTTCTTGTCCACGTTCTCAGCACTGTCACAGAAAGAAATTCAGGAATGAAATCAAAGAAAAATAAACGGCTTTTATTGCAAAGTTAAAGTGTGGCTGGAACTGGTGGGTTTTTGGTCTCGCTGACTTCAAGAATGAAGCCACATACCCTCGCGATGAGTGTTACAATTCTTAAAAATGATGTGTTCGTAATTTGTTCCTTCAGACGTTCAGAGGTGTCTGGAGCTTCTTCCTTCTGATGGGTTCGTGGTCTCGCTGACAATAACGAAACTGTAGACCTTTATGGTAAGTGTTACAACTCTCAAACGCAGCGCCTCTGAAGTTGTTCAGTCTTCCCGGTGGGTTCGTGGTCTCGCTGGTTTCAGGACTGAAACTGCAGACCTTCGCGGTGTTACAATCCGTAACACCGGCGTGTACCCAAAAACTCTGCAGCAGCAAGATTTACTGCAAATACTGAAAGATCAAACCTTCCACAATCTGCAAAACGACCTAACAGAAATTGCTGTTTGCTAGCGCCAGCAGCCTGCTTTTATTCCCTTATCTGGCCCCACCCACATCCTGCTGACTGGTCCATTTTATAGAGAGCTGATTGATCCACTTTACAGAGAGCTGATTGGACCATATTCACAGGGTGCTGATTGGTGCCTTTACAATTCCTGAACTAGACACAGAGGCTGATTGGTGCATTTACAATCCCCCAGCTAGACATAAAAGTTCTCCAAGTCCCCACTAGACTCAGGAGCCCAGGTGGCTTCACCTAGTGGATCTCGCACAGAGGAGGCACGGGGAACTACCTGCCAGTCCTGAACCGTGCACCCGCACTCCTCAGCCTATGGGCGGTTGTTGGGACCAGGCACGGCAAAGCAGGGGATCGCACCTGTTGGGGAGGTTTGGGCCGCACGGGAGCCCACCCCACAGGGGCAGAGTTCAGACATGGTGAGCTGCAGGTCCTGAGCCCTCCTGTCCCACAGGTAGGCAGCTAAGGCCTGGTGAGAACTCCAGTACACTCCCAATGGGCCGGCACTGCTGGGGGACCTGGCGCACTCTCCGCAGCTGCTGGCCCAGGTGCTAGGCCCCTCACTGCCCTGGGCCAGCCAGCCACTCCGTGTGTGGGGCCTGCGGAGCCCAAGCGCCACACGCAGCCCTGATTCCCACCCGCGCCTCTCCCTCCACACCTCCCAGGAAGCAGAGGGAGGCGGCTCTGGCCTCGGCCAGCCCAGAGAGGGGCTCCCACAGTGCCGTGGTGGGCAGAAGGACTCCTCAAGCACCACCAGAGTGGACACCAAGGCCAAGGAGGTGCCAAGAGCAAGGGCTGCTAGCACGCTGACACCTCTCGAAAGTACACACTCAACGGTGGGAGTGTGATGTACTCCAAAGAGTGAGTTACACTCAACAGAGTTTGGGGTCTTTGACTCTTGGTTTTAAGGTCCAGCAGGACTTGTTCATTGGTCACAACCCTGCTGACCAAAACAGGACCTGGTCTGGATAAGATAAAGTGAGAAAACCAACAAGAACCAGTAGGTGGCTACAAAACCGATTCCTGGCTGCCCTTATTGCTCATTGGCATAAGGCACACACAAGTACTATGACAGTTTACAAATGCCATGGCAGCCATCTGGCAGTCACCACCCCTTTCCATGGCAACAACGCAGAAGTTACTGCCCCTATCCCATAAAGTTCTAAATAACCTGTTCCTCAATTTGAATTGACCCATCCCTTAATTTGCATATAATTGAAAGTGGGTTTAGGTGAATATAAATGCAGTTGCCCACAGTGCATAGGTGCTAACTCCAGGTGCACTGCCTGTGAGTTAGCCCTGCTTCATGTGGAGCAGCTCTGGTTCAATAAATGATTGCTGTTTAAAATCAACTTGAATTCTTTTCTGGGGAAAGCCAAGAACCCTTATGGACTAAGCCCCAACTTTGGGGCTTGCCTGTCCTGCATCATTTTCTCTAATTAAGGTGCAAAATAATCATAAGGATTTCTGGGAAGAGATGGGAATTTCTTGGAATTGGGGTGCTACACAGTTTTACACCAAGCATGGGTACACCTGGAATGGTCATGGCGCTGGTGGGTGTGTGGTTTAGTATAATAAAGAGCATACAGTTGAGTCTGGGGTAAACTTGAGTCAAAGCAGTTTCACCCCCGTCCTGTTTGTCAGGGTGTTATGGTCCTTTTCCCATCCCTTGTTCCTACAGCTGGCTTCTCTGTTAGTCAGTGAAAACTGCTGCCTGGAATTCTCTATTTCCCCTGTGACCACCCAGTGTTCCTATCTCACCTATGCCTTGCGTGATGTATTCCTTATGATCAGTGTCAAGAATCAGTGGGGATTATAGAAAAGAGGTAGAGGGAAAGTAAAAGGACTCACTTCCCATTCTACTTGATTGCTGTCTACCATGGGACTTGAGGCATGTCTCACAGCTCTCAGCAAAGTGAATGGGCTGCACGACACAATTTTACCAGTGGAGGATCCTGACTATGAGTATCCAGGTTTTTGCTGTTTTGAACAAAGAATTGGACAAAACGCACAAACAAAGCAATGAAAGATGAAGCAACGAAAGCACAGAATTAATGAAATGAAAGTACACTCCACAGAGTAGGAGCGAGCTTCAGCAGGTGGCTCAAGAGCTCTGGTTACAGAATTTTCTGGGGTTTAAACACCCTCTAGAGTTTCCCATTGGTTACTTGGTTACATTATAGGTAAATGAAGGCCTGAACCAGTCTGATTGGTTGCAGGAGGGGACCAATCAGAGGCCGAAGCAAAGCTACAAAGTTACATCCTATGCCAACAAAGACTGGTTGTGGGAGGGGATCCATCAGAAGTACTTTCCATTTTTCATTTGCAATGCAGTAGAAGTCAGGGAAGGCGTTGGAGAGGAAGTAGCCTCTGATCCTTTTGTTACTTGGGTGTGAAGAGGTGGAGTTTTCCTTTTGATTCAGTTCTAGGAAGTCACTGCAAATCGAATCGGCCTTAGGTTCCCTGACTCCAGACTCTATTCTCTTGCCTCATAATGGATGAGCAATCAGACACTTGCCTGCTTGGAAACAAGCACACCCAACCCCACCCTGCCTCCCCACACTCCCTGCCCCCCGCACCCTTCCAGCAAACTCAAGACCCACAGGGCCAAGCAGCTGGCTGGTGCTAGACAACAGGCCTCAGGAGGCTGCTTAGAAAGCTGCCATGCTGAGCACTTGCTTAGTATTAAATTAAACTAATTGACCTCAGGCAGCATCTATACCCATGTTCCTACTTAACAAAATGCAGCCTAACTTAGTAGTTAAACAAACTGAAAGTGTAAGTAGGAGTATATTTTTTTGTAACAACCAGCTGAGTCTCAGCCAATCACAGCAGCTGAGCTTCACCAATCACAGGCTGCACTGATCACACCCCACCCAAACAAGGCAAACCCAGCAGTAACCAATCCAGCTGTTTATACACCTCACTTCCTTTTCTGTCGATAAATTCTGCCTGCTGGAGGGAGCTCTGTGAACCTCTTCTGGTTCTGAGAGCTGCTTAGTTCACAAATTGTTCTTTGCTCAATTAAACTTTGTTAAGTTTAATATGTCTGAAGTTTTCGTTTTAACATTATCTGCCCTTGCCTTTTCAAACACCGGGAGGCATAATATGTCCATACAAAACACTTTCATGACCTGCAATGGAACGCCAGTACGTTCTGTCTCTCATAAGGCACTATGGTTGTTACAGGAGAAAAGGAAGTTTGGTTGGTGAGTCTTTGGACAGAATGGGGGATGTGGTGTCCCTCTGCCCTCAGACATTCTTCTCACTGCGAGCATCCCAGAGAACTTCCAGGAAGGAAATGGAAGAGAGCAGACATGAGACTATAGCATGCAGCAAGCCTGAAGACCCCTGGGGGGAGCCCACTTTTGAGAAAACTGGACCAACCCTACTAGACAGACTTAAGCAGAAAAGCAGATGTTTCAGCACTGATAAAAAATAACAAAAAGGAGCAAAGTTGGGCACTTCCTATCACCTAGATGTCAGAACTGAGCCTCAACCTTGAATTTTCAAAGACTTAAGTGCAAAACTAAACACCCAGAAAGTATAAATAGAGCAGGGCTGGGGTGGGGGAGTTAAAGCAAAAGGAAAAAGTGAGGGGGGGGGGAGTGTTTAAAAATAAATAAATAAATAATATGTAAATAAATAAATGGCTTTTCAGAAAATGATCAGAATGAAGAAACACGCAAGTGTAATGCTAAAGGAACCACAGGTGGGAAACTCCCCAAGCGCCTGGGTGCTAGAGGCTCTATATTTAGACCAAATTAAACGCTCTGAGGTCCCACCCTCATACCATCGGGAATTTCCCTCTCCGAACAGTATAAATGTCCCCTAGGGGTGATGGCATTAAAAATCCCTCTATCACCCTGCAATTAGGTATTTCGTACATGTTTCCTTGTCTGTTGTCCAAGTTCTCCCATTAGACTGTAAATTCTATGAATAAATGCATCTCTTATGCTTGTCCACACCTCCTGAACCTATGAAGACAGTACTAGACCTCAATAAGTATTTGTGAAATGAGTAGTTGAATGAATGAATAAGTAAAAGAATGAATGAATGAATGATCACTTACAAGCTGCTGCCTGAGGCTTCTACCTCTGTAGCCCCTACATACACCCCAAGCACTGTTGCTCGTTTTGCATCAAATCTTCCTGTAGTGTAGCCAGAAGTGAATCCAGGATTCTGGGATTTTCACTAACCGGCTGGGAACGACATGGTCCCCATATTGAGGACAAGCCCTGCCCCCAGAAGCATGGTCTGTGTTGCTAAGCCTGACTTCCTGTCCTGTCTTTATAAATTGTTCACGAGGACTGTTGTTCCTGCACAGTCTGGCCTAGGACAGCACTACCCTAGATCCATCTGGTATATTTTTATAACCTAAGTATGGTAGGGATCATAATCCTGGTTTTAGTTCCGTTTATGGGAAGACATTCTGCTGCCTACACTTAAACTGATGGAGCCAAATAATGAATGAGCAGGGGCTTACCCAGGTCTCACTGCCATCTAAGGTCTAAAGAAAAATGAAGAAGATAAAGGAAGAGGTGAGGGCTGTCTCCACCCACCAACAGCACCTGAGTCCCAGTCCCTGGCTCAACCCAAATGAATGTTTTGTTATAGGGAGGCCAGGATTTCTGGACAGAGCAAACCACAGCAACAGAAAACAGTCATTTGAGAGAAACAGTGGCTACACTTCCACCCCTTCTTTCTGTGGAACGACAGAAAGTACGTGGACGACACTGATGGCCTTTAGACACCAGCTGCCCTGGCTGAGGGAAGTCAGGAGACATGGTCTCCATTGCTCTGTATTACATCACTGTTTTCCACATTCTTTAATGACCTACTGATTCTTTAAAGACCTTTAATGACCCCTTTGCAGTAAAATGTCCCAATGAGAATACACATTTCCATTAGTAAAATTCAACGTGCAAGCAAAACGGTGTCACTAAAACAGTGGGTTGTCCTAGTCTCGGTGTCCTCAAAATATAGATCCACTCTTCCCAGCTTAGCACTAAACAAGTTGGGTAGAACGAAGAGTAAACACAAGTACCAAAAATATCACAGTTATTATTGATAAATGCCACATTGGAGCACATTTTTTGGTTGGAGAGCTCAGTGGGTCTACTAACCACATCCCAGAATTAAGCGGTCTTACCCACCTAGCAGTGGACCATGCACACTTCCCTTCACTCTCCTACTTTGCAAGATGGTAAGGGCCCGTGCTGTATGCCTCAGAGAAGTCTTAGGCATAAAGAACTTTAGCTCTCTGCAGACGAATGCTCTAATACCATTTTCAAGCTTGCAGGTTATTTAAAGTCACTTCATGTCTTCAAAGGCAAAGGAACAAAAAGGTCAACAGAATCCACTTGCCCTGTGAAAAATTCCGTTCCCTGCAAGGAAAAGAGGAAGCAACATTTTCTACCAGACTTGCCCTGTCTGGTAAGTCTTGGTAAGCCACCTTATTGTCTTCAACTGAGAAGACAATCAATTTTGAGAAAACTGAACTAACCCTACTAGACAGATTTCAGTGGAGAGGCAGATGCTTCAGCACTGGTAAAAGTAACAAAAAGGAGTGAAACTGGGCGCTTCTTGTCGGAATCCCTCCTCTTTTCTTGTCTTGTGGACTTGGGCAGCTCACATAACCTCTCTGGGCACTGCTTTCATCACCTGCAGCCACACAATGATGGATTTGGGCTAGATGGCAACCAAGCACTTTTCAACTCTAACAGTCTGCAAATGACATGAGATTTTCTCACCTTTGAGCCATATAGGAATTCACTTAGCCCAGAAAGAACAGCCTGTGTGGGAAACCATGAATTTTACCTTACTGCTTTCCCTAAACAATGCCAGGGGTGCCTTAGCCCACCCAGGGCTTTGCTGTAAGGAGGACAATTGCTCAACCCATTCTGCTAACCAAGTTTTCTCATTACCCTTTTCCTCTGGAAGTTTTGAGCCCATCCTGCTACGTCTGCAGGATATGAGATAATGAGAGGATATGGAATGACATGCTTGTTTCTTCTGGCTCCCTGGCATTACCTCTTCTGACAATGTGAGTCTATGGTGCCCACCGAAGGTCAGGGTACCAGGCTCAGTGGGCTCAGACCTGTGTTTTCAGGAGTATTCGTTAAATGGACTTTCCTTTTCCACTATCCACTGAGTTTCCACACAGCAAGATTTTACTTTCCTATTCAAACTGAAACTCCTACTTGTCTAGGAGTTTTAGTTTTGAGGAATAATGTACAAGTAACTGGTCATTTAGTCTTGTCCCATCACTGGTCCTACATAAAATGTAATTAACAATGAATTCTACTTAATACGGTGTGAAAATAAGAATGTTCTGGTCTCAGCTTCTATCTTGAATGTGTGTGTGCAAATGTGTATGTGTGTGCGTGTACCCTGGAGTTGATTTACTCCTGAGTGTAGGTGTGAATTTATAATCTGAAAATGATTTACAGTCAAAAAATGCATATTGACTTTCTCTTACAAACTCAGCCAAATATTATTTGGTACAACTATGAAGACTATCATCTGCCTCTAATTGATTTTAAGATGTAGGGATTAATCAGAACCTGGGAAGCGTGGATGGAAAATATCATATACTTATCAAATATGGACATGGGTTTCAAAAGGTTAAGAAATAACTACATCATTTGAAACTGGATAACCAAACATTTTCAGGAAATTGACTTTTCTTATGACAGGGACAAGGTTTCACATAATATTTCAGCTGTTTGGGGAATATTTCACTACTTTCACCACTGTCCATTTCCACCCAAATTCAGGTGCTGTGGTTTTGCTTTGTAAACCTTCATTGTTCAGCTGGGTGCTAAGGACTTCTACTCTCTGTTTCAGGGGATTTAACAAACATCCTGGATGGTTGAAAAGGGGCAGTAAGAGGGAAATTGGGCATGCAGGGCAATTCGGATGGGCGTGACAAAGCTGAGAAGCCCAGGCTGGCATCTGTGCTGAACAATGCACGGTAGATGTTCAGGCGTCTGTTGAAGGAAGACCTCACTGCGTGGCAGCAAGACTAACAGCATCTTGACTCCTCAACAGGAACATCATGCTCATTGGAAGGGTGAGGAATGGTCTGTGAGAGACGGCTCACCTTCCACAGGGCTCCAAGGCACTGCCCGGAGATACTGGAGAGTATGCCCTTCCAGCCATGCTAACCCCAGCTGGGCACTCTGGACCAGCCACTCCAATTTCCATGAAGCCCAAGTCCCATATCTCTTGTCCTACCCCCTCCCCACATCGGATCCCTTTCTTCTGGCATGACAGGTGGCCTGGTTCCTTCCAGAGTATTCTTCTGGTCTATTGTTACGACTTACACTTTGCTTCTCTTGGGTTTTCCCCTTTGATGCCAATTTGAAAGTTAAGAATGAGCATTTGGTATTTCTCTTTGGCATTCCCACTATAACAACTCCAATGCCATTGAAGGTCATGTTGATATATATGATTGGTTAAAGGACAAGTCACTTACAAGTAAATGAGGGAAAGAAATGCAAAGAGATTAAAATCTTAAGGGTATCTTGATATATTCAGACTCATTTGATGTTAGATGCCTCTAATACATTTTACCAATTTATCATTTAATTTGTATGTTTGCTTGTGAGTTTTTGTTATTTCTTTTTTGATAAAAATTTTCCCTCTTTATATATGTTTTTACTTAAAACAGTAGAGTGTTTAATATTTTTGGAGTCAGGGCTATGTTTAAGTTTCTTATTGTATGCTTAACAGGATTTTCCCTTTCCATTAAAAAAAATCACTATGGTAGGGAATTTTCTAATTATTTCTCTGTCACTCAGTCCCTATAAATTGTCTCTCAATTCAGAAGGTAAAAATGCTAGATTTTCACTTCCCCAGTTTTCTTTGCAGCTAAAGTGGTCATGTGACTCAGCCCTGGCCAATGAGAGAAAGCAGACTATTCTGGGGGGCTTCCAGGAAAGATTTTTCTTTGGTCATAAAAAGAGAGATCTACCAAAGAGTGGCCTCCTACTGTCCTTGTTAGCTCCCTCCTTCTTGTTTGGAAGAGTAAGTCCCATATAAACAGAATGCTTGGAGCTGTGGTAGTCCTATTGCTTCCATGAGAGGGTGTGCCTGAAGACAAAAAGTCAAAACAGATGAGAGGACAGCACAATCAAAGAATATAAGAGCCTTGGTGACATTGTTAGACCTCTGAATCAACCTGCAATCCCCTTCCTCCAGAATGCTTATGATATGATATATGCAAAGCCTTCATGTGTTAAGACACTGTGACTCAGGTATCTGATGACTTGTAGATTAAAAAAAATCTCACTGATACTCTCACTCATATTTTCTTTTAGTTTGTGTGTGTCATTTAATCCAAATTCATTTAGGATTTGTTTTGTTATCTGTTGTGAAGTTTGTTTTTTTGTAAATGCTTAATGAATTTTCCTCTGAACATTTATTTAAGGATTCATATTTTATTTAACATTTCAAAATGTCACCTTTATCATATGTTAAATTCTTATCTATAATAGAATATCATTAAGCCTCAAATTTCTCATTAATAAAAGGATAATAATAAAAGTACTTATAAGGTTGAAAGATAATGCCTGTAAATTTCTAAGCCCAGGTCCTGGCACATACTAAATATGAAATGTATGATAACTATTATTATTACTCATTTTTCTTTCTATTGTTACATGATTTCTAGCTATAAACACATTAATTGGTTTTATTTTCTTTGTTTTCTGTCTTTGGCTACATATTTTCATTATATTCTGTTTTTAATTCTAATGGCAGTTAGCTTTATACTTGGAAAAATTATATTTGACCTCTTTTTCCTTAACTGCAAAATCAAGTATAAAAATGGCATTTTAAAGCCTTTCCTATTCCAAATATGCAGTTTAACATTTTTTCAAATTCCACACTTACTTATTGCTCACTTCCTCTTCTTCCTTGCTATATTTAGTTAGCAAAGTCTGGGATTTCAGACCAACATTGTTATAATTAAATTTTGTTTTATCTTAAATATATTATTTATCTTATTTAATTTATTAAATCTTAAATGTTGTTTAAATTATTAAATATTAAATATTATTTAAATTATTAAATTTAATTTTTCTTAAATATATCAAAGCCAGTCTTTGACATTTGTATTTAGTTTGGAAACCATATTAAGCAACTTATTCAAACTTGATTTCATGTTTATTTGCTATATGTTTATCACATCCACTCATTCTTTTTTTATCAGACTGTATACCATCTTACGGCTTCTTTTTGCTTCTCTCAGGTGGTTGGAGTCTATTTTAAATAATCATCTTCAAGAAAGACACATTAGGACACGTCAGTGATAACTTGTCTTTTAGAGAATGTCTTCCTATTGCCTTTATATGAAAAAAATTACAGAAGGAAATTCTGGGATCTCCAAAGGGAAGTGCAAAGTAGAAGATAAGGTCAGAGAGATAATGCTAGAGAAGGAATGGTTGCCAATAGGTTGCCAATAAGGTAGATCTCCTTAAGCTTTTGAAAGATTTGGGCTTTTTTACTGTAAATACCCAGGAGAGCCATTGAATGGTTTTGAGCTGAGGAATGGTGTTCTAACTTTCATTTTTAAATAATTCTGGCCATTGTAATTAATGGGCAAGAGACCATTGTAATCATCAAAACAAGAGATGGAGATGTTGGTGTCAGGGTGAGAGCAGTAGAGTTTCTGAATGTGCTTTGAGGGTGGAGACAACAGGATTTTCCTAATGGATTTAAAGTCACATATGAGAGAGGAGATGGCTTGACCCTGAGACTTGGGTTCTGAATAACTGAAAGAATGAACCTTCCATCAACTGACATGTGGAAGGCTATGGGTAGAGTAGGTTTCAGGGAAGGGGGACACCAGGAGTTCAGTTTTAGATGTGATGAGTTTGAGACATCCATTATTAGGTTGGCACGAAAGTAATTGCAGTTTTTGTCATTACTTTTAATGGCAAAAAGCGCAATTACTTTTGCACCAATTAAATAGCTACATGGAGATGCTAAATAAGCATTTACATATATAAACCTGGAGTTTTGAAGAAAGGGCCGGATTGGAGATACACATTTGGGATTCATCAGCATCCAGATGGTATTTCAAATCATGAGCCTAAGTAGACTCAGTAATTTTTTTTTTTGCTCCCTACGTTGAATTCCTATTTTTTCTTTATGCATATTTGAGTAAGAGTAGAGTTGTGTTTTGGTTTGGTTTTGGTTTTTAAGAGACTAGGTTTACAAAAGATGCAAATATTTTCTACTGGTCTTGGCCCTATTCACTGCCTACTTCAGAGTCATCTGAATCCTTTCTCCAATCCATATCTGGAGTGCAGGCTCATATGCTCAGCTCCTGGCCCAGTACAGCAGGTACCCACCTAATACCATTCTGATGCAGTCAGGTGGTATTTGTCTCTCATCTCTCCTGCCGGATGCTCTGATGTCTCAAAGTGTTCAAGTGCTTAGAATCCACAATCCAGCACGCACTGCCCCAGAGCCCTTCACCCACCATGGCCAAGCCCTCCAGCCTTTCCTCCCTTTCTTTCTGTTTTTTAATTTTCTGAAAGTTATTTCTTTAAGAATTACAAAAGCAAAAACTATATGGTAAATAGATTCCTCCCCAGACTCAGAGCCTGGGGTGAGATAGGAAATATCTCCCTACCTGTATTTCAGTGGGAATATTATTCATCATGACATAGAGTCTGAATTCACCAGGAGGGAAAACCTGGTTGTTCTCCCACCAGCCCCATCTGCCTTGCTCCATGTTCCAGCTTTGGGTTGTTCATCAGGAAGAGCTTTAGTCTTACTCTGTGTTCAAAACTGCTTTAATGGGAAACTAAAAGAGATCCATAAAAAGCTACTAGTGAGACGCCATTTTAAGCCAGTTCAGTGGCAAAACACAGTGACCGAGCACATAGTTTGTGTTAATGCCGTAAATTTCTAAACTCTCACCCCCAAAGCCATCATGCCAAAGTTAACAGAGAAATTTTAAACAGTTGATAGTAAATTTCCTCCCTCAGCTCTCTGAACATTTTGTAAACTACCTCATCTTTCTCTCCAGCTACAAATAATATCCAGTTCACTCTGAGGATTTAGCTCACCGTGGGAGCAAGTTTGTATACTTTTTCCCAACAAGGTATAAATTCCATAGCTGGAAAAAGAGTACTTTTCAGTCGCTAAAGACACACCCGTAAATATCCAATGTAAGCAAACTAAAATTAGAACATGCAACCAGTTATGGAGATTTGGTCTGTGCCCCATTATCCTCCTCCTCTCAACACCTCTACTTGGAAAATTAACATTTATTAGGTTCATATGTTACCCATATTTAAGATGCCTATAGCACTCACACTTCTTTATTCCCCCAGAACCAGGAGATGGTAGGATGCTCCTCAACCACCTATCCTTGGGCTGTGGAAACTAGGAAAAAATAAAAAGTCATATTTACACTTTATGGTCCAATATGTAGCTCACCAAGTGCAATGTTCTCTGCAAGATGCAAACTAACTCCAATAAGCAATGGATTAATGCATAAAGAATTCATGATCAAGGTCACACTCAATCAAGGACTTGCTAGAGATGTTCGGGAATTGCGTATATGTTGCTCGTGGGTTTCTTAGAGCAGAAATCACCATCCTCAAGGATTTATAGTTGAGGTAGATAATAACAAAGCAAAAGGAAAACAAAGTCACAGCAACACAGACAATCAAGGGCAAAACTCAAAAGGCAGGTGTAAATTTTTCTTCCTTTGAGTTTCCAGAGTTTTACTTCTTTTGAAACCCTTCTTTTACTTTCATTACAACGTTTTGCCCTTACTGGAACTTGAAGGTATCCCTTGGAAGCCCATTATGGTGCCTTGCCTGCAGTAGTCTTCTATAAATGCTTGTTGAATTAAACAGAAGATCTGTAATGTGGTAGATTAGCACACATGTGTGCACACACATGTGGTTAAATTTTATTCAATAATGTCTAAGACCAAAGAACAAGAGCAGGTCTGGAATGGAGATTAGTGAGGCAGAAATGGTGGAAGATTCCATTCTATTCCATTGGGTGTAATGTAAGGCATTATTGAAATGGCTAACTACAAGTAGAGAAAGGAAGTGGAAAATGAAGGAAGGTGACTTCAAAGGATGAAGGAGGAGGCCAAAGAACCAGAGGGGGAAAGGAAAAGATTTTTGTTGTTGTTGTTGTTGAGATGGAGTCTCGCTGTTGCCCAGGCTGGAGTGCAGTTGGGGGAACTCAGCTCACTCCTGCCTCAGCCTCCCGAGTAGCTGGGACTATAGGCGTCCACCACCACGCCCAGCTAATTTTTGTATTTGTAGTAGAGATGGGGTTGCACCGCATTAGCCAGGATGGTCTCAATCTCCTGACCTTGTGATCTGCCCACCTCGGCCTCCCAAAGTGTTGGGATTACAGGCGTGAGCCACCGCGCCCGGCCAAGGAAAAGATTTAATAGGGCAAGAACAAGGAAGACATTGAAGATAAAGAGATTATAAGCAAAGAAAGAAAGTTCAGAGCTAAAGACTTTTGAGATCTTCAGAGTTCCAAGTGCTGATAAAATCTACCTTGGGGAAGGAGCCTGCCTGCAACACGCAGGCTAGGACATGAACAACGCTCCCAGGTGGTAGACACAAGGACCCTGAAAAAAGACTGTCCAAAGAGGGCTGACCTGGAGACAGAGGTTTGTGGGGTAAAGGAGATCAAAACCCTCTGTGGCCAAAGTTTTAGAACAATCATTCAAATGTGGGTGGAGGTGGGATTATGGTAGAAGGTAGAAAAGGAAGTTAACAAAATTCACATCTGTTGTTACTTTGTAACTGTAAATACTGAACCAACTTCTTCAGTAAGATCTACGACAAATGATTAGAAATCTCCACCTGTATTTTTAAATCTTTTTTTCTGTTTTGTTTTGTTTTTTTTGTTTTTTTTTTTTTGAGATGGAGTCTCGCTCTGTCACCCAGGCTGGAGTGTAGTGGTGTGATCTCAGCTCACTGCAACCTCTGCCTCCGGGGTTCCAGCGATTCTCCCACCTCAGCCTCCCGAATAGCTGGGACTACAGGCGCCCGCCACCACACCCAGCTAATTTTTTGTGCTTTTAGTAGAGATGGGGGTTTCACCGTGTTAGCCAGGATGGTCTCAATCTCCTGACCTCATGATCTGCCTGTCTCGGCCTCCCAAAGTGCTGGAATTACAGGCGTGAGCCACTGTGCCTGGCCAAAATCTTTCTTTACATTCGATAATATAGTACAAAATGGAACCTGTTTCTTGAGCCTCATGGTGGGGGGTGGGCAGTTGGGGAAGGTGCTCTTAAATCTTATCTATCCTATAAGTAAAGAAAAGTAGACCCTTGACAAACCTGGTAATTAGAATTAAGGTAAAATAACAATTCTAGAAAAGAACCACAAAGAGGGACATTTTGATAGCCCTAGTCTTACTGCAAATTGTACCTGGATGAATAACTATTTTCTACAGTACAGTATATCTTTTTCAGAGAGTAGGATGGTCAGTCTCTGGGCAGAGGTGGGGAGTAGGGAATGGAATCGGTAGAGTTTCAGTCACAGAAAATGAATAAGTTCTTAGAGATCTTATGTGCAGCATTGTGACAATAGTTAATACTACTGCATTGTATACTAGAAATATGCTGAAAGAGTAGATCTTAAGTGTTCTCACCACACACACACACACACACACACACAGAGTAATCAAGTGAGGTGATGAGTATGAATTAGCTTGACTGCAGTAATCACCTCATTATGCTTAAATCAAGTTTAGCCTAAAACTGCCTCCTTACTTTTTTGTTTTGTTTGGGTTTTGGTTTTGTTTTTTGAGATGGAGTCTCACTCTGTCGCCCAGGCTGGAGTGCAGTTGTGTGATCTCTGCTCACTGCAAGCTCCGCCTCCCAGGTTCATGCCATTCTCCTGCCTCAGCCTCCCAAGTAACTGGGACCACAGGCGTCTGCCACCATGCCCAGCCAATTGTTTTTGTATTTTCAGTAGAAACTGGGTTTCACCGTGTTAGCCAGGATGGTCTCGATCTCCTGACCTCGTGATCCGCCTGCCTTGGCCTCCCAAAGTGCTGGGATTACAGGCGTGAGCCACCGTGCCTGGCCAACTGCCTCCTTACGTATTTTAAGTTCGGCCTAAAGGATTTTCTGTACATGGTGAACTATAACAAGTGGAGGTATAAACAGACTTTATAGCCTGCACTTGTGCCAGTCACCAAGTTTTGGCCAATCAGTTGTAGCCAATTGTTATAACCATGTTCGAATATGGCAAACACTGGGCTATAACCAATCCAACTGTTTCTGTACCTCACTTCCATTTTCTGTCCGTCATTTTCCTTTTTCTGTCCATAAATCTTCCACCACGTGGCTGTGCTGGAGCATACTCTGACTCTGAAGGCTGCCCTGTGTGTGAATGGTTCATTGCTCAGTTAAACGCCTTTAAATTTAATTCAGCTGATGTTTTTCTTTTATCAGATGGGGATGAGGATGGGATCCAAAGAAGAGCTTCTAAGGACCCCCCAGGAGTGCTGAGTGACCAAGCAAGGTACCCCCTGAACTCAACTGTGTCCATTGATCTTTTGGAGCAGCCGGGGATCGTGGTTAAGTTCTCTCAATTTCCAAAGCTGCACAGATTTGTGTTTTGAGCTCTCGGAGTTCCTTTGAGCAAATTTCTGATCCAAACTGGGTTTGGAAGTCATGACAGAAACTGGACTGGGTTCAGGATTGGATTTGATCTGGTAATTAACTGGCTTGCATCCAGTTAGAGGCCTCTTACATCTGGGTCAGAAAGAAACCAGTAGTAAATGGCAATGTTGCAGAGGGTATAAAATTTGGCTGCTGGAAATTCACAGGAATTTTCGTGTTCTACCCCTTTGTTTCATTTTTGTTGTGCACTCAAATATTTTTTTTTTAAAAAATCATTGGCTAAGTTAATCAAGGAAACCTGAAAGGAAAACCAATATTTTAGATAAAAATGGGATCCTTAATTTCTGAAGAACTGAGTTCCTTATGCCTTATATATCCATAAGTATTAGGCTCCGGAAGCAGCAAAATCTTATAGAAATAGCGAAATCTTACTAAAGATAATTCATAGTGGAACATTCCAAATGAACAACGTTGCACTGAAGTGCATTTGAAAATGAAGCTTCCAAATTAGCCTCATCTAGGGATGCCTATTAATATGCAGAGGCTTCTAAAAAGATTTCAATATTTTTATTTGAAGACTTTACAAAAGGCAAATAAAAAGCTTAAGTGATTAATTGATTTAAAAAAATTTAAATCTGCCTTGCAGTCTTTGCTGACAGCTATAGGTGACAGGATTAGGCATGTACAGAACCATGGAACATACGGAACTTTCTTTCCCCAAGGGGGAAAACTTGAGAGCTGATGGGACTGCTGGAAAAGATCCCTTTGTGACTGACAAGTGGCTGCCTGAACTTTCGATTCAGTATTGCTGCAATGAGTGAGTCTTTCTCTGGCCTCCCTGAGCTCTTCACCTTCCCCACCCTGCCGCAGGCAATGCTTTTCTCTATGTCTCTCTCTGTGAAAACCGGTTGTGGGACTGGTAAAAAATCATCACCTCTTGCAAAGTTTTAATTAATGAGAAAAAGGATTCATAGAGCTAGTCTTAAGCCGTAGCAAATCTAGCGTACTTTGTGCTACGAATTTGTCTTTTTGTATCCTTCTGTCAGGAAGAGGAGTACCTTAGGACAGAACGTGGGCTTGGGACCCCATTAGTTCACTGTTCAAGACATCCCAGCAAGCTGGTCAGTAAGAAACCTTGCTGCAGGTCCCTGAAACAACAAACAACAACTGGATGAGGTTTCCATCTTGTCTTGTTTTATGTCCTTGGGAGCTTGACCTTGTAATCAAGTGGCGGTACTTTCTCTTGCTCTCCACCATTCTCAATCCCATCCAGGGAACGGGAATTTTGGGTTCATGTCATAGCCTTTGCAAGCTCAACATTAGCTGCTCTGGACTTCTGCCGGGAAGAGCAGTGGAGGCTGCCCAGTGCTGTAGCTTGGTGGCTAAGGCTTTGCTTTTTCACAGCAGCAACTGGGGTTCAATCCTGTCTTAGGAAATAAGTACTTTCTGGTTGATATCTCTGTGACCTTTACCGTTTATTGATTCTTGGCCCTCCATGAACAACTTCCAGCTTCTCTTCTTGAATCTTCCTTTCTCTGAGCTACCTTTGAAGATTTTAGATCTTTTTTTTTTTTTTTTTTTTTTTTTGAGACGGAGTCTCGCTCTGTCGCCCAGGCTGGAGTGCAGTGGCCGGATCTCAGCTCACTGCAAGCTCTGCCTCCCGGGTTCACGCCATTCTCCTGCCTCAGTCTCCCGAGTAGCTGGGACTACAGGCGCCCGCCACCTCGCCCGGCTAGTTTTTTGTATTTTTTAGTAGAGATGGGGTTTCACCGTGTTAGCCAGGATGGTCTCGATCTCCTGACCTCGTGATCCGCCCGTCTCGGCCTCCCAAAGTGCTGGGATTACAGGCTTGAGCCACCGCGCCCGGCCAAGATTTTAGATCTTATAAAAACTGCTAACCACCTCTTTGAAAATACCTTGTACACATCTGGTTAAGTCATAACATTAGTTAAGGCTTGTTGGTTTCAACTGTAAGGTTACATTTGGTAAAGTTTAAAAACCAGGTATGTTGGCTGTCTGGCCTCGCTAAAGTGGAGTGACCTGACTTTCTCTACTGAGCAGATTTTTGTGGATATTAAAGGATAATAGAAGAACTTTGTTTGCCTTTTGAATAAAATACAGACAAAAGAAGGGAAAGACAAGAGACAGATTGTTTGGAAAGCGAAGTCTTCCTCCTATCAATGAGTGAATGTTTTTGCCTTTTTAAAGTTTTTTGAGTCATCATTTTGGCTAAGTAAATGACTTACGGTGACTTTTATTCTGTTTCATAATATCAAGTACTCTAAACCTTTAACATACTTGATAAGCTTCCCCAAATCAAATTTCAGCTTCAAAATTGTCTTGTCTGACCTCTAACTTTGGGATGCTGCAGAGGTCCCCTGAAACATCCACAAGAGAGGTCAACAGATTATTTGACATGTGAAGTTACATGGGAAACATTGTCAAGATAAAAAATAATGTTTAACCTTCTCCAGGTTATATTTTAGTGAATGATATTAATATATGTTCCAAAATTGTATGGGATTTCTAAAATTCTAATATGTCTGAGTACATGTTATCAATCATAATTATGGTTATTATGCTAAGTTATTGTAGACCACAGAAATAACCAAATTTCCTTGTCAATTGTGTCTTTATAACTATTTAAAGTCATTTCCACAGTTCATTGCTTAATGCTGATGCAGTTTCTGAAAACTTTACAAGCAAAATCCTAGCATATGGTGTCTTTTAGGAGGTTCCTGAAAGGATGGAAAAGACCTTGAAAAGCATTCCTGAATACAGATTTCTAGTAACTTTAGAATCATATCATTTGGACTAAGAATTCCTGGAACTTCAATGAAAAGACTGACTGGTTTATAAAACTGTTAACCCGGGTAGAATAAAAATTAACTGAATACCAAGAAAACACTTTGCCAGATTTTCATGCTAAATCAGCCAATACTGAAATTGTTTAGATATGCAATTTGAATCAACTCCATGGTCTATGTCAAATTACCTACGAAAACCTATCAGTTATCAGTTCTATGCACCTGAACTGGAGAAATCACTGGTGTTCAAGAGGATGTAAGTCCAATGTTAAGCAGGGACTCATGGAGAACCAAGATGACAGCCTTGCCCTTCTTGAGTCCTTAAAGCTTTTCTTTTTAAAAGTTCTGTGCTCCGTGACTCATCATGGAAAGGATAAAATGATCCAAATTAAATATATATTGATGTAGTGACTTCTAAATTGCAAAAATAGTTTATGGCCAACGTTTGGTTTAGTCAATCCCATATTCCTGGGAAGACAGTTAAAGCTTCAAGCACATTTGGCTACCTGATGAACTGTTTAAATATTTATAGAGGGATTTCATTCCATTGTCATTTTCAATGCATGTTTTCTGCTCGTATAAAAGCTTTCCCATGCAAGAGGGATGATGTTATAACAGTAGATTATTATATATGGCACAGTATATTTTCACCAGGTAAAGAAAGCTTTTTTATGCTTCACTGACAGGACAATCAACCCCTTCACAATCTAGAATGTAAAGACTGGATCTTCTGAGAATGTCAGAGAAAGAATGCCCTTGCCATACACACTGCAACAAAATTGTAGGACGTTGAACCTTGGGTTCATAATCTCACACCTGAGAAGGTTCCTCCACACTCTTGGAACTGTACACCCATTAGAATCCTTAAGGTAAAGCGAACCAAAGAAGTTTCTCCCCAGAAGGAGATAGCATCCTTGATGTGAACAACTTTTCCCAAGATCACAGATCAAGACTTCTTTACTATCATGAGACGCTTATCTTTGAATAGTTTTCCCTTGCTTATGCCTCTCTGAACAATAGAAGTGAAAGGGAGGGGGGTCTTTTGTGTGCACTTACGGGTTATACTTTTTATTTGTGAGGGATTTTGCAGACAGCCTTATACATGGATAGCCTTCTATCTCGATAGATGACAGATGAAGACCCAAGGTAGGTGAGAAATTGTAATGGTATATACATTGCCTCATAATCAGTCAGAAACAGCATTAGTCACTCCTCTTAATCCACGTCATAGGTTAAACAGAACATTGCCAGGAGGCATTCACTCTTCTAGAAGGGCATCATTTATTAGGACTTTTTTCCATGGCTTGGAGTAAAAGAGACAGTGATTAGAAATGTATCCCTCATGATAGGCTCTATAGCAGATTCTACTGTAAAGCCTATGGTTACACAACAGACTTTAAATTATCTTGTGAAAGTTATGTTAAATAATAGAATTGCTCTAGATTACTTACTGGCTACACAGAAGTATTTGTACAGCAGCTGGCACTTGTGGCCTGTGGAGAAATATATCTCATCGGGTATTATAGAGATTCAGTTGTAGGGGATTAACAAAGAGACTGGTTAGTTGAGTGAGTAAACTCTTTAGCTCCTTATTTGATCTATTTAATTTTAGGTGGTTTCATTTATAAAGACCCTGGGTAAGGAGCATACTCCAAACTCTTGGTGTTATCCTCCCAATAGTCACAATAGCAGTCTCCCTGGTGCACTGTATTCTCTCAAAAGTTTTAAATGTTTGCATGCAGCCACCTCTATCATGTCAAATGGTCTCTCTTCAGCCAGAATGACAAGAACTGAAAGAAATGTGTGGCCATGCGGGCACCATAACCTATGAATGACACACTGACACCAGAAACCCAAAATGATGGTAACTGAGAATGGTGCTGAGGCCCTAAGTTTTGGTCACACTGTCACCTAAGTGAGAACCTGACCAAAAAGGAGGACATTTTAAACAAAATTATGGGAGGCCATTGTTTAGGACTGAGCACATGCACTAGGCCCCAACAGATCACACCAAACCAATATGGCGTTGCTGGTGCTAAACGTCACATCAAACTAAGACTTTAAGAAAACATAGATCCTAGAACAGACCAGGTTTTTTTTTTTCCTCCTGTAAACAGGACATTCCAGCATAAAGAGGTACCCTCTACACTAACTCTTACAAAAAAATGAAATAAAATAAATAAACTGAAGTCCTTGTCCCCACCTTATAAACCCACTGCTCTGCTATTTCCCAGTGGGTTTCCAGACCAAATAAGTATATTTACAATAGTGATAATGACATCAATGACTAAAGTTTTGGTCAGTCTCTCAAAATTAACAAGATGACCAAAAGTGGGGAATAGTTTAATCAAGTTTAGCCTAAAGCTGCCCCCTTACATATTTTAATTTCAGCCTAAAGGTTTCTCTGTACCTAATGAACTATAACCATTGCAGGTGTAAAAAGACTGTAGCCTACACTTTTGCCAATCATCGAGTTTTGGCCAATCAAATGTAGCCAACTGTTCAAACCATGTTCAAATAAGGCAAACGCCAAGCTGTAACCAATCTGGCTGTTTCTGTACCTCACTTCCATTTCCTGTACATTACTTTCCATTCTCTGCCCATAAATCTTCCACCATGTGGCTGCTATGGACTCTCTGAGTATACTTTGGCTCAGAAGGCTGCCCCATTGGTGAACAGTTCATTGCTTGATTAAATTCCTTTAAATTTAATTCAGTTGAAGGTTTTCTTTTATCACTATGTATATCAAAACATCAAATTATGTTGTAATAAAGCTATTATTTAAAAATACAAAATAAAAAATACAGTAAGTACTTTTCACAGGAAATTGTAGAACAAAAAATCCCAGACTTTCTCTACAGAAGTAGCCCATCCGGCCTGTGCACTAACCTAGGGGACCTTGGCCAACCAGCAATGCCACTGCCTCCCAACCTGCCTGTGAACCTCTCTCTGCAAGACAAGAATGCTACTTCTGCTTGGAGTTGAGATGCATGTTTTCCACTCTTGGCCAGGAGTGAGAATGAGAGTGTTTCTCTTTAGCAGCAGCCCTTAGGCAGAGACAGGAAGGGTTTGACTTTGTGGATTGTCCTCACAAGTGTGTTTTTTGGCCGCTAGTTTATGCTGAGAATTTTTAGCCACAGATGGATGCTTCTATTGGTTTTCACTTGGGAGTATTTGTCTGAGAGCTCATTGCTGTGAAACTGGGATAGTCTGGCTCAGGAAAATCAAGCTTTCCAGCCAAGCAAGCCTCTTAGGCTGGGATTGCAGAGAGTGAATATCCTTTTTCACCTAGACTCAAGGAATTGAGTCTCAAAGATGCAGAAACAGCAATGAAAGCAGCCATACCGGTTGGTTGGCAAGAATAAGGAACATATTTCCCCCTGATTCCAAGAAGAATGGATGGAACACAAAGAAGCTGGGGGTCCCTGCTGGGGTCTCACTCTTCCTGGGGACGTCACCTCCCTCTCTAAAAGGCTGAAGTCATCACACTTTAAGTTTTCAACTTCCCTCTTCTCTCTCCGTTTCAGAGTCTTTTCATAGCTTCATCACTCTTCCTTCCTTAAATCATCTTTATCTTTCCGGTCTCTGAGAAGCAAGTGGCCTGTGGCATGGGCAACATTTGTAAGTAGATTCCCTTTCATCAACATGATCATCTCTCTTCTCTATACATTTTTAAGACTTGTATATCCCCCAAAAAGTAAAAGCCCACCTTCAAGACTGCTACCCTGTGGGTCAAGGCCTCCTACCCTTCTCAGGCCCTCTTGTGAATGACAGCTGGTGATAATACAAAATAAATATTTGGTTTCTGTCCCCAGTTCCTGACACGCAGCTCCCCAGACCCACAGACTCTCCAGAGTGATGAATGTAATTTTGTTCCTTTGTAAGCTAATTAGATGATTGTTCGCTTGGGGTCCCTACTAGCTCCAAGACAGGGCTGGTCACCAGGAAGGCCAAGACATTACTAGAATGTTGAAACTTTGAGTCCTACCCCTTGACCATCAGGGAGGGAAGAGGTGCTGGAAATTGAGTTAATCATCAATGGCCAATTATTTAATTATATCTACATAATAAAACTTTCATAAAACTCCTAAATGGTGGGGTTTGGAGAGCTTCCAAGTTGGTGAACACATCAAGGTTCTGAGAGGATGGTGTGCACAGAGAGGGCAGGGAAACTCTGCACCCCTCCCCTCATATCTTACATCTCCTTGCTTCCAATCTATTTGGTTATTCCTGAGTTGTATCCTTTATAATAGACTGCTAATAGTACGTAAAGCACTTATTTAAACTCTGTGAGCTGTTTGTCTCCAAAGACTGATCAACCTTTAAGGAGAAACCAATCTTATTTGCTCTGTTATGTTGCCATCACATAACATAGAGATTTTGGAGGAAATTATAAAGGTGAGTTTTATTGAATTTATCTCTCAAATTGGAGTACTGTATTTATTATCAACTCAACTCCCCCATTTAAAAAAAAAATCATTCACTCTCTTACCTTCTATCCAGCCATCACCCTTTTGTTCTCTTCTTTCTATTCCAACTTCTCATAATGTTACCTACTTACTATCTCCAGTTCCTGATTTTTCAAGCCATTCTCAATGGCTTCTGTCCCCGCCACTTCCTAAAGCAGCCCTTCCTAAGGTCATCAAAAAACTGTTTGTCACTGTAAGCAATAAACTCTTTTTAATCCTCAATTTTACTTAATTTCTCATTGGTATTTGATAATGTTAATCTAATTACTTCTTTCTTCTTTTGTCTTGAAATGCTGTTTTCACTTCCTGGATATCCTTCTGGTTTCCTGGTTCTTCTCTGGCTCCATTGCAGGATCATGCTCCTTTATTCAACCAGTATTTGTTGGATTTCTTCAAGACTGGTTCTAGGTCTTCTTTGCTTACCCTATTCTCTATTGCAAAGCACCATCAGCCATGCCTCTGGCTTCAGTTATCACCTGTTAGTAAATGGCTAACACATTTACATCTCTAGCTCAGACCTGTCCTCTGAGTTCCAGTCCATTATTTCCATTTACCTGCTGGATCTACCCTCATGGACATCTCAAAATCTCCTGAGGCTCAACGTAAGCCAAAGTGAACTCACTGCTGTGTCAGACATCTTGGCAGGAAGAAATTGCACCTCCTATTGAAAATAAGAAGAATTTTACAAAAAAAAAAAAAAATATGTTAATAAAAGGTCTGTTTGCCAAGGTGGAGATGTGGTTAAAATAAACCAACAAGGAACAGAGAGCTGGTGAAATAAATACTCTGATATCACCCTCTCTGCCCCTGTGACCTCCTGACCATTGGCAAAACTAAAGCAGACACTATAAAATATGGAAGCTTGTTGAAGCATAGAGGTCAACCTTCTAGGGCTCAGATCAGGGTGGAAAGGGAATGGAACTAAAGGGACAAATGAACAATATTCAGCATAATGATTGTGTTAGTCCAGTTTGCATTGCTATAAAGGAATACCTGATGGATAATTTATAAAGAGAGGTTTATTTTGCTCACGATTCTGCAGAGTGTAAGCATGGCACCAACATCTGCTTCTGGTGAAGCCTCAGAAAGCTTTTACTCACGGCAGAAGACAAAGGGAAGCCAGTGTGGCACATGGTGAGAGAGGGTCACATGGTGAGAGAGGGTGCAAGAGAGAGGCCATGCTCTTTTAAAACAATCAGCTCAATCAGCTCTTGCATGAATTAATAGAGCAAAAATGCACTCATTACCATGGGGAAGGCACTAAGCTATTCATGAGGGTTCTGATCCCATGACCCAAACACCTGCTACTACCCACTTCCAACATTGGGACTTACATTTCTACATGAGATTTAGAGGGGACAAACAGCCAAACTATATCAATGATCTTCCAATCAAAACAAGTTTTCTTGCATCATTCCCTACTTGGGGAATGGTATCACCATCATCCAGTCAATCAAACCAGAAACCTAGAATTTTCTTGACATTTCTTCTCTCTTATCCTGCAGACCCATGCCATTGAATGTCCTAACAGAACTTCTCAGAATAATCTGGCTTAAACTATTTTGACACAACCTGCTTCAGATTTATGTGTACCTCTCATTCATAGCTCGCATTACAATTGTAAGTTATGTTGCATATAGGATTACTTTACTAGCATCTTGCCTTCCCTCTGACCTATAAAATTCATCTTGGCAGAGACTATGATTATTTTTGTTCACCATGATTTCTCCAGTCTCTTGCCACAGTCCCTGGCATGGAGTAGGCACTGAATAATATTTGTTATCTGAGAACATGTTAGAGCTTGTGGGGATATATAGATCACACAGTCACATTCTATCATGAGGGGAGAGCAAGAATCATACCATCAGTAGAGAAAGTTAAGCAACTTGTCCAAGAAATCAAAGTAAATTTTTTTTTAAATGGTAGATTTACTATTAACCAAGTGTTTGATCCTAAGAGTTTTACAAATTTATCGGGAGTAACTCTCAGTGCACCAACTCAGACATACAGGAAATACCTATTTCTGTATTTTCTTTAAGTTCAATAAAATCGAACTTTGAACCCTGCTAAGTAGGCTGCAAGAAAATTCAGTTATTTCAGAATCCCTCCCTTCTCTAAGAATTGCAACAGAATCAAGAAGGTTTGTTCAATATCTAGCGATTATAGGAAGGGCTTCTAGTCTACAGTTAGTCGTAACCCTGCTGAAATCATAATGAGTCTATAGTGATGTGCTGAGATTAGAGGGTCGCTGCTGCCATACTACCTGTGGGTTAAGTGCAGGAATCTGCGTCTGGGCTGAAAGCCTCAGAACCCAGAGTCCAGTTTCCCTGCACATTCTGAAAAGAACTCCCCTTACTTACCCCTGTGTTTTGAGACTTTAGGAGGAACTCTGTGGGTATGTGCTCTTACCCCACTCTGGCTTCGGTGCTCTCCTTTTATTATAAAAACAAACTAATAATCTCTCTCTCCCTCCCACGTTCCCTCTCTCCTGGTATCCCTCAAAAAGGATTTCTTAGTGGACTTTCATCAATAAGCTCAGGATTTAGTAAAGCAGAAGCTGGGAAGGGAAGTGGTTTGCAGGCAACTCCTGCTATAATTGAAATTCTTTTTCAAAGCAAAGAAACATAGAAGAGCTGTTTACTTTGGTAGAATGGATGTGGGGGAGGAGAAAAACCAAAGGAAAACAAAACATAACTGTATTTCTCAAAAAGTATATTGCCACACTAATATCATTTCATTAAACTTCACAGCAAGCTTGTGAGCAGTTAATTAATACAGCCTCCAACTTTTAGATGAGAAAAAAATACTGAAACAAAGAAGCTTTGAATAACTTTTCCAAGGTAACTCAACCAGTAAGTGACCAAGAAAGATTTAAGTTCAAACTCTGACTTCCCTTGAGCTTCTGTTCTGGCTTTGGGGAAATGGAGAGGAAGACAGTAACTGTATAAGGCTTGACATCTGTCATGACTTGATGGCATGAGCCAGGAAGCCTGTTAATAGATGAAAAAAAAACAAAAACAAAAAAAACAGGCTTAATCGCTTGGAATACAGAATGTAAAATGGGATTTCCCTGGTGTAGAGAAAAGGACAATAGGAAGAACTTTATTTGAGAAGTAGAAAGTAAAAATCTGAATTATCAAAAGAAGAAATTTAGAAAGGAAGATGTCCTTGGACTCGAGGCTCTGACTTGGACTTTCCACCTGTGAGTCATTCAACTTGCTCCAAAGGCAAGACATGTTTTTTTATTTTTAGCAATACTTTTGAGTTGAGATTTTTTTAATGAATTCCAAATGAAAACCCTTGTCCTCTTCGTGGGACAATCTCTTGTTTTAATGCCAAAGATTTACTGTTTGATGGAGAAAATGTTGTCAAAATATGGTTCCCATTTCATAGTCATCAGAAAACACATGGGAGGGATATATACACTTCCTGGACACACACACACACACACACAGACACACACACAACACAGACACACGAATAACTTTCCTAAATAATTTGATGATGACATTTGGAATTGATCTCATGCATATTAAACCCTCTGAAAAGTCCATCTCTATGAAGTGAAGCTTTAAGTATTAAGCTTTGTTGCCTACAAAGGTCAAATACACCCCCTTGTGGTAAAATAGCATATTTTATTTCCAGATGATCATAGAGCTCACGAGATGGTAGTTTGAAGAATAATGAGTACTTGAAAGGAAACAATGAAACTTATAACGCCTTTATGCTGTAATGTCAAGATCATTTTTAAAAAATATTAATTATGTCTGTCTTATGGACCCCCATAATCTCTAATTTTCAAATGAAAAAACTGAGGTCCCAAAAGCTTGCATAACTTTTGCAAGTTATGGCCAAGGCAAGCCCCCTAAGGAGTATAACAGTGAAGTAAAACAAAGACATCCAATGTCCTCTCTGTTACAACAAACATACCGTAATAAAATGGATCCAATTGATCCTCAAAAGTTATGAGAGATAATTAGGAGAGTTAAGGTTGAAAAACTAAGACTGCATAAAGGTGAATGCAATCTTGTAACAGATGCATGTGTAACAGATTGTATCAATGGTGAACAGTTAACTGCTGTAAGTAGGGGAAGGGTCAGTTACCCAGGCACGGGAGGACCTTCATGTTATTTGGCTTTCCACCCAATACTTGCTGTCCATCAGTCAATCACTTGTGAAACCAATTCATCAATATGTTTTCAGTGTCTGATGTCTGCTAGGCTGTCCTAGGAACTAATGATATAGTAGTCACCAAGACAGACAAGATCCCTGGCCTCACGGAGTTTACATTCAACCTGAGTATACTGGCTTTCTGTCATTGTACAAATTATTCGAGTTCTAAAACAAAACTCATTTATAGCATGCAGTTCCCTAGGTCAAAAGGTGAGCTGGGGTCCCTCGTAAGACCAAAATTAAGGTGTCTGCCAAGCACTGCTCCTACCAGGAGGCTCTGGGGGGAAGAATCTACTTTCAAGTTCATTCAGGTGGTTACAGAATTTAGCTCCTAATGGTTATAGGACTCAGGTCCCCAGTCGCATGCTGTTTATCTGTCAGGGCCCTTCTCAGCTCCTTCAGGCTACACGCATTCCTCATCCCATAGTTCCTCCATCTTCAAACCAGCAATGATCCATCCGTTCTTCTCATGCTTTGACTTCCTCTAACTTCCTCTTCTCGACCAGTTAGAGAAAATCCTCTGCTTTTAAAGGGCTCCTGTGATTCTGTAAGGCCCACTCGGATCATCTCTTTTTTGCCCTATAATATAACATAATCATGGGAATGATATCTCATCATATTCCCAGCTTTCACCCACACTCAAAGGGAGAGGGAGCATATAATGGTGAAGGTCACTGACGGTCATTCTTAGAAATCTGCCTCTCAAAATGGGCAAGACAGTCATGAAAACAAAAGCATAATTTTTGGTTCTGAAGCCTTAAGAAAGGAAATAAACAGGCTGCTATAATAGAGAGAGCTGAAAATATGAGAATGAGCTAGTTGCACAGCAGGAAGAGTGTTCCGGACCAAGAGAAGATCCTGAGATGAAATAAAGTTTGGGATATTCTGGCAATGGAGAGAGTTCAGCAAGGGAGAGAGTGGTGCAAAGTAAGGTTGGAGAGTTGTGTCCAAACAAGTTAGTGTGGAGATTTGCAGACCTTGGTAAGGAGCTGGGATTTAATTTTTAATACACTTAAAAGTCAATGAAGCATTTAAAACTCAGGAAGAGTATGATCTGATTTGTATTTTTAAAACACAGTTTTTTTTTTTTTGAGACAGAGTCTCGCTCTGTTGCCCAGGCTGGGGTACAGTGGTGCGATCTTGGCTCACTGCAACCCCTGTCTCCCAGGTTCAAGGAATTCTCTGCCTCAGCCTCCCAAGTAGCTGGGATTACAGGCGTCCACCAGCATATCTGGCTAATTTTTGTATTTTTAGTAGAGATGGGGGATTTCACCATCTTGGCCAGGCTGATATTGAACTCCTGACCTCATGATCCACCCACCTCAGCCTCCCAAAGTGCTGGGATTACAGGTGTGAGCCACCGCACCTAGCCAAGACAATTTTAGATGCTGGGTGGGAAGGGGATTGTAAGGGAAAAGAAGTAGAATCACGGTAAGAAATTGGGGCGCATCATGGGTCCAGGACAGAGACGATGGGGCTGGGCTATTGTGGAGGCAACAGAGCGCGTGTAAGGAGGTCTCTTCCAAAGATACATTTAAGAGCTTTGACTGACAGGACTTCCTGGTAGACTGTTCACTTCTTTGACATATGTCATCACCTAGAATTGAGATTTTACATATTTTGATAAAAACAAATGTAATGTCATTTGCAGCAAATATTTTTATGTACCTGGGAAGAGCAAGCAATATTTTATGTACCTGGGAAGAGCAAGAGTTGACTGCAGAGGAGACCCCATCAGGATGTGTCGGAGAAAGAAGCCAGCTCAGGCTTCCAAAGCCGGTATTGTGGAAGGCCAGTCAGCAGGAAGGTGAAACTCGCCACCCGGGGCAGCCTCCTTCAACCTGAAGGTCTCTCTTAGCCCACGGGGGACCACAGGATCTAACCTAGCAAAGGAGATTTCAGTATAAAATTTCCCTTCCTGTTGGCCTGTCCTGAAAGATTTCAAAAAGATTCACATAGACGCTTAGGGAATCTACGAACAAAATCTCAGTGTCGTGTAGACAAAGACCTACTTCTCTAAGAGTGAATGGTGTAAAAGAAGACCAATATGAGGAATCGAAGCAAATTACTTTCTTCAAAGCAGCATCAGTGTAACTAACTCGTACTGAGAAAACTTTTTGAAGAACTTTATATTCTCAAAGAAGTTTAAGAAAATGTTACTTCATTTAAAAAAAAAAAAACACAGGCAATCATAAAATAGAATAGGTATTCACTCTTACCCTTCATTATGTTATATATATGTAATGTATAATATGTATAAATGCACACACATACATACACACATCAATGAGGAGGCTTCTGTCTTTTGTACAGTCTGGAATCATTCAAATAAACATAGGCATTATCCATTGTAATATATTGAACTCAGCTGTAAAACCATTTGAGCCTATTTCCTTTTTTTAAATACTGGCTCTGTAATTATCATTTTAGTCCTTTCTGTGTCTGTCCTGGTTTTTTAACTCTTCCTGGATCCTTTTCAGAAGTTAATGTTTTAATAGGAGCCCTTTTGTGCCCTCAAGATCTTAAAATATATTGCCACATTGTTGCACATAATAGTCTCTAATATTTCTTTAAATCTCTTCCATATTTATATCTCCTTTCTTGTTACTAACATGGCATGATGTTGCTTGCTTGCTTTTTATTTCACCAGAATCAGCAGAGAAAAAACTATTTTATTAGCCCTTTGAAGTAACAACTTTTGGTTTTATTTATCTCTTCAAACCCTTCCGTCATTTTCTAGTGAATCAATATAAACTTATCTTCCCTAATACCCACCTCTTGCTTTCCTTTGGTTTATTTTGGATTTTTTTAAAATTTGTGAGATATATGCTTTGTTCATTAGCTTGGTGTCTTTATTTTTGTTAAAGATAATGTCGTGTACAACTATACAATTTTCTAGGTATTTTAGTCATGACCCACAGATTTTGCTAATGAAATATTTTATTTTTATTATTTTTGAGAAAACTTGTTGGCTGGGCATGGTGGCTCACACCTGTAATCCCAGCACTTTGGGAGGCCAAGGCGGGCGGATCACAAGTTCAGGAGATCCAGACCATCCTGGCTAACACGATAAAACCCCCCTCTACTAAAAATCCAAAAAAATTAGCTGGGCGTGGTGGAGGGCACCTGTAGTCCCAGCTACTTGGGAGGCTGAGGCAGGAGAATGGCGTGAACCCAGGAGGCGGAGCTTGCCATGAGCAGAGATCACGCCACTGTACTCCAGCCTGGGTGACAGAGTGAGACTCCATCTCCAAAAACAAAAAACAAAAAAAAAGAAAACTTGTTTTTTTAGATATGATCTGGTTAATGGGTTATTTGTGAGAGTGTTTTTTTAATTTATGCAAAAATCGCTTTTGGTCCATTTTGGTTTCATTGTTCATTTCTAGTTGTACTGAATTATGATAAAAGAATGTGGTCTATCAACTTTGCACTTTGGGTAAATTATTAAAGTTTTCTTTTGGTCAAGTACATCATTGAACTTTTGTAAGTGTTCCATAAGCATAAGAAAAAAATAACCTTTTCTTGTCATAGAAAGACATGTTGTCTCTATCAGTGTGTTTCTGCAAGCGTGAGTGCACTGAATAGCCGAATTTTAATTGTATATTACTTTATAGCTTGTGTTGTTCAAACACTAGATAAACCTACTTATATTTTGCTATTTAATTTGTCCAATTTGAAAGGAGTACATTAAAATTTCCATTTGCAAATTTCCAAATTTCCATTTTGGAAATTGGAATTTCCGTTTTTCATTTTGAAATTTACAGTTTCCAAAATGCAATTATAAGAAGAAATAATTGCATATTTAAATAAATCTCTCTTTGCCTTTTTAGTAGTTCTTCAGACATTCTAATATTTAATAAATGGTGCTAGCATGATTTGCTGTCCATTCTAGACAAAAGCAAAGCCAGGCTCAGCACATATGCAGCAATTAATTGCACATGGATTAAATATGTATATGTAAAATAAAAGCACTAGAAGAAGTTTCAGGAGAATGTAGCTCTAGGGATCTTTCCAAGCAAGCCTATAGAAATCAAGAATCCATAAAGACACTTTTTGCCACATAAAATTTTTAACTATTTATATGGCAAAAAGTTGCAAAGTCAAAAGGCAAATGTCAATGGGTATAATGGCAAAGGTTTCCAGAAAAATCCCCTTGTGAGCCTGGGCCCTTCCTTTATAGCCCATATTGCAATGAGACTTTCTCTCTTTCATCACATTAAATTGTTAAGAAACAATTTGAATTGTTTCTTAAATTAGTTGAAACCTGTAAGACTTAAATATACAGCAGGCTTGTATACCAGCAGTCCCCAGCCTTCTTGGCACCAGGGACTGGTTTCGTGGAAGTTATTTTTTCCATGAACTGGGGGCCGGTGGGGGGATAGTTTGGGGATAATTCAAGTGCATTACATTTATTGTGCACTTTATTTCTATTACATTGTAATATATGATAACATAATTATACAACTCATCATAAATGTAGAATCAGTGGGAGGCCTGAGCTTGTTTTCCTACAGCTAGATGGTCCCATCTGGGAGTGATGGGAGACAGTGACAGATCATCAGGCATTAGATTCTCACAAGGGGCACACGACCTAGATCCTTCGCATGTGCAGTTCACAATGGGGTTCGCCTCCTATGAGAATCTAATGGCACCACTGATGTGACAGGAAGCGGAGCTCAGGTAGTAATGCCCACTTGTCCACCACTCACCTCCCACCGTGCAACTCAGTACCTAACAGTCCACGGACCAGTACCAGTCCACAGCCTGGGGGTTGGGGATCCCTGTTGTACCTTGATTAGCAACAGTCTGTATTTATCTATACATGTTGTGTTTGAAACTTAAGACAGCAGTTACCCTTTACCAGATCATTTCAAAGACCCAGTGGGTGACCTGGGCCTGGGCAGTCCTGCCTCTGAAGGCCCAGCAGTTTCTGAAGAATTCCATGCAGCTTCAAATTAGAAAAGCTAACAAAAGTCAGGGTCCTTCAGCCCATCTCAAGAGCTGAGAGGGATGACCAACACACACCAAGTTCCTGCTGATGACTTTTGTACTAGCTGAGAACTGCGGGAGTAATTGATAAGAGGGGGGAAAATATCCATTCCTTGGAACATACAGACTCTGAGAAACACAATCAAGGCCCTTAAAAGTTGCTCAATACAACTCTTAAAATATGCTGGATCAGATAGATTGTGGTGGAATTTTAACAAACTTTGAAAAACAGATTACATCTCTGCTATATAAATTGTGGTGGAGGAGGGTGGGGGAAATCCCATTTTAGGAAGCTAGCATGACTCTGAGACAAAAATCTGGTAAAAAGCACAAAATATGAAACTAGTAACCCGCCTAGTTTCCAATACGGCGTCAGCATGGTGAGAAGTTGTAACACTTTACTCCGCGTAGAGTTAGGGATCCTCTCCTTTCCGCCCCGTATGACTAGGAATAAGAAAGATGGCATTGAAGCCTGCTGTTTTTTGTACTCAGACTCGTGAGTCTAGTTTCTACATATAAAAGTCACTCACAGGAAAAAATAGAATCTGTTCTTAGACATTGGAAATAGACAGTGCATCTTCAATCAAACTAACAGAACTAGTAAAACCCTGACAATTCAAATGACAGACAAATGGTGAATCTCCCAAAATCAAAAAAGGGCCTATAGATCAGAAAGGAAAGGACAAGGTAACAGAAAAATGTGCCAAGTCTATAACAAGCAAGCTACAGAACAGAAAACTACAAATGACCAATAGGTATATTAAAAGATTCTCACCTCACTAGTGATCGAGAAAACACAAATAAAGCAACAAGATGTTCCCATTTTTCCCCCTCAAAACTGGCACAAATTAAATAAGCTATGAGATCCAGTGCTGCAGAAAGTTTGAATGAGCACTCTTGTACATTGTTGGTATGAGTATAAATTAGTACAACATCCTTGCAAAATGTTCTGGCAATATCCACTGAACATCAGAATATATAGATGTTTGTCCCCACAATCTCACACTGAGAGATCTAATCTATAAAAATAAAAGCACCAGTGAGATTAGAGTTACAGTGTCATTAATTACAGCATCATTTTTTTACATACATCTTGGAAACAACCTGAGTGTCATTAATTAGGGGACTGCTTAAATCAAGCATGATTCAGTTGTATTGGGGAATACTATTCAGGCATTAAAAAGAAAGAGCCAGATCTATATCTATTGGCCCACATGATTTTCCAACAATAGTTCTTTAATAATACTAAGTAGAAAAAAATTACCAAATAGAATAAAATAGAGAAAGAAAAGATAAATATATAACAAAGGTCTAATAACCAGCATATATGAGGAATTAAAACAAATTTACAAGAAAAAAAACATTGAAAAGTGGACAAAGGGCATGAACAGACACCTTTCAAATGAAGACATGCATGCAGCCAACAAACGTATGAAAAAAGGCTCAATATCACTGACCATTAAAGAAACACAAATCAAAACCACAGTGAGACACCATCCCACATCAGTCAAAATGGCTACTATTCAAAAATAAAAACATAACAGATGCTGGTGAGGTTGTGGAGAGAAGGGAACACTTATATACTATTGGTAGGTGTGTAAATTAGCTCAAGCATTGTGGATAGCAGTATGGCAATCCCTCAAAGAGCTAAAAACAGAACTACCATTCAACCCAACAATCCCATTATTGCGTATATGCCCAGAGGAATAGAAATCGTTCTACCATAAAGACACATGCACGTAAATGTTCACTGAAGCACTATTCACAATAGCAAAGACATAAAATCAACCTGAACACCCATCAGTGACAGAATGGATAAGGAAAATTTGGTACATACACCGTGGAATACTATGTAGCCATTAAAAAGAATGAGATCATGTCTTTTGCAGGAAGACGGATGGAGCTGGAGACAATTATCCTTAGCAAACTAACACCACATGTTATAGAGAAATAAATACCACATGTTCTCACTTATAAGTGGGAGCTAAATGATGAGAATTCATGAATGCATAGAAGGGAACAACAGACACTAGGGTCTACTTGAGGGTCGAAGGTGGGAAGAGGGAGAGGAGCAGAAAAAATAACTATTGGCTGCTATGCTTAGTACCTGGGTGATGAAATAGTCTGTACAACAAACTCCCATGACACAAATTTACCTATATAATAAACATTCACATGTACCCCTGAACCTAAAATAAAAGCTAAAAAAAATAAGGAAAGGAAGAAAAGACAAACAGATAACATTTAGAAAAATAAAGGAGATATAACAATATAGGAAGAAGAATAAGTTTATGAGTATAGTATATGCATGTATGTGTACACATACACAAAATATTAAGTACACATATACACTACTTGAAAACCTGATTACTATAAAAGTTGAAACATACAGCTTCATTCTTTTCAGTGGTAGAAAACCTGAACAAACAAATATATTTGCAAGTATCTGAAAAAAATTGTTCAATACAACTCTTAAAATATCCTGGATCAGATAGATTGTGGTGGAATTTTAACAAACTTTGAAAAACAGATTACATCTCTACCATATAAATTGTGGTGGAGGAGGGTGGGGGAAATCCCATTTTAGGAAGCTAGCATGACTCTGAGACAAAAATCTAGTAAAAAGCATAAAATATGAAAACTAGGTAACCTGCCTGGTTTCCAATATGGCAGGATTATAAAAGCTTGTAGCACAACATTTGGTTAAGTAACATAAAATCAAAATATGCGGCTGGGCATGGTGGCTCACACCTATAATCACAGCATTTTGGGAGGCCGAGGTGGGTGGATCCCTTGAGGTCCGGAGTTCGAGACCAGCCTGGCCAACATGGTGAAACTCTGTCTCTACTAAAACTACAAAAATTATCCGGGCATGCTGGCACAAGCCTGTAATCCCAGCTACTTGGGAGGCTGAGGCAAAAGAATCGCTTGAACCCAAGAAGCAAAGGTGGCAGTGAGCCAAGACTGTGCCATTGTACTCCACCTTGGGTGAAGAAGCGAGACTCCATCTCAAAAAAAAAAAAAAAAAATCAAAATATGCATAAGCATACCGTAACTATCTATATGAAGGTAATTATGCAAATATTTCCATTTTTAAATAACTTGCAAAAGTTAATCCACTACTGATTAAAATCCAAGAGGTTTTTTGTTGTTATCGTCAGAGAGTTTTTTCAAGAGAGTGGGAGGAGGCAAGGGTCATCACTAAAATTCTTAAATTCACCAGAAGAAGAAATACATAGGAGAAATAGATGAGAACTTTAAAAAATATATAAAGAATAATAGCAAAAGGAACATATTCCACCAGAAAGCCACATGTACTTAAAATAATTAAAATCAATGTAACCTCAGTACAGGATTGCACAGACAGGTAAAGAATGAGACCATCCTGGCTAACACGGAGAAACCCCGTCTCTACTAAAAAATACAAAAAAGCTAGCCGGGCGTGGTGGTGGGCGCCTGTAGTCCCAGCTACTCGGGAGGCTGAGGCAGGAGAATGGCGTGAACCCGGGAGGCAGAGCTTGCAGTGAGCTGAGATCCGGCCACTGAACTCCAGCCTGGGCGACAGAGCGAGACTCTGTCTCAAAAAAAAAAAAAAAAAGAATGAGAATAGAAAATCCAGAATGGCACAAGATCAAAAAATTGAGTAAGTGATACATGAAAATTTTCAGCTCTGCATAGAAAGAACACATGTTTCAGAAATGCTATTTTAAAACATGATTTGCTGTTTGGAAAAAGATTCTATTCAACCCAGAATTCTAATTTAATTCGTTGGTAATCAAAGAAATACAAAGAAAAGCAAGGTATTCTAGTTTCTTTGCTTATTATGTCAGGAAAGATACAAATATTGTGGTCAAAAGGATGGTCCCAGTGGGGTGCAGTGGCACAAACCTGCCCCTGCAGTCGCAGAGACTGGGGAGGCTGAGGTGAGAGGATCTCTTGAACCCAGAAGTTTAAGCCTGGACAACTTAGTGAGATCTTATCTCAAAAAAAAAAAAAAAAAAAAAAAAAGATGCTTCCTGTATTGGTGGGATTAAAAATGGGCACAGAATTTCTGCTGTGCCATGTGACCACATTTAACACTGAAACTGACACGATAATTCCACTTTGAAGAATTTATTAAGAAATAGATGACAGCGGACAATCTGCAACAACATTGAAGAGCTACAGAAAATACATTTTCCTACTAAAATAAAATATTGCGAGATGAACCCAAGAAGAGTGAAAAGACTGGAACAGAACTTGTACCAGAGAATACAATGGAGAGGTCATCATTGAGCAACTGCTGAAAAAAAAAGAACCAGCTTCAAATGATTTTACAGCTCAGTTCACTATATCTTTAGGAAATAGATGATGTGCATATGCAAACAATTCCAGAGTGCAGAAAAGAGAGAACTCACCTCATTGAGTTTTATGGAGATGGGCAAAAGTCGAGTCCCTCCAATGGCAGTAAATCTGGATCTCTGTCTCCATCCCAAAGTGGGGGGCTCCCCTCTGTAGCGCAACGTCCCTTGCCTTACCCCAGAGTACAGAGCTTTCTCCCCTCCCAGAGTCTAGCCTTTGGAAAACGAGACTGGAAAGATCCCTTTGATCCCTGGGATTACTAAGTTTTCAAAGGAACCTCCCAGCTCTTGGAACTGAGCTAAAGGCCATGGAGCAAGAATTAAGTGCAAATTTTCTTACCTCATTATCCTGCCAAATTATGTATACATAAATTTCAAAAGAATTTTTCACAAATATTTTCAGAAGTAGCCTTTAGTTTCATGCATTTTTTTATTAATTACAATTTCTTCTTTATCATTGTATATATTGTTTGAAGCTCTGAACAATAAACATGTTCTTTTATGATAAAAAACAAAAGCTATTTTCATGATTAAAAAATGGGATTTTAGGCCGGGCGCGGTGGCTCAAGCCTGTAATCCCAGCACTTTGGGAGGCCGAGACGGGCGGATCACGAGGTCAGGAGATCGAGACCATCCTGGCTAACACAGTGAAACCCCGTCTCTACTAAAAATACAAAAACTTAGCCGGGCGAGGTGGCGGGCGCCTGTAGTCCCAGCTACTCGGGAGGCTGAGGCAGGAGAATGGGGTAAACCCGGGAGGCGGAGCTTGCAGTGAGCTGAGATCCGGCCACTGCACTCCAGCCTGGGTGACAGAGCGAGACTCCGTCTCAAAAAAAAAAAAAAAAAAAAAATGGGATTTTATATTAATAGATCAACTTAGGGAAAAGTTGACATCTTTACAATATTAAGTCTTCCTGTATAGGATAATGAGCAGGAATTAAACTTATCTATGTAAAGCCCTATTTAGTGTATCTCGGATACCTTTTGTAGTTTTCTTCACGTAGTTATAGATATTTAATATATTTGGTTGATGTTGTTCATTATAACTTTTTCATTTTAACTTCCAACTGGTTGTTGCTGGTATACAGTAAAAGGATTGAATTCAATGCATTTCTAGAAGACTAGCTCTCTAGAGGGAACCTGACATACTAGTTTTGTAATTGGCATTGATGCCTTTAGTGTCTTGCCTTTGAATATGATGTTTGTGGTTATTTATTTATTTAGATGGAGTGTCACTCTGTCACCAGGCTGGAGTACAATGGCATGATCTTGGTTCACTGCAACCTCTGCTTCCCAGGTTCAAGGAATTCCCCTGCCTCAACCTCCCAAATAGCTGGGACTACAGGCGTGTGCCACCATGCCTGGCTAATTTTTTTGTTTATTTGTTTGTTTTTTGTATTTTAGTAGAGATGAAGTTTCACCACGTTGGCCAGGATGGTCTTGATCTCCCGACTTCGTGATCCACCCGTCTCAGCCTTCCAAAGTGCTGGGATTACAAGGGTGAGCCACCACGTCCGGCCTTGATGTTTGTGGTTTATTTCAGAAAGATGTCGTTTTCTTGGTCAGGAAGTATATTGTGGTTGCTAATTATCAATTTTTTTCTAGAAACCATTCAAAAATATTTCAGTGTATGTGAGGAATACCTTTATGGTCTTTTTTTTTCCAAACTGTTAATGCATTCATTACTATTAATCTATTTTTAAGACTGAACCATTTCTTGGTTTCTGAAAAAAAACAAAAAACAAAAACCCTACCTCTTCAAGAGTATTCTTTTATCATGCTGATTCTATTGCCAACGTTTGTCTTAGGGTTCGGCCTTGGTATATATTTAAAAATGACTTTTGTCTGTGGCTTTCTGTTTTTATGGGATACATTTGTCAAGCTTTCTTAGCTATGCCCTGCTAACCTCGTAGAATAAATTGCAAAGTTTTCCATATTTTCCATGCTTTTCAATGCCTAAATGGTATAAAAACGGTTTCTAAAAGAACTAATAGCCTTTGAGTCTCAGTATTGTTCCAGCATATTACAATGAATATTGTAGATTAGTTTTATAATCTAACTGAACGAGTGCTTTAAAATACAAAACACTGTTGGACTAGAATACCTAATGACAAGATGAAACGTAGTGATAAATTAAATGAACAGTGAGTTTTGGAAGTCATCTGTATGGAATAATCTCCAATAGCTATAAACACATGTACTCAAATGAGCTAGAAAGAAATATAATAAAAGGTTAACAGAGGTTACTTCTGGAAGACAGAAGAGCTGGGATTTTTATTTCCTCTTTTGAGTTTTCCTACATTACACTCTTTCCATCATTCACATGTGATATTTTTGCAATTAGAAGTTAATTAATTAATGACTTGTTAACGATGCTGAGCTCTTCAAAGTAAGAGCTGAGGTTCGTGAATGTCAGTGATACTTAAAAAAGCTTCAATGCAACTGAAGGCCAAAGAACGTGCACATTAAATGAGGACATGGATTGTGTTCATTGTCTCAGAAACTCGCATCTGTAGCAGGGTGTTGAAGGTTTGTCTAGAAAGGTTCAACCATGCCTTTTCTCTCCTATCCACTGATGGTATCCAACAGGAAATTAAAAAGGGATGGGAGGCAAGGGTTGAATGTTTTACAAGCATTGCACGCAGTCCTCTGGAGAAGAAGGGTCTCCCCAGCTCCATTGAGCGTGGTCACCAGCCAGCAAGGTGCTCCAGCACCTCTAATTAACTCATTTTGCAGAAATTTGGAAGAAAAAGTCAACAATTTTGGAAAGGTGCTGACTCATTATTTTACTACAGCTGTACTGTGATGTTGATCAAATGGTATCAGTCACTCAATGCCGAAGTGAAATAACAGATTTTTCAAAGAGGTAGTGAGAGCAGATTTCCTCACCTTGTGATTTAATCTGACCCAGATACCCACGGTTGGCTTTATTTACAGTTTAGCCACTGTGTCCCTCTTGCTTCTCTTTACGCATAATGTACGGAGCTTCCCAGTCTCAACCCAGGAACTCTCCGAGACACCACTTCCATCCAAGCCGCCTGCTGCAGAGATAGCTCCTGAGATAACGCAGGAGAAAGGGACTGCCCATTCATCTCGTTTAGGTTGTTTCTTTCTGATATCCAAACATCATTAACGCAGTGAAAAATTCAGTCAAACCAGCTGCGTGGCTTCATGTTGACACAGAAGTAAACTCATTTTCCTTAGAGCCAGAGGGGGCCGTGTTTGTCCACTTACACACACACACTCCAGCTGTGTCCACCTCTGGCTTCTATGTCAATGGAAAGCATTTGTTAAATTTGCTGCCCTGGTGCTGAGTTATCTTAATGCCTGAAAATGCAGATGAGACTCGCTGGTCTTCCCATAGCACCCCTGGCCTTGCCCTGGCTTTTTTCTCTCTAAAGAATGAATGTTCCTCCCCCTGACTCACTACTTCCTTTTTTTCTTTCTCTGTCTCTCTCTTTTTCCACTGGGAAGTCTGGTAAATTCCTAAACTCGATTCAAGAGTCATTTCCTGTCCAAGGCAGTCCGGAATCTATCCCTAGGTGTTCTATCCTTTTGTTACTATTTATCTATTTGTACCAGCACATTTGTCCCCCACAATAGACCATGAGCTCTTGAAAGACTAACAGTGGCAACCAGGGGCCACATTCAGTGCTTTCTATTGCACTAACCACTATGCTAAGCCCTTGATGTTTCTTACACTTATTACAATATTGATGATTGCTAATATTTGCATTCTTGATGTAACTCTGCATGCATTCAACTTAAAATATTTATATATAAATTCTTACAGTAGTCTATATTTAGATTCTATCGTTATTCCCATTATATAGATGCATACGCTGAGCTTTAAAGAAATACATTCATTTGCCCAAAGTCGCTGGCTAGTGGGTGGTAAGCAGTAGGCTTCAGAGCATAAGCACTGACTACAACTCAATGCTGGTAGTCGACTTCACAGTCTTAATCATCTTTATAGCCCCAGGACCTAGCAGTCTGCCTAAGACATAGAAGCGATCTAAGATATATTTATGGAAACCATACATGACTCATTTAACAAAACAAGACAAAGACCATGTGGATGAGGAAGCAGAAAAGCTTCAGGAAACTTCAGTTTCAATGATACATTGAAATGATACAATGTAATATTTCAATGATACAATGGTAAGTGACCACCCTCTTACTGGCTTCTGTAGCAGCCCGAAGAACACTCAGCACATCCTATGCAATCCCGTATTTATTTATCTGCCTGCTCATTAGTTCAACTCTCTGCCTCCCCTACTTGACCATAATGTCCATAAGGAGATTTGTAACCACAAGGGATGCTTTTCTCTCACTCAATAAAAGCTAAATGAGGCTGGGCGCGGTGGCTCACACCTGTAGTCCCAACACTCTGGGAGGCCGAGGTGGGCAGATCACCTGAGGTCAGGAGTTCGAGACCAGCCTGGCCAACATGGTGAAACCCCCGTCTCTTCTAAAAATGCCAAAAATCAGCCAGGCATCATGACAGGTGCCTGTAATCCCACCTATTCAAGAGGCTGAGACAGGAGAATTGCTTGAACACGGGAGGCAGAGATTCAAGCAATTGAACCCAGCCGAGATCGCGCCATTGCGCTCCAGCCTGGGCAATAAGAACGAAACTTTGTCTCAAAAACTAAGTGAATGAATGAAGGCGTGAATGAAATGCAGCTCCTGCTCACCTCTCATTACAGTATTTTTGAAATGAATAATGCCAAAAGCTCTCCCCAGTGTTCTGTGACTCAACAACATTCACTCACTAAACATGATCTGTGTGGTTTTTTTTTTCCTTGCTTCTCACTACTACAGGACAATTAAACGAACATGCGCTCTGGTTAGATGCCACAATTGAGAAATTAACTCTGACTGGTTTTCTCAGGAGTAAAACAGTAAATTCCACAACAGAGTAAGCCTCCTGCAAGCTTTGTCCTCCTCAAGGGCCTTGAGTCCTGGAGGTCTGGTTTGGTTTGACTTTTTGACTTTTGACACTTATTTATCTTCAAGTATCCTGAAGCAATAACCTTTTACAATTTTCTTTTCCTTTCCTACCACCACGATATTGGTTCAGATCTTTGCCTCACATTAAGGCTGTGTAAATAACCTTACCATAAATCAGAGGACTTCAGATAGGAGGGGAATTTGATAGCCGATCAATATCACACCCCTTCTCCTCACCTCTTCTGAGAAAACCACGAAGCCCAGAGCTGTAAAGTGACTTAGATGATGACACCAGAGGGACAAGTAGAACCCAGGCTCCTGGCCTCCTTGGCGTGTCTCCTGTTTCCACACCCTGCCTTTCATTTCGAGGCTCAATCTCTCATCTCTTAAGGCCACTTCATAGTCTGTCTCTTTTCTATGTTGATAAGCGGAACTAAGCTTGCTCAAGAATGTAGGAAATTGCACATTTATAAGACATCAGATTGATTGTGAGCTGTGCAAAGCAAAGCAATTACATTTCCTATAAATCTGTTTCCACTCAGTCCGGACCAGGCCAAGCCAGTAGCTCACATTTTGTGGCCATTTCCACCACCCTGTGGCGGCAGCTTGGTACTGCATGCATGGCATGAAACAGCCCCCAGCAAGCAGCAGGCTGTGACTGGCTTGAAGATATTTATGCAAGTGGATTTTGACCCACGTTTTTTTCTATGTCCATGAATGGAGCCATATCGGCCTAACTTGAGTATTATCATTATAAGGAGATTGCAGAGGAAGTGGAAGAGGGAAATCCCCCTAAAATTCATGACTCTTATTTCATGAGGATCATAAAAGGCCATTGAGAACCATCCTAAGAACCTGCTCATTATAAATCATGCTCTTTAGAAACTGCTTTGGAATCTCTACATCCCTACCCCTGTCTCTAAGCTCCACATGTGGAATCTCCCCAGACCCCATGACCTTCATACACATTTCCCCATTTCCCAGAGCCAGATTTTTATCATACAACCAGAATCCTGATTCTCAGTTGGATTAAAAACAGAACAAAAAGGCTTAAAAAAAAAAAAAAAAAACCCATATTGGTTTATAGTCTCAGAGGTAACACAGTGATATACACAGGCCTATATGATTGTTTTTAGTGGCTCTGGTATCATTCAGAATTTCACGAAATTTAATTTATAGATATTGTAGAAAGATAGAAGATGAAAACATACCTTACATGAATGTCACCCCCTTTCAAGTTGTGAACTGATTATTACAATATATGAGTATATGTCATAGAGCATCTATGAATAGATTTTAAAGTCTCCCCCAAATCACACCAGTTCATCTACATTTACTAATATACACAATGCTCATTAGGAATGGTCTATGGTTCATGTGAATGGGTACAAGAACTCATCAGTGAGGACGGCTTCTTCCAAAAGAATCAAGAGTGGCTTAAAAAGTAAGACCATTTGTTATTTCAAACAACAAGAGCTCCAGAAGCAGGATGTTTTCAAAGTTAGCTCAACACTGTCATTAAGAACCCAAGCTCTTTTTCTTTTTCTACCCCAGCCCCCATACTCAGCATATTAACTTGACACTCATGGTCACTTGTAGACACAGCAAGGCCCTGCTGAAAAGAGGGACGTTTGCACCTCTGTGTCTCTCTTATTAGAAGAGAATACCTTTCCCAAAAGCCTCCAGCAGACTCATCCTGGGTTCCCATTGGCCAGGATTGGTCACATGCTCTGTCTTAGCTGCAAGGGAAGTTGGAAAAGTAGTCCACAGGTATCCCTGTTGTAGGAGGTGGGTCCTGCCTATGAATGGGGGGGTGGGTTGTTAAATGACTGTTTGGTAGACCACTAATTACACTAGCAATAAGTGTTACCTTTATGTAGCCCAACCAAATAGTTACAGATTGTCTCTTTTCTTTTTATTCTCAAGTGATCAGTATTGCAATTTGAACCCTTTCCCTGTAAGTATCATCTTACTCCCTATTGCATGGAATACTTTTCTCTCTCTACACACACACATACGTATACACACATACACATACACAGTGCATATATGAACATATATACACATACACATACATATACACTTACATACACACATGCATACACACATACATATACCCACATACGCACATACATGTACATACATATACATATACACCCATACACATACATACCCAGACACACACATATACATACATACACACACACATACATATACACATATGCACAGACATACACAGTACACACATATAGGTATACATATACACATATATGCATATACATGCACATATACACACACACATGGCTTCACTGCATTCATTCAGCCAGCAAATATATATTATGTCTATTAGGAGCCAGACACATTGCTAGATGCTGAGGATACAACAGTAAATCAGGTAGGCATGGTTTCTACCCTCACAGAACTTATGTCCGGGAAGGAGAGATACCCAGGGCATAGGTAATGACAGGTTGTGATGGAGCGATGAGGAGTAAGATGGATGGGGAGTGGCCTCATGTAGAGTACTAAAAGGCCAGGTGGGCAGCCAGGAGTCCCTCTGTCTCTTCCCATCGCCCCTCCTTGGCCTGAGACAGGGCACGCTGTCTTCTGTTCCAACAGTTCCCCCAAACAGGCAACCTCCTAGCAGCAGCCAACACCTCTTTTCCCTTGGGATCTGAGGGAACAAGCGCTCACTTGTTGTACCCAACGCCCCTTCAACCACAGATAGCATACAAGGAACACATGAGGTTGAGCTTCAAGAATGGCTGTAAGCACTGACAAGGAATGATTTTAGCAGCAAGAGTAAGAAGGCCTTTTGCCCAAAGCATACCTTCGCTTAAGCTTGCAGCCCACTGAAATTGTTCAGATCAAGCCATAGCTTTTCATTACTTAAAGAGAAATAAAAGAATTCAAGATTCTGGGGTCTGAACAAGATCCTTTTAAGATGACCTCCAGATAATTTTGCACCTGGGGGACTGGACCAGAGAAAGGCTGCAGGGATGGGAAGGAGCAGCCTGGAGCCATCAGACCAGAAGAGTGCATAGCTGGAGACAGGGAGATCTGAGAAGGAGCTTTCCAAAACAGAAATGTTAAAATCTTAGCCATCGGCAGAACCAACTCCACCATCAACAGGGAAGGTTTCATAGAAAGAAGAGTTCAGTTCTAAGCCTACAGGGCTGAAGCCAAAAACGTCAGCCCGGAACCAAGGGAAGGGAACAGAGCTGAGAGTATGTGAATTTCATATTTAAACTGGATACTCATCCACAGCAAAATACCAGAAATCCAGATGCTGGGAATCACTAAGCTCATAAATTGCCGATTGTTGTCTTGGTTTCACTGAGATTTTACGTTGGGTAGGTTATTTAATTTCTCTGACTCTCAGTTTCTTCTTTAAAATGGGGCCATGGACATTCACCTAGTGAGATCCCTCAGCCCCTACTCGGTTATGCGTACACAGTGAATGAAGCCGTTACGGGTATGCAGGTTGCGGGGTTGTTGGACGTTGTAGCCCCTGCTTTGAGAAATACTACAGTTTTCCAGACCGAGGAAAAGCTTATCTGTTTGTCTACAGCTCTGGAGCTTTTGGCTAGTGCTTCTGGGTTCAAAAATCTCTTAGCTTTGTCTCCTCTTAAGGATAACTCTCCTGGGACTCTTTATAATTCTAGGAGGTTGCTTGCCTCACACTTGTCAGCATCCTCGCTACCTCAATGAGCAGTTTCTTCTGTGAAAAAGAAATGAGGTTTTCAAATTCACCTGAACATGAAAAGGGGCAGCCCAGACCCCCAGGGAATCGCCTAATTGGCAGCTCAGCCCCTACCCCCAAGTCCCCACAGGCCTGCAGCCCATCTGCTCCTGAAGCGACTTCAGCCCCTGGACTTCTTCCCGGGCCCTAAACTACTTAAAAACACCTTAGACAGAATGTTTCTTTTAAAACAGATTTTCATCCATTTCTCCGCCACACTCCCCCATGAAAGGGCTCCCTAGTTTTGATTGTTTCTTTTTTTTATGATGAATGAATTCTATCGTGTGTGTGTGTGTTTAATGAATGAATTCTATCGTGTGTGTGTGTGTGTGTGTGTGTGTGTGTGTGTAATGTATAATGTATTAACATAGAGGGATCTCCCTAGTTTTCTCATAAATGAATTATATAATGTAGTTATATATAACTGGAAAATGTATAATTATACAATATATGTAGTTACAATTAGCTATATGCCTCCTCACAAGAATGAGAGCTCTTTGAGGACTAGGATATGTTTTCTCCATCTGTCTGTTTCTATAGCTAAGTTTTAAAATACGTGCAAATTAAATGAAGGAACCTGTCACAAACTTGCTGTGGAAATGAATATCTATTATAAATTTTTTAAAAGGACATTCAAATAGTTTTTAAGGTAATAAAGCCATCAGTTTTCTATAACAAATCAGGAAAGAAATTATAATTTTCAAGTTATTTCTAGCAGATCACAAAGTGCAGACCCAGGAAGAAAAAGATGAATAAAACTGAAGACAGAAAAGTCTTTAAATATTCCTCTTATCAGAAAAATGACATTCTAAACAAAATCGAAGGCACACAACACACTGAACAAAAACAAGAGCAATACACAGGAGAGCCAGATGGTAATTCCCTTCATTTGCAAAGCATTTATACAAATCAATATAACAAGGTGAACAAGCAAATGGAATAATGAGCATGGGACGCAGGAGCTTACAGAAAAGAAGAAATACAGTGGCCAATAATGATCTTAAATTGATCTAACTCATTCCTAATTAGTGAGTTGAAAATACAACTACATACAATTTTCAGCATTCACATTGGCGTTTTAAAATTTGGCTAATACCCCATGTGAATTAGATTGTGATAAAAGAAGCACTCTTACACGTATACCTGCACAAGTTCCAGAGGGAAATGCAGCTGTTTCAATCTGTGTTTAAAATGCACATTCCCTTTGGTCCAGAATCTTACTGGTAGAAATAGTCCTTATGGATATGGTTTTTGAATACCATCAAATATAAAATATACAAAAGATTCTTCTTGTTGTAAGCAATAAAAGGCTTAATGATTTGCTTTTTTGTAGCTTATGTTGAGCTAATGAGTTTCATAAAATTAAACCAAATTGTGGGAGTGTTCTGTGCTGGAAAACTTGGTAACTGGCACAATGGTTCATCACAAAATTAACACTTTCTTACTTAAGAGATAGCTATATATTGGGAGTCCGAGGTGTGTAGATCACCTGAGGTCAGGAGTTCAAGACCAGCCTAATCAACATGGTGAAACCCCGTCTCTACTAAAAATACCAAAAAAAAAAAAAAAAAATTAGCCCAGCATGGTGGCATGTGCCTGTAGTCTCAGCTACTCAGGAGGCTGAGGCAGGAGAAACTCTTGAACCCAGGAGGCAGAGGTTGCAGTGAGCCAAGATTGTGCCATTGCACTCCAGCCTGGATGACAAGAGCAAGACTCCATGTCAAAAAAAAAAAAAAAAAAAAAAAACAGAAGAAGAAAAAGAAAAAAGAAACAGCTATATAGATGAGAAAGTGGTAATCACCATAAAAAGTGAAAACTACTAAAATTCTGAAAAATCTACCCTCACCACTGCCCTTTATGAATTACAAGCTGTTTATTTTAGCCACAGATGACTCTGCATCCTTCCACGAACACTCCAGCACTTTCATTTCATAAACTCACCCATTTGTTCTTGCTGCTCCCCTGTTCAGATACCCTTCCTCCCTCTGCCTATCATCCTCCAGTTCGTCTGCTAATTGAAATCCAACTTTGTTCTTCAAAGAACAACTCATATGCCACCTCTTTCTTGGGGATCAACCCTTCACAGTATTTGACAGGCAGTTCTCTATGAGACTCATTTAATTCTGCCTCAGACTACAGTTAACTGACTGGCAGTGGTTGATAGCACTGTCCATGTCTTCTGGAATTCTCCGTAGGATCCGGCACAGTTCTGCACAGAGTGGACACTCAGTAAATGAAAAATCACTGTGCTTCTCCCCGAACACAGAAAAGGAGTAAAAGAAATAAAAATGGGGAGATTGGTACAACTGGTTTGGTGGCAGAAGCAAGGATAATAATGCCTGTCAAAAACAGCAACTCAGCCCTTTTGCGGGAGTTGGGGAAGCCTTGTATTTACTGATGTCCTTGGTGTAAATACTCCCCACGTCATGGCAGATTTCAGATTACCAACATGTAGACACAGAAGTCAGAGTTGGGAAGAGATGCATGCAATTGGCTCTCTTGAACCAAGTGGATCCAGTGCAGCAGTGTTCTGGTGCCCGGGTTGAAAGTTACAACAGTTATTTGCATAGTGCAACACACGTTCATACCAATGAATCTTAACTTTCAATCAAAAAACAAGGTAAGTTTATTGATATACATTTTACATCTTCTTAATTTGGGGAATTCAGGACACACTACCCGCAAAATATGGCACCTTGACATCTTGAATATTTTCAGATAAAGAAACTCGAGAAAACCGCACAAGTAGGAAGGTCACTGTCACCCTCACGCTGTCTTTCTCCCCTGAAGCAGGTCATAAAACCTCCAGAGGATTTTCTGACTTTCCCCAGAAGCAGGTCAAAAGACCCTCATGTGAGAGGTGCCCTCCCTCTAACTAGAGGACAGGAGTGTCCTTCTCTCTGAAGACACGAAAACAGAGAGAAGAATCTACACAAGCTGGTCTTGGTAAGTTCCTGCCAGTTTATTACACTTAGCTCACTCCCCTTTGTCCACAACTTTCCACTCTTCACCAAACCTACTATAAAAAATACTCAGGTTCAACTGTTTCTTCGAGTTTTCAGTTACTTCTGAAGGCACCTGAGTGATGTAAAATTTATATTAAATAATGTGTATGCTTTTCTCTTAGCAAACTCTTTTGTTATAAGGGCCTGAGCTAATGAGCTTAGCATGGTAGAAAGAAAAGATATTTTCCTCCCCTACGCCATATAATTTAAACAATGTATTTTTGTCAGATCTTTCTCTTCACTCAGTGTCTAACTTCTTCCCATTTCTAGAACTGCTCTGAAACTCTTCCATTCACAATCCTGTGGCTGAGAAGAACCAAGAGACAGAAAGGCATGACAGAAACAAAACACCTAGTGTGGCCAGGTGTGGTGGCTCTCGCCTGTAATCCCAAGCACTTCGGGAAGCTGAGATGGGTCAATCGGTTGAGTTCAGGAGTTCGAAACCAGCCTGGGAAACATGGCAAAACTCTGTCTCTATCAAAAATACACAAAATTAGCCAGGTGTGGTGGCATGAGCCTGTAGTCCCAGTCATTTTGGAGGCTAAGCTGAGAGGATCAAGCCTGGGTGACAGAGTGAGACCCTATCTCCAAACAAATAAACCAAAAAAACAACTACTTAGTGTTTATTAACATGTAGTTCCATGCAGCTATGTACTGCACTCTACTTTTCCTTTGCTTCCTCTCCTCCTGGGTTTGAGGCAGAAGCTAAGCAAGCTGGAGAAGAAGGCAGAAGAGAGGATGTACAGAGGAGACAAATACACCTAGAGTGGGCTCACAAGGCTGTAATCTATGCACCTGGAGTGGGCTCGCAAGGCTGTAATCTATACACCTAGAATGGGCATGTAAAACTGTAATCTATACACCTAGAGTGGGCTTGTAGGACTGTAATCTATACACCTAGAGTGGGCTCACAAGGCTGTAATCTGTATACCTAGAGTGGGCTTGTAAGGTTGTAATCTATACACCTGGAATGAGCTCACAAGATTGTAATCTATATGCCTAGAGTGGTATTGCAAAGGCTGTAATCTATACACCTAGAGTGGGCTTGTAAGGTTGTAATCTATACACCTGGAGTGTATATCCTTTGCGAGCCACAAGGCTGTAATCTATACACCTGGAGTCGGCTCACGAGGTTGTAATCTATACACCTGGAGTGGGCTCGCAAGGCTGTAATCTATACACCTGGAGTGGGCTCGCAAGGCTGTAAATCTATACACCTGGAGTGGGCTCGCAAGGCTGTAATCTATACACCTGGAGTGGGCTCGCAAGGCTGTAATCTATACACCTGGAGTGGGCTCGCAAGGCTGTAATCTATACACCTGGAGTGGGCTCACAAGGCTGTAAATCTATATACCTAGAGTGGGCTCACAAGGCTGTAATCTATGCACCTAGAGTGGGCTCGCAAAGCTGTAATCTATACACCTGGAGTGGGCTCGCAAGGCTATAATCTATACACCTGGAGTGGGCTTGTAAAGTTGTAATCTATACACCTAGAGTAGGCTCATAAGGCTGTAATCTATACACCTAGAGTGGGCTCACAAGGCTGTAATCTATACACCTAGAGTGGGCTTGTAAGGTTGTAATCTATACACCTGGAGTGTATATCCTTTGTGAGCCACAAGGCTGTAATCTATACACCTGGAGTCGGCTCACGAGGTTGTAATCTATACACCTGGAGTGGGCTCGCAAGGCTGTAATCTATACACCTGGAGTGGGCTCGCAAGGCTGTAAATCTATACACCTGGAGTGGGCTCGCAAGGCTGTAATCTATACACCTGGAGTGGGCTCGCAAGGCTGTAATCTATACACCTGGAGTGGGCTCGCAAGGCTGTAATCTATACACCTGGAGTGGGCTCGCAAGGCTGTAATCTATACACCTGGAGTGGGCTCACAAGGCTGTAAATCTATACACCTAGAGTGGGCTCACAAGGCTGTAATCTATGCACCTAGAGTGGGCTCGCAAAGCTGTAATCTATACACCTGGAGTGGGCTCGCAAGGCTATAATCTATACACCTGGAGTGGGCTTGTAAAGTTGTAATCTATACACCTAGAGTAGGCTCATAAGGCTGTAATCTATACACCTAGAGTGGGCTCACAAGGCTGTAATCTATACACCTAGAGTGGGCTTATAAGGCTGTAATCTCTCTCTGTCATTTCCTTGCTGACGCTGAACTGTGTGTCTCATGTGACTAGAGATGAAACAGGAAAGGGAATGCATCGGAGCCCTTTTTTAAAACTACAAACTGTTTCTCACTACCCTCTGGGTAAGGATAATATTCTTAATTCCACTCATGCTACCTACAATGGCCGTTCTCTTACAGACATCATGTTTTTAGCACATTATTCCTAGCAAAATCCTCAAGGAGTGTAATAGCAGGATGCCTAGTTCATTCAGTTTGAGCATTATGAACTCAGAATCAATATTTGAATTTTTAGAGCTTGCTGTTTTCAGAGTCCTGTGTTCCAGGCATCTGATAAGAATGACTGCATAATTCTCCTAACTTCTATAATAATTTTCCTCGAGTATGATCTCCGTATACAGACTTAATGCTTATGACAGGTCCACATTATTTGAGTAAACCAATTGAAAACCAAGAGCTGATTGAGAACGTCTCTTAATCTAGCAGCTGCATTATCAATTTGTGAGCATATCCACATTTTGGTCTTTGAGGGAGAAAATACAGTAAAAAAAAAAAAAAAAAATGAGGTCAAGCTGGGATTTTCAAGCTCAGTGATCGGCTCTAAATGAAGGCATATGAATCTTTGCCTTTCAGTTGTGTGGAAAATCTGCCAGGGGCTAAACTTTGTTGTTAGATTGGCCTAAGCAAGCAAGACAAGCTAGCTGGTATGGGAAGGAGAGGGAAGGAAGAAAGAGAAGAAAAACGTGGCTTCCTGTGGTTTTATGAGGGTCACATCAGCCTTAGGAAGTAGGGATATTGCTATTGCAAGCAACTAAACATATGCAAATGAAATGCAACTTTTCAGAGGGAATTTGTTAAGTTACTTCATTAGCACTGAAGCCAAGGGCAGTCCAGAGCTAATGCAAAGTAGATCTGACGGTTTCCCTTTGTTTGCATCGAGGTCTTCAGGGCAGTGAGAGTAAAGGGGTGAAAAGGCGGACAGCCACGTCCTTGAAAGGGAGCAGAACCTGTAAGCTCTCCCAAGCCCTTTTGGCTTGAATGCTGGCTTTTGTCTCCCGAGGGCCATTGCTCTGCTCCCCGAGAGTCCAAGTAATGAAGCACTTGATTAAGACCTCATTAAAAGTTCATTGACATTCATCATGACTGGAGCCATCACTGCAGCCCAGAGAGATGGAGGGAGGATGGGGCCAACCTAGAAGCATAAAACCTGGGTTTAAATACTCTTTCTGCCACTTCACAGCTTGGTTTTCTTCCTGGTACGTTTTTAATCTCTCGGTAATGCCACTTTTCTCATCTCTAAATAAGTCCAATTCTGTGCCACTGTGAGAACACGCTTTGAAAGCCTTAGTATTTTGTGTGTCCCTATTCTTGTTTTCCATCCCTTTGCTATCTTCATCTGGTTGTTTCAGGCTCTTTAGGATCTGCCGAGGACGTGTATTTCTTGCATCACAGCACTGTGAAGCACCCTGAGACTGCACAGCCCTCTGAGAAATATAGACAGGTTATAACGGAAAACAAGAAGCTCTAGCGGGTAGCAGATGTCCATGCAACCCACCCAAACCCCACAAAGGAAGCAGTGCAAGAAGAGGAGAATATGTCTAGACTGTTGATCAGACCCTGCCTGGCCGACATTCATAGGCATACAGATAGCCAGGTGTGCCCCTTTGCACAAACTCGAGCTCCTTCCATGAGATCCAGGAACCAAGCACAGCAGCAAATCCTAAAGTCTTCCACAGAACACTCATTCTTCCAGACTGTTGGCATTCTACCATTGAGGGAGGGTGGAGCTGAAAATTCTGGGCAGCTTTCCTCCAACAAGCCCAAGAATCTGAAAGGCCACCCTCACACCCACGTACTACTCACCAGACACAGCCAGAGCCACTGAACAGCCACGAGTTTTGTTTTTGTTTGGTTTTTGGATTCAGACCTTCTGTTTGAGGCTTGGAGTTTCCAAGACGGAGCAGGGACCCCTCTGAGGGGCCTACAGGGTCCCCTAAGCATAATGATAAAGGAAATTCTTGAGTTCCCTCAAAAGAAATTGTAGGTAACTAACTAGCCCTAAGAAGTAAATGAACAACTTGATAAGCAAGAAGGTGACAGTGGCCTAAAACAATAGCCAAGTAAGTGAGAGCCATGAATTAGGGTATGTTTGATTCCCTACAGAAACTAAAGATAACATCTAAACATATACCCGTGAATTGTTTTCCAGAAGCCCTTACCCCTACCAAAGGTTCCGCTGGCACGTGGACCTGAGAGAAAGAACTGAGGACTGAACTCTGATGACCATTCTTTGTTCTAAATTCCTTCCTCAGGGTCCTGGAGCAAGTCACATTCCCAGGCCAGACCTTAACATTCCTCCCTGCTAATCCCAGGTTTTTAGACAAAGCTTCACTTCCTCAACCAGTCACAAATCAGAGTCTTCCTCCTGCTACAGAGAACCTTGGTGTGAATGTTCTGCTTCACTGTGCCAGGCGAGTGGACCCCAGTTCAGTTCAGTAACAGAAATGAACATCCGCAAGTTTTGTTTTGGTTTGGTTTGGCTTTGGGGCTTTCACCTTCTCCTTGAGGCTTGTACTTTCCAAGGCCATACCCTAGGAAGCCAGAAAATGACTCTATCTGCTCCAGACCCTCCTGCAGATTCTCTGAAGATTCTGTAAGAATTTCCATTCTCCTAACATCACCTCCAACCTCAAGTAGACTCTCATTCTTCCTTTTTTACCTAGAGTTGATATCTTCCCTTGTTCTGGACAAGGGAAAGAATCTTTTCCTCCCAATATTATTGACATATAACTGACAAATAGAAATTGTATATATTTATGGTGTGGTACATGTTGAAATACATAAACATTGTAAAATGACTACCACAATCAAGGTAATTTACACAACCATAGCCTCACATAGTTACTCTGTGTGCATGTGTGTTAAAAACACTTAAGATACGCCAAGCGAGGTGGTTCATGCCTGTAATCCCAGCACTTTGGGAGGTGAGGCAGGTGGATCACGAGGTCAGGAGATCGAGACCATCCTGGCTAACATGGTGAAACCCTTTCTCTACTAAAAATACAAAAAAAATAGCCAGGTGTGGTGGTGGGCACCTGTAGTCCCAGCTACTCGGGAGGCTGAGGCAGGAGAATGTCGTGAACCCGGGAGGCGGAGCTTGCAGTGAGCCGAGATCATGCCATTGCACTACAGCCTGGGTGACAGAGTGAGACTCCGCCTAAAAAAAAACAAAAAACTTAAGATAACTCTCTTTGTAAATTTGAAGTCTATAATACTTGAAATTCTTGGCTATTGTTGTCATGCTGTTAGTCAGATTTCCAGAACATATTTATCTTATAACAGAAATTTTATATCCTTCTTACTTCATCAAAGATTCTTCTTTCATCCCAAATTCTTCCTGTGCTCTGGTAGATGGTATAAACTTCATATCTGATTCCTCCACTTAAAGCCAAGTTTTTGAACTATCCAAGCTTTTTTATCTCTTGCAGAAGAGCCATGCCTTTTAATATTTTGGTTATAGATTTATAAAGCTCTGCTTCAGAGCTCAAAAATCAATGAAGCAAGTCTTGGTTCTCGCTGATTTTTCTCTAGCCGGGGCAATATTTCTAGAGCCTCCCAATGGCTACGTGGCTGTCTAGGGGTGACGATAGTGGCAGTAGCTGGTGACCAAGATTTCTGGTTTGGCCAAACTTTAGTCAGGTTCCTGAACCTTTTTCTAGGGCCATCTGTGTACTTTCATGTAAAATTCAGTCATGGCAAAGAACTCTGCTAAGTCAGTACAACAAGAAGCGCTCATCCTCAATACCTGATCACCCTCAATATCTTATCAGATTCCTCCTCCTCCACTAACACCCAGGTGATATCTGGTCACCTTGGTCTGTGTTGAGCAAAAATGCTCTTACGTCAGTTTATCCAGAATCCCTCTTCCCTGTAATGTTCCTCTTAGTAACTTTCCACCCACTGACTCTGCTTCTTGATTATAAATCCCCCTTGCCCATGCTGTATTTGGAGTTGAGCCCACTCTCTCTCTGCCACTGCAAAATTCCACTGTAGTGGTCCCTATTTCTATTGCAATGTTCCTGAATAAAGCCTTCCTTGCTGTGCTTTAACAGGTATTGTTGAGTAATTTGTTTTTCTTATATACTGGAGAAAGAGGGATTAGAGGTAAGTGGAATTGGTATCTATTGGTTAAAGCCCAGAAATTAACACTGTTCATTCTTCTCCTCCCAAATTCAAAATGAAAAAAAAAAAAGACATAAGTGCCAAATCAATATTAGCTTGATTATTGATAAAAGGGGGATTGAATGACACAGCCTAGATGTACAGCCACATGGACTTGCTAATTCTGTGCCCTGGGAATCAAGCATTTTCTCCTCTGGTCACAGGTCCAGCCTGAAGCCTATGGGCCTTCCCAGGTGCAATGCTCCATGGAGAAGCAAAGGAAACTTACACCCTGAGGAGAGGCCGGTTCCAAAAGAGATCCAGCAGGCCTAGCATCCTCTTTGACACTTGCCAATTAAGCATGTCACCAGGGAGCAGAGAGTGAGGAGGACAGGAAAGAGTGGGAATGTTACTTAAAACATGAAGAACGTAAAACAAGGGTCCTAAGAAAAACCAAACAGAGATTGTTAGCAGAGGTTGGGAAGGGTAGCAGGGAGCAGGGGATAAAGTGGGGATGGTTAATGGGTACAACAACACAGACGCAATGAATAAAATCTAGTATTTGGTAGCACAACAGGATTACTATAGTTATCAATAATTTATCGTATATTTTAAAATAAAGAGTGGAATTGGAATGATCCTAACCCAAGATAAAGGCTTGAGGTGATGGATACCCCAATTTCCTTGATGTGATCATTACTTATTGTATGCCTGTATCATACGTACCCCATAAATATACATAACTATTATGTACCTGTAATAATTAGTTTTTAAAAGAAAATTAAATGGAATTGGAAACATCCCATTTAATACAAAATCATTACTTACTAATAGTATTAAAATAAATTCTGAATTCTGTTTGCTAATATTTTGTTTCAATAATTTTGGATCTATATTCACAGCTTTGATTGCTCTCCATGTGTGTACTTTGTGGTATTCTTTTCCAGTTTTATTCAGGTGTTGTGGTTTCATGGAATGCCGTATGACTTTGGTTTACTCCTGCAGAGCTCCATCCCCTACCTTTCTTAATCCCCTTTCTGCCCTAGGAGGCTGACTGCCATGAACCACATTGAAACTAGTGTCCCAAAGAGTTAAAGACACAAAAGACGAACAGAAATTCTTCAGTTTGCAGGACAGCAGATAAGAAAAAACAAAAACAAAAACAAAACTTGCTGAAATGCTGAAAGTTCCTTGCTTATGAGATGACAAAACTGGCTGAAACTGGCTGGAACCAATATGGCTGACTGGATTCTGTGCAGAACAAGCTTGCTGACCTCACAGCCTAAATTTCCACTGCATGTTTCATATTAATGCCCCCTAAATTTGCACATGTGATCCATGAGGAGGCATGAAGGGATAACAGTGTGTACCTGAGGACATTCCAGACCTCCCCTTTCCTTCCACCAATCACCTGCTAACCCCAGAATCCACCCATTAAGCCTTGGCTAATAAAAGTACTGCCATAAAGCCAGCATAGGGAGACAGATTTGAGCTGGCCTGCTGTCTCCTTGTTGGTCTTCCTGCAATAAAAAGCTTTTCTTGTCTCCAAACCCCAGTGTCATAGTGCTGGCTTCTAGTGCACAAGGCAGTGAGCTCTTTTGCTTGGTAATCTCGTCAGTGATTCCATTGACCTGTGGCTTCTGGTTGGGTTTGACCAATGAGAAACTCGCGAAGAAAATTTCAGGTGGAAGGAGAATGAAACTGGAGCATTTATTCTCCCAGCCCCTTCTCTGCAAGGTCAACAAAAGCTGTCTGAGTCCCAGAAGCAAATATCGCAGCTGCTGTCAGGCCTTCCTTCCAGGTTCTGAAGGAAACTTTCCCCTACCCCTTCAAGCCTTGGGTTGGTAATAGGACTGCACTACCCGGCGGGCATTTCCACACCCTTCCCATACCTTTATTGCCTAACGTGAGCGTGACATCTGTTGCCTGCTGGGAAGCTGACTGACACACGTGGTTAAGCTGACTTAACAAAATGAGCTGGAAAGCTTGCTATTTTTATCTATGCTCTGGAGCACATTAAATATTGCAAGAATTTTCTATTCCTTGAAGGTCAAAGAACTGATCTCTAATGCCCTCTTAGCCTAGTATTTTAGGAATAAGATAGTTCTTTGACAAATGTTTAAAATTTTTCTCACGGTTTTTTTTGTTTTTCTTTTTTTTTTAGGTTTCTTCTTCCTCAGTCAAGTTTAGTAACTAATAGTTCCTTTAAAAATCACCCATTTCCTTAAAAGCTTTTTATTTTTTAGCATGGAACTATTTGCAGAATTCTCTTTTACTGTTTTCATCCATTCAGAAGAACTATCCAAATAATAAAACTTTCATAACACCCAACAACTTTGTAAGTAAATAAAAATGAAAACTGGTTTTGTTCTTATGCAATTGATCCATGAGGCATAATATTTTTTTGTTATACTTGGCCACCCAGAAACTAGGTGCTACTTTCTTAAATCTGGGGACAACTGCGTTGTTTTAGTCTCACTCCCCTAGGTAAAAGTCAGAAATTTACTCTCCCAGATTCCCACATGGGTAGGGCATAGATATGTGACTTAAGCATCACCAGTAAGATTTATTTCCAAGAGACTTTGAGACTTCATGATGCAAAGTCACAGGCACCAATTGAGAGCAATTTCTGGTGCAGGTAGTGAACACAACATCTAACTTTCAGAGGCTACATTCGTTTTAAAGGTTGTATCCAATGCCCAGATTTAAGTATCAAGTTGAGGTCTCTATGCTTAGTTGTGGTAGTAACCCTGTCTCCATGGAAACTCTCAGATGGCTTAAACTGGTCGTTGTAACTGTCTCCATAGCCTTATTTTCTTGCCCTCTTGGAGAATGGGTGGGGTACCTGATTGTTATGGGCTAACTGTGTACCTCCCAAAATTCACGTTGAAGCCCTAACCCCCAGTATCTCAGAATGTGATTGTATTTGGTGACAAGGCCTTTAAAGAAGCTATTAAGGTAAAATGAGGCTGTTAGGGTAGGGACCTACTCCAACCTGACTGTTGTCCTTGTAAAAAGGGAAAGAAACACCAGGGATGCCCACACAGAGAAAAGGTGATGTGAGAATAAAGCAAGAAGGTAGCCTTCTGCAAGCCAAGAAGAGATGCCAGAGAAAACACTGAATCTGCTGACACCTTGATCCTGTACTTCTGACCTCCGTCATTGTGAGAAAATAAACGTCGTGTTTGAGTCACTCATTCTGTGGTATTTTATTATGGCAGCTCTAGCAAGCTCATACATTGATATTGTTCAATATATTTATATCCTGCTTGAATTTGCTAAAATGAGCTTTGTTGTTTGAAACTGAAAACACTGATTCTGCACATGATGTAATTGTAGGAATGGTTTCCATTTCTGATATGGCTGAGTTAGTTCCTATTGGACTAGCCCTCCTGCAAATGACAACTAAAAACTCTGAACAAATTTTTAAAATTTGATATTTAAAACTTTTTTTTAAATTCGTCCAACTGCTTAAAGGCATTGGAGAGAAACCAAAAGTAGGCATGTACCAGAAGGGCCCTGACACTTGATAAATGGGAACAGCACTGGGTGTTTCACATTTTCACAACTTTTAGGCTGAGGGCAGGCCCTAATCTTTACCATATGGGGTTGGCTGAAGCTTTAATGAAAAACTTGCCGATTTTTCTGGTACAAAGAACTATTAGAAAGAGTTTGAGGTGACCACAAGCCCTGGACAGTGAGGAGGGAGACTTAGAAAGGACAGAGCCATAGAAGGAGTCCCAAATCCTATATATATACTTAGATCAAATTTCTGGCTAATCCCCTCCCTATACATGTGTGGGACAGACCCCAAGCAGCTTAGAGAAGAGTAAAATAACTGAACTGAAATTCAAGCTGCTGCCCAAGAAACATAATTTTCAGTTTTAGTCTAATCAAATCAATTGCCCACTAAAACAAACAGAAATCAATCCTCTTAAGAAGCATATAAAGGAGTCCGAGTCCAGAGTTTCCAGAATACGTTTATAATGTCCAGGCTACATTTCAAAATTACATGACAAATTCGTAAAAATGAAAATGTGACCCATTCTCAAGAAATAAAATAATGGAGAGTTTGAATTAAGATATTAAACCATCATTATAATTATGCTATAGGAAATAAATAAAAATATACTCACGATGAACGAAGCAATCATCATTTCAGTAAAAAAAGAAACGACAATAATAAAAGGTCAACATGAAGGTTCTAGAATTTAAAAAATATGATATTAGAAATAATTATATAAATACATAAACAAGAATTCAGACGCATACATGGGAGTCTGAAATAAGAAAGGAAAAAGAACAGCAGCTCCCACAAGGAAAATGTTTTCTTTCATCCAGATTAAAAGCCCTGATTAGCTGGGCACGGTGGCTCATGCCTGTAATCCCAGCACTTTGGGAGGCTGAGGCAGGCAGATCACAAGGTCAGAAGTTCGAGACCAGCCTGGCCAAGATGGTGAAACCCCTCTCTACTAAAAATACAAAAATTAGCCAGGTGTGGTGGCACGTGCCTGTAGTCCCAGCTACTTGGGAGGCTGAGGCAGAAGAATCACTCGAATCCAGGAGGTGGAAGTTGCAGTGATCCAAGATCACGCCACTGCATTCCAGCCTGGGCTGCAGAGCAAGACTCCATCCAAAAAAAAAAAAAAAAATCCTGGTTATCCAGAACCTACGGAAAAGCACCTTGGCCATGGTCCTTCAAAGACTGCCAGATACTTAATGAGAAGGTAAACAGAAGAGGCAGAGAAGTGGTACTGAATCTACTAGAAACAATTGTTGCCACAGTTGCCTTATTTTGCCAAGATAGAACTTTTTGAAGATGATCTTCTACCATCACTATTACTTTGTTAAAAAGAGAAACTTACAAGTAACAAGAATATAATTTCAGAATATATGACAGCCTCCCAAAAAGGACAGACAACAACTTTGCATTGACATCTAAAAAGGGAGGAAGGAGGAAGAGGAAGATCTATTTGAAAATTACTAACACAACTCAAAATGTTACTTAATGTTATTTAATGGTACTGTACCATACACAATTGTTTTCCTGATACAAATCTTTCCATTTAGAGTCTATATGTCACATTGCAATGTATTTTGATACTTCATTTTTGTTTTAATCCAGTTAAAATGTGAAAATCCGATTTCACATTAAGAAAAAAACAAAATTCGTAGTATCATTTTACTTAATTTAGAATATTCTGAGTTAACAGAGATATCTCAGGAAGAAAAACGTAACTTCTTTTTGAATCTTTTTACCTATGAGCTGGGAAGAAATCAGATGACTGCAGGAATGGTTCTGATGGTAAAGGCTGCAGAAATGGGGCTAACGATATGTCCCAGTTGGTTGCATCACACCTATGACCCAGTGTAGCCCAGGGCCCTGGACGCTAATGTGAAGCCAAAGGAGTTTATTGCGTGGGTGAAAATTTTGCTATGGATCAGCTATGGGAAATTAGCTAGTATCCATTGATCTAGTGCCCTGAGGAAATATGACAACTAGGTTCTCACTTGGTCAGTGGGGTATCTGAAATCCAAGCCTGCATCTCAGAATTCAGTCTGGCCATCAGGGTTGGCTGATACTGATGAATTAGAGTCCAGCCACTTCTGGTCCAAGAGTGCTTCAAAGTTTCCTCTATGTCATTCATAGAGTTATTTAATATTCCATCCAAGCCCGAGACAGCTCCTAGTTTTCCATTATCAGCCAGGCCCGCTTATCTGCTCAAGAAGCCTACATATAAAATTTGTATTGTACCAAGCCTTCTGAATTGGATAATTCCTTACTTTGGAAAAAATATATAGATAAACTTTCCTAGATCAGTTCATCGTAACATTTATCTATTTTCTCATCATTTTTATGTGTTCTAATTTTGATGACGTTCAGCACAAATCAAAACATTGTTTACTGCCTCCGTTTTTGAAATTTGATGGTGGTTTCATCCTCATGCAATCTCACATTGTTTTCTCTTCATAATGCACATTTTATAGCTGCAATGTCACCTTGAGTCTCATAAAAATACCAATTGAAAGACAGAGCACTGTTTTATCCTCATATTGGTTATTTTCTTGAAGCTATAGCTTTTCCAATGGCTATGATTTACATGTTTTTTCCCAACTTTCAAAGGGGGTTGATCTAGTATTTGGAGTAGAGAGAGATTTTTCTCAGAAATTGCATAGTTGCCATCTTAATATTTTATCATTCTGAGAACATAAAGGCTTAAATTTACTCTAGCATCACTTTGTCAGATTCAAGACCCAGCAGCAGGAAGAATAAGGGAGCTTAGTCCTTTCTTCACAGAACTCCTCTTTCATATTTGTTGTAGCAATTGGAAGATATGTAGCCAGTGAGCTGATGGCTCACTGCCATGCCTCTTTATTGGGGCACATCTGTGGCAGCTCTCCTGCTTTATGCCAGCCAGGACCACCCTGGGAGTATGCATCACAGAGCACTTCCCACTGTGTGACCTCCAACATGAGATGCTTTTCCTAGAGGTGTAGGTAGCATGTGCACCCCAGCCCATCCCTCCATGGCCACAGGGCCCAATACCCACCCTCTCTATTATCCCTTTCTGATCTAAATTAAAAGATATCAAAGGATGCTTTAGATCAGAAAGGCAACTATTTCTTAAATGAGCTATTCTTTTTCACACAGGAAATATATATTAGTTTAAACGTTCTCCTAATGTTGTATATTGAACACATGCAACTCAGAGTGTCTAGTGTGAGGTCACGTACTAATGTGGATACACATTTTTCGTTATTTTTATTTCTTTATTTATTTTTATTTTTTGTAGAGACATGTTCGAGACCAGGCTGGTCTCGAACTCCTGGGTTCAGGGAATCCACCTGCCTCTGAAATGGGAAAAGTTCCCTTATCCCCCTCGCAGGGTGTGTGACAGCAGGAGTGGCTTGCTTCTTCAGTGCCCCGCTGCTCAAACCTCTAGGGGAGCATACATATGGGAAAGTTGTGGGGTTTTGACCCCATGGCAGTGTCTAAGAGTGGATGTTTACAGCTCCTGAAGCCTCAGTGGGCATGTACTACCATGTGCTCTTTTAGTTTTGCCATCTGTAGGTGGCTTGTGTTAACCAGCTCAATTAGACCCTCTACCTTGTTGCAAGGACAGAGAACTTTCTGTATCCTGGGTTCTTGCCTTGGTGTACTGGGAGAACTGGATCACACCCGGGCTTGGAGAATGAGTACAGAGTTTTATTGAGTGGAAGTAGCTCTCAGCAGATGGGGGAAGGCAGGAGAGGGATAGAGTGGGAAGGTTTTCCCCTGGAGTTGGACTGCTCAGCGGCCTGGGCTCTCCTCCAACTGCCCCAGCCAAACTCTGCATCATTCTGCTTCTGCCAGTCGGTGGCCTGCCAGTGGGCTGGTGCCTATTGGTGCATTCCTCTTGACATCCAGCTGCTTATGTGCATGTCTGCTAGGGTCTTGGGGACTTTTATAGGCAGAGGATGGGGGCGAGGCAGGCCAGGGTGGTCTTGGGAAATGCAACATTTGGGTGCAAAGGCAGGAGTGCCTGTCCTCACCTAGGTCTGTGGTCACAGGCCCGGGAGCGGAGCCCTTATCAGGGACCATGCCCTCTTCTCCCCAGCACTTCTCTGCCTCCCTTCCACATCACCTCGCCCTCCAAAAGAGCTGAGATTACAGGCATGAGCTACCACGTCTGGCCCAAAATTTTCTTTATTTTTAAATAGATTTGATAATTTTTAAACATTGAGACTTGTGTGTATCCACACATAAAGAGTTAAATGTGTGGGATCAAGCCACCATCTTTACTCAAGTATAAACCGCAGTGCAAATAGGATTTGTCTGACCAGCAGCCTTGCCTCAGGAAACCACTCCCTTGTTCCTCATTCATGTGTTTTAGTGGGACTCACGTCATGCTCACTACCACAGAAGTGAACACTTGACCAATCAGTTGTCCAGTCCCCACCCACATTGGTCTGGAGATGAACACGTGATCCAGGGGGAGAGTCCTCCCCAGAGCCTGGCTTTATAGGAGCTATGAGAAAGGCTGGTCCTCCTTCTCAGGGGTCATGTGCTCTAAGGACCATATGGACTGGTGGCTGCTGGCAGTCATCTTGCAGATCTATGGCAGGAAGCGATCTGAGGTTACCAGGCAGAGGCAACAATTTCCAGGATATGAAGAGAGAGACAGAGTCCTGACACTGTTGTTACTGGTTCTGTTACCACATGTGCCTGATGCCAGATCTTTCTTGGATTTTCCATTTACATTTGTAATGTAATTGCTAATAAATTATCTACCTCATTTAAGGTACTTTGGGCTAGATTTCTGTCACTTGCATGCAAGGTTGTGCTGACCTTTTCATAACTGCACCCTACCTTCTTCTGATTTCTCTTATCTCATCATCAATGAACATTTTTAATAACTGTTTCATACTCCACTTGATTTATATGAATTACATATTCTACTCCATCTTTCCTGTGCTAGCTGCCAATCACTATGAACAAAATAACAAGAAGGGGAGGATTGAAAGAAAGTAATATTTACTCAGCACATGTCATGTGTCATGACACACACTGGGCACTTTATGTCAATTACCTTATTTAATTTTCACAACCATCCTTTGTTATTACATTTAATTCTCACAACCACTCTAAGGTTATTTTCACAGTTGTATGATTTTTCATTATTTCACACAGTTGTATGATTGTGCCATTATTTTCACAGTTGTATGAATGAAGACCCCCAAAGTTTCTAAAATGAATTCTAAAATCTTTGTGCCATCATCACTTGCTCCCTCTTCCCTTCCCTCTTAATTTACTTCACAGGGATGAAATGTAGTAAAGTCAGGTAACATAAAACGGTGCCAAACACTACACTGCCATCCTTAGGTTTCTTGAAAATCTTTGATCTTTTGTACTATTTTTCTTTGATAAAAATACATGTTTTTTTATATTAAAACTTTTTAAATTGGGATATGCCTCTGATTGATTATACATTTCATGAATCGAATATTTTTTTCTTGAGGCGTTCTTATTAAGTCAATGGCACATTATACATTAGAGCCATGTGAGAGTTAAGGAAACAAGGCAATGAACTCCTTCTACCGAAGCCAAATTATGCTACTTATTTATGCCTCAGAATGAATGAGTTCGTCTGATGGTTTCTCAGCTCCCAGTCAATAGATACTAGGCATAGAAGCCTTTGGAGTGGAGAAGGGAGTGATACATCTCCTAACCAGGGCATTCCCGAAAGAAGTATTTAATCACCATCATTTGCCCAAAAGGTGCTGTGAAAGTGCCAGGAGACTGAGAACTCAGAAGTCAGAGAAGGTTGTGGGCTCTAGGAGGTGTGCAAAGGTGCTAGAAGGGCTGCTAGAAGGACAGAGGAAGACAAGGCACCTACAAAGTCATCACAGCTCCAGGCCAGCCCTGCCCCGGATTTTCTTTTGGGCACTCTGCTTGATATTCACACAAAAACTTGAATTTACAGCACCTCAGATTTTTTCTATAAAATGTTGGCTGTCACTTACAGATGCAGGTTTTAAAAAGGAATCAACATGAAATCTAATCTATGAATGCAAAACCCATCATTTTTGTTGTTCTCTGGCTTTATTCCATGTGCCTATGACTAAGGTGTTTTTCTCTCATTGGTCATCGTCCATGGCGTAATGTCCTAGTCTCATATTACTATCGACTCCTGCATTAACTTAATGACTATTTTAAATCGCATCCTTTCAATTATCTCATTTGACTCTCACTGTCCTGTTGCAAGATGAGGGTAAATTTTATTATCCCCTTTTCTACTCAGTTGACTTGCCCAGAGTAGACTCTCAATGACTATTTATTGAATACATAAAAATGAAGACACTGATTCAGAGATGTGTGTGTATGTGCGTGTGTGTGTGTGTGTGTGTGTTATTTGCCCTGGGTCACACTGGACATGAAAAGTGGAAGCCAACTTTGCTGGTATCCGGCCAGAATATTTTGCCTACAAATATAAAAGTCTTCCCTGAGCCTCAACCTGCCAGTCCTCCTGGCAAAGGATCAAAATGACCCCAAGGTGAATGACGCAGGAATCAAATGGAGGAGCAAGTAAGTTCTTTCACAACTCTGGGTCTTCAGAGCCAAGTCATCTACTGGGAAATGCCGGTGACCCAGATGATGACTTTCAGCCTTATCACCAGGCTGATAGGAGGGAGGGCAGAAGTCTCCACTCTAGAGAACTGAATCTCTTGATCTTCTGGGAGATAATACTTTTAATTTTCATCAGTGCAAGAGTATGTCTCAAACCAGAAGGGGTTTGCCTAATTCATCATGCTCCCAGGCCACACAATGGGACCCCTGACAAGCAGAACATTGGAGAGGGAGAGAAATGGACATCATGAATGCTCATGAATTGCAAATGCTTCTTCATTAAAGGATGTTGTCTTGCTTGGGACCATCTGCTTGATATAACTGGGTACAGGTCCTCGGGCTAGAAACATCTGCTACTTTAATAATTTTACCTCTTAATTAAAGCACAACCAAAAGGAAGCCAAACATAGCTATGACCCTAGACATATCAGAGTTTAGGCAGATAGACTGGAGAACACACTCGCGTTGGTTCAATGTGAATGAGAACACACAGGTTTGCTGTTCACTCAATGCATGCACTCCCCACCCAGATTAAACAAATTTAGATAATTGAATCTTCTATCCCATTGACTTGAAGTATTATTTCAAAGGCACTTTGTCTTCCAGCTTAATTGATCTTCCACTGGTAGGGCCTCCTGACCAGTTGTCTTTAAGCTACTCTACCCTGCAGCATCTTGGTCAAGTAGTTAATGATCTATAAATAAACACTTTAATGCATTAGGGGAGATGCTATTTAAAGAAACCCCACAGCTAATCCTTTTATACCACAAAGAATTCTTTTGTAATGCAGAGTCACCCTTTAATTGGTCTATTTTGTAAGTTCAGCTTTTCATATCAATTTTCACATACATCATCAAAGAAATAGCGTGTAGAAACACTCTAGTGTGTACACAGTAAAGCAATAGATAAATGGTAGATGACAGTAGTATTTCTCAGTTGGGGAGGCACCCACATCATTTTGAACTCAGGTCAAACTGTAAGCATGCCACAGAGATTCTGAGTCTACATCTATCTTTCCTTCCCCCACACTCCCCACTCCATTAGTCTGAAATCTCTCAAGAGCTTAGATGCCTACATTTCTTTTATTTCTTATGTTGTCTTACATTGGGTTATGTCCCTTGAGATTCTGCCAAAGTGATTGAGCAATAAGTCTCATCATTTGTTCATTCTTTATTCATTCAACAAATACTTATTAAGCATCATTTTGTGCACTGGAAATACAGCCACAAGCAAGACAAGGTAATTTCCCCTTGGTGCTTTGTTGAAGGAGAGTAAGGAGAAGTAAATATATGAATAAATACAGAACGCTCAATAAAATGTCAGTATTGTTATCTATGATGACAAATAAACCAGGGGATAGAGATGAAGATGTAATTTTAAATAGGTTTTGTCATGGAACAGCCCTCATAAGAAGTGTCATGTAGACCAGGCACAGTGGCTCAGGTCTGTAATCCCATCACTTTGCGAGGCCAAGGCCAGCGGATCACCTGAAGTCAGGAGTTCAAGACCAGCCTGGCCAACATGGTGAAATCCCATCTCTACTAAAAATACAAAAATTAGCTAAGTGTGGTGGCAGGTGCCGGTAATCCCAGCTACTTGGGAGGCTGAGCCAGGAGAATTGCTTGAACCTAGGAGGCAGAGGTTGCAGTGAGCCAAGATTGTGCCATTGTACTCCAGCCTAGGTGACAAGATCAAAACTCCATCTAAAAAAAAAAAAAAAAAAGTATCATGTAGCATAAAGCTAAGCAAAAAGTGAGAGGAAGGAAGGCATGGGAATATCTGAGTAGGGAAGATTCCATGGAAAAGAAACAGCAAGTGGAGCAGCCCTGGAATAGAGACACATTTGGTATCTTCGGGGAACAGCAAGATGACTATTATGTACAAGACAGAATGAATGAGGGCAATGGTGGTAGGAACTAAGATGTAAGAGATATGCAGGGGCCAGGTCATGTGGAGTTTTGTATGCATGGTAAGGACCTTGTCATAAGAGGTATTTACATAAGGGAGAGAATGAATGCCATATTCCAATGGACTGGGAAAGAGAAGACCATCCATATTCTGTTCAGCTGCTTATTCTCTGGAGAAAAAAGAATGAATGCTTCTAAAACCCAAGGCAGCATTAAGAGCCTCTTTCTAAAGTGTCAGTGAGGACCCTAAGGACCCTTAGAGATGATGGCCCAACATCCTCATTGAACAGTTGTACCCTGAATAAATTCTGGGATTCTATGCAGTTCAAGCTCAGGGAAATGTGCAGCCATCAAAAGTAATTTTTGAAAAGTCATTTAAGTATTTATTTGAAATGTGAAAGTTGTCAGAATTGAAATACAGTCACTCATGTTAAGAAACCCCTGACAAATAGAGTCAGGGAAGGCCACAAAGAGAGGGTTCTTATGCTTATTTTTCTGTTAATGAAAACGACTCTATAAAACCTCACCTTACATAAAGGTCATCACAATTTCATACAAAAAAACAATACTTCTGCAAGGACATCCGTCCAGCAACTCTCTGTCCAACCTCAGACTGGCATCATCCTTGTTATTGATCCTTGCAGCCAAGGATAATTATTTTAAGACAAATAGGTAATCCTCCTCACTTTTTCCTCTAAAAACTTTTATCTTCCTTTACCTTGGGTTACCTGTCTGAATACACACATAGTTTACAATGGCATGTGTGTTGCCACTGCAATGCTGTATTCTTAAACATCTATTCTTTTAGAGAGTCTTTCTCTGTTACTTAGATTGACAGAAGAATCATAATGGAGATTAAATGTACAATTCAGTCAAGACTACTTAAAACCCCTCTCTCCTCTTCTTCTATTCTTCTCTCTCTTCTTCTATTCTTCTTTTCTCTCTTCTCTTCTTCTATTTTCTCACAACCCACCTTTGCTTTATTATTGTTTCTGTTTTTACTGTTCTCTTACCTTTTTCCCCAAAAGTGTCAGACACACTGAGCTTGTAGAGTCAACTCTTTCTTCTTTTACCCAACCATCCCACACTGCCACCCAACTAGTATTCAGCCAAACACTAGTCTAGGTACTGCTGTGAATGAATTTTGCAGACGTAATTATTAACATCCCTAACAAGTCAACTTTAAGTACAAGAGATTCTCTGGGTAGGCCTGCCTGAATCAGTGGAAGCCACATAAAAGAAGAGATAAGCAGTCCCTGAGCAGTCTCCAAAGAGCAGTTGGATCTACAATTGTTCTTCCCTCACTGGATCTTCCCTTCTTAACAGTCTGTAAACAACTGCTTTGGCATGTGTCTCTGAGGTGCTAGCCTGTTCATTACCTCTTCTTGGCTGCCTGACCTATGAATTTCAGACTTGCTTGGCCATCCTCACAATTACCCAAGCCAGTTGCTTGTGATGAGTCTGCTTGTATCTAAATAAAATTTTAGCCAAAAAAAGCTAACAATATATAAAAGGGATAATAAATCATGACCAAGTGAAGTTTATCTCAACAATTCAGGATTGGTTTAATATTTGTAAGTCAATCAATATAATCCTTTATATTCACAAACTGAAAATGAAAAATCACATAATCATCTTGCCAGGTGTCAAAAAGATTTGGCAAAATTTACCATCAACATCTGATATTAAAATTGCTCCCTAGCAAAGAATGAATAGAAGAAAATTTCTTCAACCTGATACAGGATATCTGCAAATGATGTATAGTAACATCATACTTAATGGTGAAAGACTGAATACTTTTCTACTATGATCAAGAACAAGCCACAGATGTATGCTCTCACTACTTCTATTTAACATTATTAATGGAGGTCTTAGCCAATGCAATAAGGCCTGAAAAAGAAACAAAGGCATCAAGATTATAAATGAAGAGGTACAGTGTTTACTCATAAATGACATCATCATCTACACAGAAAACCTGATGGAATCTACAAAAAAAGCTGCTACATGGGGGAAGCAGCCAACATGGTTGAATAGAAACAGCTCTGGTCCATGACTCCCACTGGGAAGAACAAAAACAGCAAGTGAACTCTGCATCTTCAATTGAGGTAACCAGGTTCTCTCATGGGGACTGACTAGGCATTTGATGCAACCCATGGAGAAGGAGGAAAAGCAGAATGGTGTGAGAGTTTATCCAGGAGCTGCAAGGGGCAACAGAAGCTCCCTCCCACAACCAAGAGAGGCAGTGAGGGATTGTGCTACTCTGCCCTGAAGCCTATGCTTTCCCCATGGATCTTTTCAACCTGTGGATCAGGAGGTCCCTTCATGAGCCCAACACCACCTTGGGTCCCAAACACAGAGCAGTGCAGACTCATGGCAGCTGCTCAGGAGGGCAGCCACTCAGGCAGGCAATGAGACAGAGGAGTCTTTGAAACCAGGGAGCCAAGTGGCCTCACTCAACAGCCTCCACTCCCACAGAACCCCACAAGCTGAAACTCCCTGGCTTGGAATACCCCCTGGCCAGCACAGCAGACTGGAGACTGCCTAAGAAGACCAAGTTCTGGGGGGCAGGGAAGGGTGGCCACCATCACTGTGGCTTCAGTTGGCCATTTTTTCTGCTGCCAGTGCCAGCAAGACTGGGCAGTTGGATCAGGAGCAATTCTCCACAGTGCAGCACAGAAACCGTGACAGTTCATGTCCAGACTGCTTCTTTAAGTGGGACCCCAACCCATTCCTCCTCACCAGGCAGGATCTCCTTTTAGGAATTTTAAAATCCCCAGCCAGGGATTTATGGACAAATTTCTTATCTCCCTGAAAGGAGCCCATAGGAGGAGGGGTGGCAGCAGTATCACGGATCAGTAGTCTTAGTTTTTTCTGCCTGCCAGATCTGGAGAGTCAAGACAGCCCAGAAGGGGCGGATTCCCCCTTAGTGAAGCAAACCTGCTCTTCCAAGGGGCTGCCAAATTGCTTGTTCAAGCAGGTCTCTGATCCTGTTCCTCCTGACTGGGTGAGACCTCCCAGCAGGGGTCTCCAGACACCTCATACAGGAACATTCCAGTGGGCATCAGGTTGGTGCCGCTCTGAGACAGAGCTCCAAGAGGAAGGAGCAGTTTGCCATCTTTGCTATTTTGCAGCCTCCATTGGTGATACCTCCAGGGGCAGGAGGAATCCAGGCAAATAGGGTCTGGAGTGGAACCCCAGCAAACTGCAACAGCCCTGTGAAAGAGGGCCCTGACTGCTAAAAGGAAAACAAACAGAAAGCAGCATCAATGAAAAAGACCCCACAAAAACTCCAGCAGCCTCAAAGATCAAAGGTAAATAAACCCCTGAAGATGAAAAAGAATCAATGCAAAAACACTGAAAACTCAAAAAGCCAGAGTGCCTCTTCTCCTCCAAATGATTACAACATATCTCCAGCAAGGGCACAGAACTGGGATGAGACTGAGGTGGATGAATTGACAGAAGTAGGCTTCAGAAGACAGTAATAACAGAGCTTGCTGAGCTAAAGGAGTATGTTCTAACTTATTGCAAAGAAGCTAAGAACCATGATAAAACATTACAGGGGTCATTAACGAGAATAACCAGTTTAGAGAGAAACATAAATGAGCTAATGGAGCTGAAAACACAACATGAGAACTTCACAATGCAAACATAAGTATCAAAAGTCGAATAGACCAAGCAGGGGAAAGGATATCAGAGCTAGAAGACTATCTTGCTGAAATAAGGCAGGAAGGCAAGATTAGAGAAAAAAAGAAAGAAAAAGAACAAACAAAACCTCTGAGAACTATGGAATTATGTAAAAAGACTGAACCTATGACTGATTGGGATACGTGAAAGAGATGTGGAGAATGGGACCAAGTTGGAAAACACACTTTAGGATGTCATCCAAGAAAACTTCCCCAACCCAGCAAGACAGGCCAACATTCAAATTCAGGAAATCCAGAGAATCCTGGTAAGATATTCCACAAGAAGATCAACCCCAAGACACATAATCATCAGATTCTCCAAGGTCAAAATGGAGGAAAATGTGTTAAGGGAAGCCAAAGAGAAAGGCCAGGTCACCTACAAAGGGAAGCCCATCAGACTAAGAGCAGAGCTCTCAGCAGAAACCCTACAAGCCAGAAGAGGTCGGGGGCCAATATTCAACATTCTTAAAGAAAAGAATTTCCAACCTAGAATTTCATATCTGGCCAAATTAACCTTCATAAGTGAAGGAGAAATAAAATCTTTTTCAGACAAGCAAATGCTGAGGTAATTTGTCACCAGCAGGTCTGCCTTGCAAGAGCTCCTGGAGGAAGCACTAAATATGGAAAGGAAAAACCATTACCAGCCACTACAAAAACACACTGAAGTACACAGACCAATGACACTATGAAGCAACTACATAAACAAGTCTGCAAAATAACCAGCTAGCATCATGATGACAGAATCAAATTCAGACATAACAATATTAGCCTTAAAAGCAAATGGGCTAAACACCTCAATTTAAAGTCACAGAATGGCAAGCTGGATAAAGAGTCAAGATCCTTCAGTGTGCTGTATTCAGGAGACCCATCTCACACGCAAAGACACACATAGACTCAAAATAAAGGGATGGAGGAAAATTTTTCAAGCAAATGGAAAACAGAAAAAAAGCAGGGGTTGCAATCCTAGTTTCTGACAAAACAGACCTTAAGCCAACAAAGATCAAAAAAAGACAAAAGACGGCATTACATAATGATAAAGGGGTCAATTCAACAAGAAGAGCTAACTATTCTAAATATATATGCCCACGATACAGGAGCAACCAGATTTATAAAATAAGTTCTTAGAAACCTAGAAAGAGGATCAGACTCCCACACAATAATAGTGGGACACTGTAACACCCCACTGTCAATATTAGACAGATCATTGAGACAGAAAATTAACAAAGATATTCAAGACTCAAATTCAGACTTGGATCAAGTGGACCTGATAGGTATCTACAGAACTCTCCACCCCAAAAACACAGAATATACATTCTTCTTGGCACCACATGGCATTTATTCTAAAATTGATCACATAATTGGAACTAAATCACTCCTTAGCAAATGTAATAGAACTGAAATAATAACAAGCAGTCTCTCAGACCACAGCACAATTAAATTAGAACTCAAGATTAAGAAACTCACTCAAAACCACACAACTACATGGAAATTGAATAATGTGATCCCGAATGACTCCTGGGTAAATAATGAATTTAAGGAAAATCAAGAAGTTCTTTGAAACTATTGAGAACAAAGAGACAATGCACCAACTAAAGTTGTGTTAACAGAAATTTACAGTACTAAATGCCTACATCAAGAAGCTAGAAATATGTGATATAGAGGACATAAAAGATACAGCTTGACCCTGTATTTTTCCCTTAGAATAATTCCTTCCATAAATAGGACTTTATTTTTAAATATAGATTCATCCTATAGCTGGTCTGGGATCATAAAGTTAATGATATAGTTGATAAAAATCTAGACCACATGTGGTCTTTTGTCCCCCTAGACCACACACAAAAAAACATTCTCCAAGTGGATGCTTGGGTCAGATCATGATGCTTTTAAACAAAGACATTTACTGAAGCTTAGAATGTAAAGTACACAACTATTTGCAGCAGCAACATAGTCTTTCAAAAATGACTAAAACAAACTTTTAAATATAAGGCATATAAAACAGACTGTTAAGGATAGTTTTCCCAACTATATCTAGAAATACAGGAAAATATGTACTGCCTCATAATAAAGTTCAATAAATATTCTTTCTCAGTTCTGTAAACACTATAAGAGGTTATAGTTTTATTTGGTTCCCATAAGTTAAAAACTCTGATTGCTTTTACATAAATTCCTCCAAACTCTTAGCTACTCTCAGATTTTTATTAATGCCTTTTCACAAAACACAGAGATTATCTCTAACCTCCTTTCAGAAAAGTGCTTTTGCATTGGTTTTAATAAGTATACTTAATTTTCTAGCAATAAACATGATTTAAAATTTAAGGTTCAAGGTAATTCTAGAAAAAGGTAGACACTGTCTGTTTCTATTACACAATTTGTTATTTCTTCAAATTTCCTATAGTAGCATGATAAATCGTCAAAGAACCTGTTTAACATGCAAAACTTTGATAGAAAATATTTGATGAGTATCTTGATTATAATGTAGAATATGTATACATTAGTAAAATAATCAGATATACTACAGAACTTTCTGTTGGCTCAAACAGGTTGACCTCAATCCACGTTTATGCTTGGTATCACTCTATTGGCTGAAGGAGGAAACTCAGATTTCAGGGTTTGTTTTTCCCAGGACAGATAGTAGTGGTAGTACATTATATTTTAACAAGAAAAACAAACCAGTAAACCTTGAGAAATTTTAACAAGCATAGTTGAGGCATAGTTTTTCATAATTATATACTTATCTATTTGTTGCCCATGGAAAATATACGTGTAGAAGCATTTCTTCTGTTATTTGTTACTATCTTTTTAATTTGTTCCAAAGATAATATTGCCATACTGCATTCCCTCTGGAAGGAAACAAAACAAAACAAAACTCACTCAAAACCAGCAGTGCTGTTATTAGATAAGTAGATGTCAATGTATACTTACAAAGAAAAACTAAAAAATGTAATGTGTTAATTCAGCTCTTTTTGTTGTTTTTTAATTTACTTGTACTTTTTTTTTTTATTATACTTTAAGTTCTAGGGTACATGTGCACAACATGCAGGTTTGTTACATATGTATACATGGGTCATGTTGGTTTGCTGCACCCATCAACTTATCATTTACATTAGGTATTTCTCCTAATGCTATCCCTTCCCCAGACCCCACCCACCAACAATCCTCAGTGTGTGATGTTCCCCGCCCTGTGCCCAAGTGTTCTCGTTGTTCAATTCCCACCTATGAGTGAGAACATGCAGTGTTTGATTTTCTGTCTTTGTGATAGTTTGCTGAGAACTGTGGTTTCTAGCTTCATCTGTGTCCCTGCAAAGGACATGAACTCATCCTTTTTTATGACTGCATAGTATTCCATGGTGTATATGTGCCACATTTTCTTAATCTGGTCTATCATTGATGGACATTTGGTTGGTTCCAAGTCTTTGCTATTGTGAATAGTGCCACAATAAACATACATGTGCATGTGTCTTTATAGTAGCATGATTTATAATCCTTTGGGTATATACCTACTAATGGGATTGCTGGTCAAATGGTATTTCTAGTTGTAGATCCTGGAGGAATTGCCACACTGTCTTTCACAATGGTTGAACTAATTTACACTCCCACCAACAATGTAAAAGCGTTCTTATTTCTCTACGTCCTCTCCAGCATCTGTTGTTTACTGGCTTTTTAATGTTTGCCATTCTAATTGGTGTGAGATGGTAACTCATTGTGGTTTTGATTTGGATTTCTCTGATGACTAGTGATGATGAGCATTTTTTCATGTGTCTGTTGACAATTCAGCCCTTTTCTATGTAACATTTCCAAGTCAGACTTTCTTATATTCCTGGAATTTAGCTTGATATACCAAGAATAATAATGATAAAATATTTGCTTTGATTACTATGGGGGGGAATGAAACGTTCAATTGTATTAAAACAAACTTTTCAGAGGAAAAAAAAAGCTAGAAACATCTCAAGTTAACAACCTAACATTAAAAAACTAGAGAACCAAGAGCAAACAAACACCAAAGCTAGCACAAGGCAAGAAATAACCAAGCTCAGAGTGAAACTGAAGGAGACAGACACAAAAAAACTTTCAAAAAATCAATGAATCCAGGAGCTGGTTTTTTGAAAAAATTAATACACTAGACTCCTAGCTAGACTAATAAAGAAGAATAGAGAGAAGAATTAAATAGACACAATAAAAAAAATGATTGTGGGGATATCACCACTGACCCCACAGAAAAACAACCATCAGAGAATAAAATCTAGAACAAAATCTAGATCAAAATCTAGAACTAAAAAAATCTAGAACAAATGAATAAAGTCCTGGTCACATACACCCTCCCAAGACTGAACCAGGAAGAAGTCAAATCCCTTAATACACCAATAAAAACTTCTGAAACTGAGGCAGTAATAAATAGCCTACCAACCAAGAAAAGCTCAGGACAAGATGGACTTGCAGCTGAATTCTATCAGAGGTACGAAGAGGAGATAATATCCTTTCTCATGAAACTATTCGAAACAATTGAAAAGGAGGGACTCCTCCCTAATTCATTTTGTGAGGCCAGTATCATCCTGATACGAAAGCCTGGCAGATATACAACAAAAATAGAAAGCTTCAGGCCAATATCCCTGATGAACATCAATGCAAAAGTTCTCAATAAAATACTGGCAAGCCAAATAGAGAAGCACATCAAAAATCTTATTCACCATGATCAAGTCAGCTTCATACCCGTGGTGCAAGGCTGATTCAACATATGCAAATCAATAAACATAATTTATCATGTAAACAAAACCAATGACAAAGCCACATGATTATCTCAATAGATGCAGAAAAGGCCTTCGATAAAATTCAACATCCTTCATGTTTAAAACTCTCAATAAACTAAGTATTGATGGAACATACCTCCAAATAATAAGAGATGTTTATGACAAACCCACAGCCAATATAATACTAAATGCACAAAAGCTGGAAGCATTCCCCTTGAAAACCAACACAAGGATGCCCTCCCTCATCACTCCTATTCAACATAGTATTGGAATTTCTGGCCAGGGTAGTCAGGCAAGAGAAAGAAACAAAGCGTATTCAAACAGGAAGAGAGGAAGTCAAATTGTCTTTGTTTGCAGATAACATGATCCTATATCTAGAAAATCCCATTGCCCCAGCCCAAAAGCATCTTAAGCTGATAAGCAACTTGAGCAAAATCTCAGGATACAAAATCAGTGTGCAATAGTCACAAGCATTCCTATGCACCAACAACAGACAAGCAGAGACCCAAATCATGAATGAACTCCCATTCACAATTGTCACAGAGAGAATAAAATACCTAGGAATACAGCTAACAAGGGAAGAGAAGGACCTCTTCAAGGAGAACTACAAACTACTGCTCAAGGAAATTAGAGAGGACACAAACAAATGGAAAAACATTCCATATTTATGGATAGAAAGAATCAATACTATGAAAGTGGCCATAATGCCCAAAGTAATTTATAGATTAAATGCCATTCCCGTTAAACTACCATTGACATTATTCATGGAATTAGAAGGAACTATTTTAAAATTCATATGGAACCAAAAAAGAGCTCGCATACCCAAGACAACCCTAAGCAAAAAGAACAAAGCTGGAGGCATCACGCTACCAATGGAACAGAATAGAGAACACAGAAATAAGATCACACATCTACAACCATCTGATCTTCGACAAACTTGACAAAAACAAGCAATGGTGAAAGGATCCCCTACTTAATAAATGGTGCTGGGAGAACTGGCTAGCCCTATGCAGAAAATTGAGACTGGACCCCTTCCTTACACCTGATACAAACATTAACTCAAGACGGACTAAAGATGTAAATGTAAAACCCAAAACTGTAAAAACCCTAGCAAAAAATCTAGGCAATACCAATTAGGACACAGGCACGGGCAAAGATTTCATGATGAAATCACCAAAAGCAATTGCAACAAAAACAAAAATTCACAAATGGGATCTAATTAAACTAAAGAGCTTCTGCACAGCAAAAGAAACTATCATCAGAGTGAACAGGCAACCTACAGAGTGGGAGAAAATTTTTGCAATCTATCTATTTGACAAAGGTCTAATATCCAGAATCTACAATGAACTTAAACAAACTTACAAGAAAAAAAAAAAATAAAAAGTGGGCAAAAGACATGAACAGACACTTCTCAAAAGAAGATATTTATGTGGCCAACAAACATATGAAAAAAAACTCAACGTCACTGGTCATTAGAGAAATGCAAATCAAAACTACAGTGAGATACCATCTCACACCAGTCAGAATGGTGATTATTAAAAAGTCAAGAAACAACAGATGCTGGCAAGGTTGTAGAGAAATAGGAATGCTTTTACACTATTGGTGGGAATGTGGGAATGTAAACTAGTTTAACCGTTGTGGAAGATGATGTGGGGATTCCTCAAAGATCTAGAATTAGAAATATCATTTGACCCAACAATTCCATTGTTGGGTATACACCTGAAGGAATATAAGTCATTCCATTACAAAGATACATGCACGTGTATGTTCATTGAAGCACTATTCAGAATAACAAAGACATGGAATCAACCCAAATGCCCATCAATGATAGACTGGATAAAGAAAATGTGTTACATATACACTATGGAATATCATGCAGCCATAAAAAGAAATGAGATCATGTCCTTTGCAGGGACATGGGTGGAGCTGGAAGCTGTTATCTTCTGCAAACTAATGCAGAAGCAGAAAAGCAAACACTGCATGTTGTTACTTATAAGTGAGAGCTGAACAATGAGAATACATGGACACAGGGAGAAGAACAACACACAATGGGGCCTGTCGGGGGTGGAGTGGGAGGAAGGAGAGCATTAGCAAAAAATAGCTAATGCATGCTGGGCTTAATACCTAGGTGACGGGTTAATAGGTGCAGCAAACCACCATGGCACACATTTACCTATGTAAGAAACCTGCACATCCTCCACATGTACCCCAGAACTTAAAATTTAAATTTAAACTTAAAAAAAGCTACTACAGTTAGTTAGTGGGTTTAGCAAGGTTGCAGCATACAAAGTCACCATACAAAAGTAGTTGCATTTTAATATACTAACAACAATTACTTAGAAATAAAAATTAAAAACCAATAACAATTAACAATTACATCAAAAATATGAAATGCTTAGGAACAAATCTGATCCAGGATGCATAAGACATGTGCAATGAAAATTTAAAACATCACCAGGAGAAAAAAGGAAAACCTAAATAAATGAAGAGATATACCTTGTTCATGGGTCAAGAGACTCGATTTTATTAGAATGTCAATCATCCTCAATTGGTCTTGTTTTTTGTTTTGCTTTGTTTTGTTTTGTTTTGAGATGGAGTCTCGCTCTGTCGCCCAGGTTGGAGTGCAGTGGCGCAATCTCTGCTCACTGTGAGCTCTGCCTCCTGGGTTCACGCCATTCTCCTGCCTCAGCCTCCTGAGTAGCTGGGACTATAGGTGCCTGCCACCATGCCTGGCTAATTTTTTGTATTTTTAGTACAGATGGTGTTTCACTGTGTTAGCCAGGATGGTCTTGATCTCCTGACCTCATGATCTGCCCACCTTGGCCTCCCAAAGTGCTGGGATTACAGGGGTGAGCCACCGTGCCTGGCCTCAAATTGGTCTTTAAATTAAACTTAATACTAATGAAAACTCCAGCATTATTTGTAGCAATTGCCCAGCTGTTTCTAAAGGTCATATGAAAATGCAAAGGGCATAGAATAGCCCAACAAGCTTTGAAACAGAAGAACAAAGTTGGAGGGGGTATCACTACCTGATTTCAAGACTTATTATAAAACTGTGTAACAAAAGCTGTGTTTTTTGGCATCTAAATAGACAAATAGATTAAAAACAGAGAATCAAGAGACCAGAAATAGACCCAACCTCATATGGACAATGGATTTTTGACAAAGACACAAAGGAAATTCAGTGGAGAATATACTGTCTTTTCAACAAATGATGCTGGTATGATGATTACCTACATGTAAAACAAACACACAAAACACATCAATCCATACCTCACACCATATACAAAACTTAACTTGAAATGTATTATAGAGCTAGATATAAAATAATTATAAAACTCTAGAAGAAAACATAGGAAAAAATCTCTGTGACTTGGGCTTGGCAAAGATTTCTTAGATGCAAACACCAAAATATGTAAATTTTTTATAAAACATTGATAAACTGGGCTTCAGCAAATAATTTAAAACTTCGCTCTTTAAAAACACTATTAGGAAAATGGAAAGACAAGCCACAAACTGGGAAAAAATATTTGTAAATCTTATATCTAACAAAGGGCCTGAATCCAGGCTATAGAAATAAATCTCAAAACTCAATAATAAGAAAAAAAATCAACCCAGTTAAATTATGAGTAAGATATTTGAACACATTTCACCAAAGATATGCTGGTTGCAGATTAGAACATCAAAAAAATGTTCTGTATCATTAGTCATCCAGGGATGCACATTAAAACCACAGTGAGATACTATTGTATACCTATTAGAAGGGCTAAAATTGAAGACTGACCAAATGATGGCAAGTTTGTGGAGGAATAGGAACTCCTATACACTGCTGGTGAGGATATCAAATGATAGAAAAAAGGTCAAACTTATAGCTGCCAAAGGATCCAGCCATTTTATTTCTAGGTATTTACCTAAGAGAAAAGGAAATATATGCTCCTACAAAGACTTGTACAAAAATGTTCCTACCAGTTTTATTTGGAATAGCCCCAAACTGAAAACAATCTTAATGTCCTCTAACAGATGAATTAATAAACAAAGTGTGTTACTCATACAATGAACTCAAATACCCTGAGCAACTACTCAGAGTGAACTATTGATACACTCAATAAATTTATTTTCAAATACTTTCAAAAATGTACAAAGAAACAGATGCAATAAATTTCAAATATTCCATATTTGAGTTGCATATAAATTAGTTATAAGAAAATAAAGTTAAATATTCAGGTCTTCAGTCACACCAGCTACATTTTACAATAGCCACACGTTGCTAGGAGCTCCTGTGTGAGACAGTGCAGATCTAGACCGTTTGAGAACACTCAAAAGTTTCTCTGTGATCAGTATTTATGCGAAACACGAAGGTCAACTAATTCCTTTAAATGCTTGCAACCCACCTACAATAAATGGCTGAAGCTTCCATATATAGTAGAAAAAAGGGAGGCAGTCATCTCTTTTCTCCTCTCTGTGACTTAACACTTCATTTTTAGAGAGTGCAAGTGGCCCTTTGGGAACAGCTGGGTGTGTTCAACAGGTCCTATTTCTTTGTACCCATCCTTCCTTACCATTGGAAATCTCTAGAGCTCCTTGAGAAGAGTAATTTACTTTTGTAATCTCAAGTTTCCCCACATCAGTCTGAAGTGTGTCTCTTGTGCTTCATGAGGGGTACCTTGCAATCCTAGAGTGGCCACCACACCTCCTGTTCCAGCAAAAATACCCATTCCTCAACAGCTTTTCCTCCTGCAAACCCTGCTTTATTCTCTCCTCTACAAACCTCTGGAGCTTCCTCCCACCCAAATGGCAGATTACATAGAGGAGTATGGGAGAAAAGAGCAAGATCGATGGAAAAAAACAGGAAGTTTAATAACAGCATACTTTTCTTTTGTGGAATCAGGAGTAAGAGTGACTCTCTGGAGAAGTCCAATAAAGAGAGGCTAGTTTAAGGTCCTCAATTTAGCCCACAACACATGGATCAAAATCTGAAACTTGATGTTGAGAGTTATACTAATTTCTTTAGTTTGCATTTGACAAATAGTTGTAACATTATTATTGTTGTACACACACTTACAGAATATCTTCCCTCTCCCTTTTCCAAAATTAAAAAAAAAAAATTTCTGGTGCCTTGAAATGGAGAAAAATCAGAGTCATTGGAGCCTTAGTCATGGGGGCCATCTCTGTGGACTTTGTTTTCTAGAACTTTTTTTTTCAACAACTAAAATGAGATTTTGTGTCCACTCTGTCATCCTTCTCCATACTTTGTCCCTTCACACTCCACCCACAAGGGTTATGGGAAGAGGAGAACAGCATGGGTACTCCTCAGTTCCAACTGATCCTGGATGATAGAAATATGTTGCAGGACATAAAATGGGCAAAAGAAAAGGGGAGGGATGAGGGAATAATTGAAAACTAGGACCTGTATTACCTATTTAACTCAAGCAAATTTCCAAACAACCAAACCCACACACTCCTCTGGGCCTCCCTATTCCTTTCCAGTCATGATTCCAGGATTATATTTACAGGAACCAGATGACTACCATGTTCTGGGCAGAGTCAATGCTTACTCTCTTCTCAGTTGAAAGTTTTGAACACTGCCCTTTCCCGCAGGAGTCTCTGATTCTTACTGCAGGGGACTGGAGTTAACATAATTAACCTTCTGCTTCCTAACAACCACTGAGATAATTTGATATGTGTCCCCTGTAATTTGAGGGACAAAAAAGCAGACTTCTAATTCACATCTGGACAGGCAAAATGCAGAATGCTGTGGCTGGCTGGTTGCTCTGATCACAGAGAGGTGACTGTATGTGGAATGTTAAAGTCACAAGGGTTTTCCATGAGCCAGACCTGCAGCTTTGGAAAGGGGCTTGGCCCAATCCGGTGTAGATGAGCAATTATTAGCTTGTGTGCTAGCAGAAATTTTGCTCAGAAGTCATATGAAACCGCTGGTATGCAAAATGTAAATGAGCTAGTTACATACATGCAGCACATATATGGAGCACTCTTCTCGTCTCTAGGGTACATGTATGAATCTGTTCCAATGTGGGGCACAGGTGAAATCTACCTGGTGATGTGGTGATGAGCCATTCTACATGGTGACGTGGGCTGTGTAGGAAGGATGACGGGAATGCCATGGTAGCCTCAGTGATAACAGAAAATTATCAGTCCTTTATATATTTAGGTGGGTAATGCTGTAAAGCACAGAGTTATAATTATTCAAATAGATGTTTTATATTGTAGTGATGAAGGGAAAGCTTCTCCTTTGCTCTTGGAAGTTTCACTGATAAATCAACTCATAAAAAAACAGATTAAGAAGAGAAAAAGCATACAAGTTTATTACTATCATACACATGGGAAGAATCACAGTGGTTGCCCAGTATCCCAGTGGGATATGGATGGTGATACACCCTACTTCTTAGGGGAAAGGGAGATGGGAACTGTAGATGATTTTTTGGGAGATTGTAAATGATTTTTACGGGAATTCAACGGGTTTGAAGAACATACAATGGTCTGAGACAAAGTCTGTTAGGCCCACAGGGAAGAAAGTGGTTTGTGAAAAAAGTCTCTAGGTTTGTTAACAGACTTTAGTCTTCTTTCTTACGATGTACGTCCAGTTCACGAAAATTCAGGAAAAAGACAAGTGGATAATTGTTTTGTACTCTGGTAGGTGAGGACTTTAGGCAGATACTTCAGAGAACAGCTTCATCCTGTGCTTCAGCAGAGACAGAGGATTGCCAGCAGGGGAGGGAGGGAGGAAAAACAATATTCTCCTTGGTGGGTCGGCCTGGTCTTTATGCAGATAGGGGAAAAGTCTCTTCCAGCATCTACTGATGTCTAAGGGCCTGTAATTCAGAATAGTCATTATACCATGCTCCTTTGATATCCTAGCTCCTGATCCATTAATGGATCAGAAAACAAAGAAAATACATCCAGAAGATGTTGGCACTTCATTGAAGGGCAACAAAAGAAAATGCGTTTTTGGAAATAATGTAGTTAAACTCCAGGAGCATTATGAAATCAGTGTAGGTCTTGTCCAAGACATTCTTTACAGATGATCTTTTACTGTAACAAGAAATATTTCTTGGAAACTTTATTTTGTTGGATAAATAGTCTGTGGGCAAAATTCAAACATTGCTCGTTACCTAATCAAAGTCTATAATCATATGACCCCGTAATTACCCTGATACATTCCCAAGAATCTAAATTATCTTCTCCAACAGGGTTGTAAACTGCCTAAAGGAAGATCTGTTCCTGTCATTTTTGTTGTCTTTCTTAGGGTCTTTATTTTGCACAGTGAATTCATGTGTGAATAAATAAACAGTTTATAATTAATTTCGCTGTTTCCTCTGCCCAAACCTAGTCAATTGTGTTTTAGTGATGCCACATTGTATAACCCGTATGAAATGATATTATGATATTTCTATAGTGTCTGAAGTATTAACAGTTGCCTAACTATGTGTCCTACAGCTTTCAGCAAGCTGCAGGGGTGAAGGGGAGATGGTAGGAATGAGGAAGAGAATTAAAGGACTTCAAATGAAAGACTCTAAGTTCCCAAAGACAAACAAGGCCTAATAAACACAGCAGTAGCAATAATACCTAACACATATTAGGTGCTTACTATTTGCCAGCACTGTGTCACTCAGCACTCACCTCTGTGATGTAGATACTGTTATTATCTTGGAAAGGTCAAACAACATCCCATAGCCAGTGAAAAAGCTGGATTTGAATGCAAGATGCCTGAACCCCATGCTCTTAACCTCCACCTCACACAGGGCCGGCCACCTCTTGAGGCTTATATCGCTTTTTTTTTTTTTTTTTTTTTTTTTTAAGAGTCTCGCTCTGTCACCCAGGCTGGAGTCCAGTGGCGTGATCTCGGCTTATTGCAAACTCTGCCTCCCGGATTCAAGTGATTCTTCCGCCTCAGCCTCCTGAGTAGCTGGGACTACAGGCACCCGCCACCATGCCTGGCTAATTTTTGTATTTTTAGTAGAGACGGGGTTTCACCATATTGGCCAGGCTGATCTCGAACCCACCTCGTGATCCATCCTCCTCGGCCTCCCGAAGTGCTGGGATTACAGGCGTGAACCACCACACCCGGGCTACATGGTTTTTTTTAATGGCAAGTTAGAGCAAGCTAACTTCCCAGTCAATTCAAGAACGAAAACAACAACAAATAAACACCACTGTTTGGCATTGTGGAGACAACGATGGGATTGAATTTATGAACTCTAGGCATTCTTTTTCCCTAATCCAGAGACATCGCTACAAGGCCGCTTTCATTTCTTTCCCTAAGGAGGGACCACCTAGAACACTCCGACCCTGAAGGGACTAGATAAAGTCCAGGGAGGGACTTTAGTGCTGAGCCTTGTAAATTATCGATCTCACGCTTCAGTTTTCTCATCTGTGGCTTCATCTGAAGCAGCATGATGGTTAAGAAGGCTTTGGGTGAAAATGACTCAAAGTGACAAACCAGACACCTATTTAAAGCTTCCCAGTCTGTTAAAAGCATGTCTCTTCACTGCGAGACAAAGACTGTGGGATCAACAAGCCCTGGAAACAGATGGAAGAAATTCCAAACACCCTCAGATGGTTCATGGTCAACTAGCCAGCCCCCAAATCCAGCAGCTGACCCCTGGGAGCCTCCTGCCCTGGAGTCTACATGTAGAAATGGTCATTTAGTTCATTTCAGCCATTAAAAAAGTATCTTTTGCTTAGTGCACAAGTATATAGCCAGGAGTGAAAAAAAAATGAAAAAGAATTCTATTCAAAATTTTTAGTTTGTGGGTTTGAAGATAGGTAAGAGGAACAAGGGAGCCAATGGTTCTATTACCCAAGCAGGGGCTCCCCCTGCTGGAAATCTATTTTGAAACCCATACATTGTAAATGATGTCTTCTTGAATCACCTATATGGCAGTGGAACAAGAAAAGCACTAAACAGTGGAATTCTTCAATTACCTATGTGGCAGTGAACAAGAGAAACATTTAAACATTTAAGGCTGATATCATCTATCTACATAGGTAATGAAAGTGTTTCCTATACTTCTAGAGTTCAAATAAATAAAAGAAGATTCATCTGCTTTAGGATGAATAGAATGAATACAGAATGGGGTTATAAATTTTAAGAAAATGCACCAGAAAATGATTTTCTTGTTGTTGCTGTTGCTATTCTTAATTTGGCAGAGCAATAGAATTATCCTGGAAAATATCTAATGGAACCCAAAAGAGCAAGAGGGTAAAAGGGATGATTTTGTACTCAACACCCTGATAGACAATTAGGCAAGCTTTTTCAGCTGCAGTCTATCTGAGATTTAGACTCGCCTTGTATTTCTCAGAAATTTAGGTCCTAACCATGTAAGCATCTCAAGATGATCGTCACATCTCCCCAACTCTTAAACCTACTGGCCCGAACAAGAGGAATCAACATGTTGAAGATTTGATATCCTAAATCTGTGATGCAGTAATACAGCTTAGCCATTTAAAACTCTTATGTTACCTTGGCTTCATTTGAAATTTTTTTAAAGAGAGAGGGAGAGGGAGGGGGAGAGAGAGAGATAGAGAGAGAGAGAGAGAGAGAGAGAGAGAGAGCGCACCAGTATAAATTCCAAACAGTATCATTTGAAATTCTAAACACGTAGATTTAAATTTTGGAATGCCCAGACTAGACTGTGAGTGATACGGTCTAAAAGGCATTATCCACTATGTCAAATCAATAAATCAATCATGAATTCTCTTGCAATTCACAACAGCTCCTTGCAAAAGAGTGCAACGATGCGAACACTGCCAAGTGTATAGAAATGACTCTTCCTATAGAGTGGCCAGCAAGACAAACTGACATTTTTCTCTGTACTAATAGAGATTGAGTTCATAGCACATCTCCTCTCTCTTCAACTCACACACACACACACACACACACACACACACCCTAACAACACTTATGCTGTCTAACCAGCTGAGACTGCATTTCTCACTTTGAACATCAAAGTGAGAAATCAAGATTCAATTCAGCATCATTTGCTGAGTACCTTCTGTGGACTTCATGGGAGATTTGTAACAAGGAGCCATGTCTAAAAGATTATAAGGGGGAAGAGCATATGATATGTCCACAAATAAACTTTTGAGTGTGAGTTAAGAAGAGTATTCATTTTTACACTGAACTGGAGATCCATGATTCTATTAACACCTTGATTCTGACATAATCCAATTTACAGAAGGGATCTTCCTCACAGAGAATATAGCCTGCTCAAAGTTGGATCCACTAAACCTACTGTGGTATTGTAGATAATCAACAAAAATGTTCTGAGTTAAGTTGAAATGAGAATTATACTGAAATACTGTTTTATAGCCAGCTTTTATCATTTTACAATGTGATATGTAATGCAATGTATTATGATTATATTTCCATTTTGATAAATATTCTTCTACAACAACATTTCTAATAGCTGCTGGCATTTCATTTTAAGGATGCATCATCATTTATTTAAATAATATTTTATTGTTGTTTCCAAGTTTTCCTGTTATAAACAAATCTGAAATGAACGCCTTTGAAGACGCTAAAACTTTGCACATGATCTTGACTATTCCCTTAGAGTAAAATCCAACAGGAAAAATTGCTAGGTCAAAGGATATTTTCATATGTGCTAATTTTTTTTTTTTTTTTTTTTTTTTTTTTTTTTTAGATGCAGTCTCACTCTGTGGCCCAGGTTGGTGTGCAGTGGCACAATCTTGGCTCACTGCAACCTCTGCCTCCGAGTTCCAGAGATTCTCCTGCCTCAGCCTCCTGAGTAACTGGGATTACAGGCACCCACCACCACACCTGGCTAATTTTTGTATTATTAGTAGAGATGGGGTTTCACCATGTTGGCCAGGCTGGTCTTGAACTCCTGACCTCAAGTGACCTGCCCACCTCAGCCTCCCAAAGTGCTGGGATTACAGGTATGAGCCACTAATTTTGATACATATTCACAAATATTTCCCCAGAGAAAGTGTATCAATTTATGATCATATACTAATGTTTCTTTTCCTGTTTAGTAGACAATCTTATTTTAATTTGCAATTTTCGATTCATGTTTGGCACCTTTTATAATTCTTCATTTGCAAATCGCCTGGTTACATTCATCCATTTCTCTACCAGTATTTGCATTATTTTTTACTGATTGGCAACAAGTTTTTATATTCAGTATTGTAACACATTGATATATGTGTTAAAAAACATTTTTTACTCTTAAGAATAGAGATGGGGTCTTGCTATGTTGCAGAGGCTGATCTCAAATGCCTGGCCTCAAACTACCCTCCCATCTCGGCCTCCCAAAGTGTTGGGATAACAGGCGTGAGCCACCACACCCAGCCAAAAACATTTTCTCATTCATTTATTCATGACATGAATATTTATTAAAGATATATATCAAATTCTATAAGCAACATGTGAAAAAATAAGGTAACCAAAAAGAACAAAATATTGTTGCTTTAAGCTCCTGAGATGCCACACTGAACACCAAGAAGTAATATGTCTTCTAGCATTTTGTGGAGAAAATGTGTGAACTAAGCATTTTATTTCCAATCGATTCAGGTATTCAGTTAACAGAAGGACATTTTCAATTATTCACAGATTTCAAAAATATTACATCCATATTTTCTTGACTAATTAGCTGAAGATGTCCTCCAACAAACTAAAAAATTAAGCCCACTTAAGGATTAAAGAATGAAGATGATATGGCATAAAATACTGGACCAGTTCTGAAAGCCACGAGAAGAGTGATAGTAAAAATATTTACCGAGACAGATACAAAACTACAAAAGTGATTGTTTTTGTTTATTTTATTTATTTATTTATTTATTTATTTATTTATTTATTTATTTATTTTGAGATGGAGTCTTGCTCTGTCGCCCAGGCTGGAGTGCAGTGGCGCGATCTCGGCTCACTGCAGCTCTACCTCCCAGGTTCACGCCATTCTCCTGCCTCAGCCTCCTGAATAGCTGGGACCACAGGCGCCCGCCACCATGCCCAGCTAATTTTTCGTATTTTTAGTAGAGACGGGGTTTCACCGTGGTCTCGATCTCCTGACCCTGTGATCCGCCCGCCTCGGCCTCCCAAAGTGCTGGGATTACAGGCGTGAGCCACTGTGCCCGGCCAAGTGATTGTTAAGGATACAACCTATTTCCAAGTATATGTATGTGATAGGATACAGGAGATACTATCCCTGAATGTGGCATCTGGTCATACTGAATATTTTAAGCTGAAGAAAATTGAGAAAACCACGGAAGCGGAGAAGTCTCTCTCACCTTCTCTCCTGAAGACCCTTAAGTGACAGATGTCCTGCCCTATATCTGCAGGGAAGGAACGGTACACAGAGAGACCAAGAAAGCATCTGAACAAACCGGCTTCACTAAGTTCCCCCAAGTTTATCACCACTAGGTCACATCCGCTTTTTGTCCAATCATACGCTATCTATCCATTCTTCACCAAACCTAAGCATAAAAATACAGTTTTTCTTGGGTCTTTGGGTCTTCATTTCTGAAGGCTCCTGTGTCATGTAAAACTTTGGTAAAATAAATTTTTATGCTTTTCTCTTGTTAGTCTGTCTTTGTTATAGGAGTGTCAGCCACAAACCTTGTGATGAATGAGGAAAATATATTATCTTTTCTTCCCAAATGCAATAATATGAATTTTAAGAACCTAGTTCACCTTTTTTTTTTTCTTTTTCTTTTTCTTTTTTGAGACGGGATCTTGTTCTGTCATCCAGGCTAGAGTGCAGTGGCACGACTCTAGCTCACTACAACCTCAAACTCCTGGGTTCAGGGGATCCTTCCATTTCATCCTCACAAATTGCTGGGTTTACAGGCACACACCACCATCCCTGGCTAACTTTTTTTATTTTTGTAGAAATGGCAGCTTGCAATGTGGCCCAGGCTGGTCTTGAACTCCTAACTTCAAGTGATCTTCACGCCTCAATTTCCCAAACCACTGGGATTACAGGCTTGAGCCACCATGCTCAGCCAAAAACCCAATTCATCTTGATAAAACCAGAGAAATCATGGATAAAGGGAAAAGAGGTGAGAAGACAGGAAAAGTTTATGACACTTTTCTATTTCATAGAAGTCTGAAAATTAAATAGATATGGGTTTAACGGCAATTAAAAAATGCAATAACATAAAAATACCTAGATATGTGTCCTCGAAAACACTGAAAAAGAGATCATAGTAAAGGATACACAGTTCATGCCCAAAGAGGGGATGTTAAAAGTAAAAGCGTACAGCGGGGTGCAGTGGCTCAAGCCTGTAACCGCAGCGCTTTGTGAGGCCGAGGCAAGCAGATTACGAGGTCAGGAGATAAAGACCATCCTGGCCAACACGGTGAAACCCCATCTCTACTAAAATACAAAAAGTTAGCTGGGTGCGGTGGTGCACGCCTCTGGTCCCAGTTACTGGGGAGGCTGAGGCAGGAGAATTGCTTAAACCCAGGAGAGGGAGGTTGCAGTGAGCTGAGATCTTGCCACTGCACTCCAGCGTGGCGACAAAGCAAGATCACATCTCAAAAAACATAAAAATAAAAAATAAAAAAGAAGTAAAGGCATGCACAAAAGGATATCGCAGAAATGTAAACAAAAAGAAATGGGATGGCAATGTAATGTTCACACAAAGTAAAATCCAGAGCGATAGAGGTTGATTAGGACAAATAGGGCCATGTTACATTCTCAATTCAGACCGGGATAATTCAGACAGGGCTATAACCATAAAAATTCCTTATGCATAACTATCATAGTATCAATACTAATGAAGCAAGAAATTATTAGAGATCAAAGGAAGATTTGGCAAAGAATAATAAACTGAATATTCAAAGACGGAAGGGAAAAGCAAGAAAAATAGAAGTGCTAATGAATTACAAAGAAATACATGAAACTGATAAATATAATACTTTTTAATAAATTAAGAGAGAAAACCACTACCAAGACTAATCAAGAAAAAGAGAAAACACAAACGTGCAAAATCACAAACAAGAACATTGGTACAGGAGCTTTAGAAGAACTGTCAGAAAAGCACATATAACTTCATGAAAACAAAATAGAAAATCTGAATAAAATGTACCACTTCCTAAAAAAAATCTAAATTATCAAAATAAATTAGGAGTTCAAATGCTTAAGTAGGACACAAATCGTGGGACAAAAGTTTGAGAAAGCTATCAAATTGTCATCCTTTACTTGATAGGATAATTATCCGAGAGCCAAGATGTTTCCACTGCTGAGTTCTATGAAATTGTCAAGAAAACCAGTAAGACCTATGTTACTTAAGTCCCTTAATCACACACACAAATGTGTACTTGTGTCGTGTGACACCCTTAAAACCTGAGAAATGGTGAATAAAGGGAAAAGAGGTGAGAAGACAGGAAAAGTTTATGACACTTTTCTATGTCATAGAAGTCTGAAAATTAAATAAATACGGGTTCAACGGCATTTAAAAAATGCAATAACATAAAAAAAAAAGATATATGTCCTCCAAAACACTGCAAAAGAGATCATAGTAAAGGATACATAATTCATGCCCAAAGAGGGAATGTTAAAAGTAAAGGCATGCAGCGGGGTGCAGTGGCTCACGCCTGTAACTGCAGCACTTTTAGGGCTATGTAACCCTAAAATTAAAACCCATGAAACATAGCACACATACAAATTTAAAAATCAGTCTCATTTATGAACACCAAAAAAGCCATAATAAAATGCTAGCAAAAAAAAAAAACAATCAATGTATTAAAAGAATGATGCACCAATAGGAAGGGGCCTGTATTTCATTAACAAACCATTCAATATTTTAAAAACCATTAATTAATAGGATTCACCATAATAATTGCTTAAAGGCAGAAAAATAAAACAGTCTTCCTGATAAAATCTGAAAAGATGTTAACATTTAATATAAATTATTGGTTAAATTCCCTATTGAGACTCAAGAAACGTTAGCACTAACGTTGCCATTAAATTCAGAAAAAAAGAAAGAAAATGATGTTCATTATCACATCTATTATTTGGCATGTTTTGGAAGTTCTAGGTGATCAGTAAGGCAATAAAGAAAATTAAGAACTTTTAGGAAAGGCAGAAGAGGAGGAGTATTATATCTTTTTTTCTGTTTTTGCTCATGCAGTGATTATTTACTAACTTGTAAAAAGCTAAAATAATTAATTGGAAAAATATTAGGGAAAGGAAAAAACACAGTTCAGTAAGGGAACCAAGTATAAAACTGGTTTAGAAAATTCAACTGGTGGCCAGGCACGGTGACTCATGCCTGTAATCCCAGCACTTTGGGAGACTGAGGCTGGTGGATCACATGAGGTCAAGAGTTCGAGACCAGCCTGGCCAACATGGTGAAACCCCATCGCTACTAAAAATACAAAAATTAGCTGGGCGTGTTGGTGGGCACCTGCAATCCCAGCTAACTCAGGAGGCTGAGGCAGGAGAATTGCTTGAACCCAGGAGGCAGAGGTTGCAGTGAGTGGCTATCGGGCCGCAGAGCTCCAGTCTGGGTGACAGAGTGAGACTCCATTTCAAAAAAAAAAGAAAGAAAACTCAGTTGGTTTCCAACATGCCCACAAGAACCAACAATAAGATATAGTGAAATAAAATCAATTCATGAAAGCCACAAGGTATGTAAATGCCTAGAAACAAAGTTAATACATATTAACATATTTATTAATGAAACTCACTAATATATATATATTCATCTTTATAATGAAAACAAAAACTTTAGTAAAGTATAAACAAAGAACTGAATAGAGTTATTCATACTATATACCTGCATGGGAAGATATTGATTTTCCCCCAATTAATTTATGTTTGACCTCTTTCAAAATAAAAACTGAATTTTTGTTTTTAAAATGGAAGGTCCTTCTTGTACAATATCTTACAGCAGATAAATTCTGGCTGAGAACTACTGGAAAATCTGGGTAAAATACCAAAAACAAAACAAAATCTACTTAAAAGCATTGAGAGATTCCAAAGGCACCAAGACTTGAGGGACTAGCAGGTTAGAGAGAAGGAAACCCACTGAAGTTAGCCCAACACTCTTTCCTGAACCTCCCCTTAAGAAATTTGCCAATGAATAAACAACAGACCAAGAGGTTGAAAAGTCCTGAAAGAAAATGCTAAGGGCAGAAAAACCAAGCAGAGTTTTCAACACCCAAAAGAGTTAGGGAGACAGAAATTGGAGCTGTGGTCTGCTAAGGCGTGAAGGGCGTGAAGGGTACATGACTCTGGAAAGAAAAGAAAGGCAAAGGAGCAAGCCGGATACCCTGGGCAGCTATTTCCCTCCAGGCATTTGCCACTCCCTGAAGTCCGAAAGCAGAGCAGAAAGCAGCTGCTAAGAGGGCAGTTTCTAATCAAAACTCAGTTTCTGTAAACTCCTGAGACTGAAATATTTCTCAGAAGTGCCCAAGGATGGAAAATAAATGTCATCAAAACAATCCCCTGGGGAAACTCAAGATTGTGTTAGTGAAGAAATACGTTCATCTCCACTATCCTGTTTTGCTTTATGTTGCTCAGAAGGAGTAAGAATCTCATCCCTTAAAAAAAAAAGAAAAAAAAAGAAGTAACCAAAACCACAAGAATAAAAGGTGTATTACTTTTTAAACTGAAAGAACAGACTTAATCAGGTAATTAGCAACCGCTGGGGCAAACAGCGGTCTCTTTTCCTTTTTTTTTTTTATTTTTTTATTTTTATGAGACGGAGTCTCACTCTGTTACCCAGTGCAGTGGTGCGATCTCGGCTCACTGCAAGCTCCGCCTCCCAGGTTCACGCCATTCTCCTGCCTCAGCCTCCTGAGTAGCTGGGACTACAGGCGCCTGCCACCACGCCCGGCTAATTTTTTTGTATTTTTACTGGAGACGGGGTTTCACCGTGTTAGCCAGAATGGTCTTGATCTCCTGACCTCGTGATCTGCCTGCCTCGGCCTCCCAAAGTGCTGGGATTACAGGCTTGAGCCACTGCGCCCGGCCTTCTTTTTTAACATCTTTATTGAGATATAGTTCTCATACCATAAAATAGACCCATTTATAGTGTGCAATTCATTGGCTTTTAGTATATTCATATTTCTTTTTTTATTATACTTTAAGTTCTGGGATACATGTGCAGACCTTGCAGGTTTGTTACATAGGTATACACGTGCCAAGGTGGTTTGCTGCACCCATCAACCTGTCATCTACATTAAGTATTTCTCCTAATGCTATCCCTCTCCTAGTCCCCCACCCCGCAATGAGCCCTGGTGTGTGATGTTCCCCTCCCTGTGTCCGTGTGTTCTCATCGTTCAAGTTCCACTTATTGGTGAGAACATATGGTGTTTAGTTTTCTGTTCTTGTGTTAGTTTGCTGAGAATGATGGTTTCCAGCCTCATCTATGTCCCTGCAAAGGACATGAACTCGTCCTTTTTATGGTTGCATAGTATTCCATTGAGTATATGTGCCACATTTCCTTTATCCAGTCTATCACTGATAGGCATTTGGGTTGGTTCCAAGTCTTTGCTATTGTGAACAGTGCTGCAATAAACATACATGTGCCTGTATATTTATAGTAGAATGATTTATAATCCTTTGGGTATATACCCAGTAATGGGATTGCTGGGCCAAATGGTATTTCTGGTTCTAGATCCTTGAGGAATCACCAGTCTTCCACAATGGCTGAACTAATTTACACACCCACCAACAGTGTAAAGGCATTCCTATTTCTCCACATCCTCTCCAGCATCTGTTGTTTCCTGACTTGTTAATGATCACCATTCTAACTGGCGTGAGATGGTATCTCATTGTAGTTTTGATTTGGATTTCTCTAATGACCAGTGACGATGAGCTTTTTCACATGTTTGTTGGCCACATGAATGTCTTCTTTGGAGAAGTGTCTGTTCATACCTTTTGCCTGCTTTTTGATGGAGTTGTATGTTTTTTTCTTGTAAATTTGTTTAAGTTCTTTGTAGGTTCTGGATATTAGCCCTTTGTCAGATGGATAGACTGCAAAAATTTTTTTCCCATTCTCTAGGTTGCCTGTTCGCTCTGATGATAGTTTCTTTCACTGTGCAGAAGCTCTTTATTTTAATTAGACCCCATTTGTCAATTTTGGCTTTTGTTGCCATTGCTTTTGGTGTTTTAGTCATGAGGTCTTTGCCCATGACTATGCTCTGAATAGTAGTGCCTAGGTTTTCCTCTAGGATTTTCAGGGTTTTAGGTCTTACATTTAAGTCTTTAATCCAGCTGGAGTTAATTTTTATATAAGGTGTAAGGAAGGGGTCCAGTTTCAGTTTTCTGCATATGACTAGCCAGTTTTCCCAGCACCATTTATTAAATAGGGAATCCTTTCCCCATTGCTTGTTTTTGTCAGGTTTGTCAAAGATCAGATGGTTGTAGATGTATGGTGTTATTTCTGAGGCCTCTGTTCTGTTCTATTGGCCTATATATCTGTTTTGGTACCAATACTATGCTGTTTGTTACTGTAGCCTTGTAGTATAGTTTGAAGTCAGGTAGCGTGATGCCTCCAGCTTTGTTCTTTTTGCTTAGGATTATCTTGGCTATTCATGCTGTTTTTTGGTTCCGCATGAAATTTAAAATAGTTTTTTCTAATTCTGTGAAGAAAGTCAATGGTAGCTTGATGGGAATAACATTGAATCTATAAATTACCTTGGGCAGTATGACCATTTTCACGATATTGATTCTTCCTATCCATGAGCATGGAATGTTTTTCCATTTGTTTGTGTCCTCTCTTATTTCCTTGAGCGGCAGTTTGTAGTTCTCCTTGAAGAGGTCCTTCATATCCCTTGTACGTTTTATTCCTGGGTATTTAATTCTCTTTGTAGCAATTGTGAATGAGAGTTAACTCATGATTTGGCTCTCTGCTTGTCTATTATTGGTGTATAGGAATGCTTGTGATTTTTGCACATTGATTTTGTATCCTGAGACTTTGCTCAAATTGCTTATCAGCTTAAGGAGATTTGGGGCTGAGATGATGGGGTTTTCTAAATATACAATCATGTCCTCTGCAAACAGTAACAATTTGACTTCCTCTCTTCCTATCTGAATACACTTTGTTTCTTTCTTTTGCCTGATTGCCCTGGCCAGAACTTCCAACACTATATTGAATAGGAGTAGTGAGAGAGGGCATCCTTGTCTTGTGCCAGTTTTCAAAGGGAATGCTTCCAGTTTTTGCCCATTCAGTATGATATTGGCTGTGAGTTTGTCATAAATAGCTCTTATTATTTTGAGATACGATCCATCAATACCTAGTTTATTGAGAGTTTTCAGCATGAAGGGTTGTTGAATTTTGTCGAAGGCCTTTTCTGCATCTATTGAGATAATCATGTGGTTTTTGTCATTGGTTCTGTTTATGTGATGGATTACATTTATTGATTTGCGTATGTTGAACCAGCCTTGCATCCCAGGAATGAAGCCAACCTGATCATGTTGGATAAGCTTTTTGATTTGCTGCTGGATTCAGTTTGCCAGTATTTTATTGAAGATTTTCGCATCACTGTTCATCAGGGATATTGGCCTGAAATTTTCTTTCTTGTTGTGTCTCTGCCAGGTTTTGGTATCAGGATGATGCTGGCCTCAAAATAACTTACGGAGGATTCCCTCTTCTTCTACCATTTCGAATAGTTTCAGAAGGAATGGTACCAGCTCCTCTTTGTATCTCTGGCAGAATTTGGCTGTGAATCTGACTGGTCCTGGGCTTTTTTTTTTGGTTGGTAGGCTGTTAATTACCACCTCAATTTCGGAACTTGTTATTGGTCTGTTCAGGGATTCAGCTTCTTCCTGGTTTAGACTTGGAAGAGTGTATGTGTCCAGGAATTGATCCCTTTCTTCTAGATTTTCTAGTTTATTTGCATCAAGGTGTTTATAGTATTCTCTGATGGTAGTTTGTATTTCTGTGGAATCAGTGGTGATACTCCCTTTATCATTTTTTATTGCATATATTTGATTCTTCTCTCTTTTCTTCCTTATTGGTCTGGCTAGCATTCTATCTATTTCGTTGATCTTTTCAAAAAACCAGCTCCTGGGCTGGGCGCAGTGGCTCACACCTGTAATCCCAGCACTTTGGGAGGCCAAGGTGGTCAGATCACAAGGTCAGGAGATCAAGACCATCCTGGCCAACATGGTGAAACCTCATCTCTACTAAAAATACAAAAATTAGCTGGGCATGGTGATGGGTGCCTGTAGTCCCAGCTGCTCGGGAGGCTGAGGCAGGAGAATGGCATGAACCTGAGAGGCGGAGCTTGCAGTGAGCCAAAATCACGCCACTGCACTCCAGCCTGGGTAACAGAGCGAGACTCTGTTTCACAAAAAAATAAATAAATAAATAAATAAAATAACACTCCTGGATTCATTGATTTTTTGAATGGTTTTTCGTGTTTCTATCTCCTTCAGTTCTACTCTGATCTTAGTTATTTCTTGTCTTCTGCTAGCCTCTGAATTTGTTTGCTCTTGCTTCTCTAGTTCTTCTCATTGTGATGTTAGGGTGTCAATTTTAGATCTTTCCTGCTTTCTCTTGTGGGCAGTTAGTGCTATAAATTTCCCTCTAAATACTTCAGCTGTGTCCCAGAGATTCTGGAATGTTGTGTATTTGTTCTCATTGGTTTCAAATAACTTATTTATTTCTGCCCTCATTTTGTTATTTACCCAGTAGTCATTCAGGAGCAGGTTATTCAGTTTCCATGTAGTTATGTGGTTTTGAGTGATTTTCTTTTTCTTTTCCTTTTTTTTTTTGGGACAGAGTCTCACTCTGTCGCCCAGGCTGGAGTACAGTGGCACGATCTCAGCTCACTGCAAGCTCTGCCTCTCAGGTTCACTCCATTCTCCTGCCTCAGCCTTCCAAGTAGCTGGGACTACCAGTGCTTGCCACCATGCCTGGCTAATTTTTTTTGTACATTTTTTAGTAGAGATGGGGTTTCACTGTGTTAGCCAGGATGGTCTTGATCTCTTGAGTGAGTTTCTTAATCCTAAATTCTAAGTTGATTCCACTGTGATCTGAGAGACTATTTGTTATGATTTCTGCTCTTTTGCATTTACTGAGGAGTGTTTTACTTCCAATTATGTGGTCAATTTTAGAATAAGTGCCATGTGGTGCTAAGAAGAACGTATATTCTGTTGATTTGGAGTGGAGAGTTCTGTAGATGTCTATTAAGTCTGCTTGGTCCAGAGCTGAGTTCAAGTCCTGAATATCCTTGTTAATTTTCTGTCTCGCTTATCTGTCTAATACTGACAGTGGGGTGTTGAAGTCTCCCATTATTATTGTGTGGGAGTTGTCTCTTTGTAGGTCTCTGAAGAACTTGCTTTGTGAATCTGGGTGCTCCTGTATTGGGCACATATATACTTAGGATAGTTAGCTCTTGTTGCATTGATCTCTTTACCATTATGTAATGGCCTTGTTTTATCAGAGGCTAGGATTGCAACTCCTGTTTTTTTTTTTTTTTTTTCTTTGCTTTCCATTTGCTTGGTAAATATTCCTCCATCTCTTTATTTCAAGCCTATGTCTGTCTTCGCACATGAGATGGGTCTCTTGAATACAGCATACCAATGGGTCTTGACTCTTTATCCAATTTGCCAGTCTGTGTCTTCTAACTGGGGCATTTATCCCATTTACTTTTAAGGTTAATATCGTTATGTGTGAATTTGATCCTGTCATTATGATGCTAGCTGGTTATTTTGCCTGTTAGTTGATGCAGTTTTTTCATAGTGTTGATAGTCTTTACTATTTGGTATGTTTTCGCAGTTGCTGGTACTGGTTGTTCTTTTCCATGTTTAGTGCTTCCTTCAGGAGCTCTTCTAGGGCAGGCCTGGTGGTGACCACGTCTCTCAGCATTTGCTTGTCTATAAAGGATTTTATTTCTCTTTCACTTATGAAGCTTATTTTGGCTGGATATGAAATTCTGGGTTGAAAATTCTTCTCTTTAAGAATGTCGAATGTTAGCCCCCACTGTCTTTTGGCTTGTAGGGTTTCTGCAGAGACACCCACTGTTAGTCTGATGGGCTTCCCTTTGTGGGTAACCCGACCTTTCTCTCTGACTGCCCTTAACACTTTTTCCTTCATTCCAACCTTGGTGAATCTGACAATTACGTGTCTTAGAGTTGCTCTTCTCGAGGAGTATCTTAGTGGTGTTCTCTGTATTTCCTGAATTTGAATGTGGGCCTGTCTTGCTAGGTTGGGGAAGTTCTCCTGGATCATATCCTGAAGAGGATTTTTCAACTTGGTTCCATTCTCCCTGTCACTTTTAGGTACACAATCAAACATAGATTTGTTCTTTTCACATTGTCCCATATTTCTTGGGTGCTTTGTTCATTGCTTTTCATTCTTTTTTCTCTAATCTTGTCTTCATGCTTTATTTCATTAAGTTGATCTTTAATCTCTGACGTCCTTTCTTCTGCTTGATCAATTAGGCTATTGATACTTGTGTATGCTGCACGAAGTTCTCATGCTGTGTTTTTCAGCTCCTTCAGGTCATTTATATTCTTCTCTAAACTGGTTATTCTAGTTAACAATTCATCTAACTTTTTTTCAACATTCTTAGCTTCCTTGCATTGGGTTAGAACATGCTCCTTTAGCTCAGAGGAGTTTGTTATTATCCACCTTCTGAAGCCTACTTCTGTCAATTTGTCAAACTCATTCTCCATCCAGTTTTGTTCCCTTGCTGGCAAGGAGTCGTGATCCTTTGGAGGAGAAGAGGCGTTCTGGCTTCTGGAATTTTCAGCATTTTTGTCCTGGTTTCTCCCCATCTTCATGGATTTACCTACCTTTTGTCTTTGATGTTGGTGACCTTTGGATGTTGTTTTGGTGTGGACGTCCTTTTTGTTGATGCTGATACTATTCATTTCTGTTTGTTAGTTTTCCTTCTAACAGTCAGGCTCCTCTGCTGCAGGTCTGCTGGAGATCGCCGGAGGTCTACTCCAGACCCTGTTTGCCTGGGTCTCACCAGCGAAGGCTGCATAACAGCAAAGATTGATGCCTATTCCTTCCTCTGGAAGCTTCATCCCAGAGGGGCACCCACCAGATGCCAGCCAGAGCTCTCCTGTATGAGGTGTCCATTGACCCCGTTGGGAGGCGTCTCCCAGACAGGAGGCATGGGGATCAGGGACCCACTTGAGGAGGCAGTCTGTCCCTTAGCAGAGCTCGAGCACTGTGCTGAAAGATCCGCTGCTCTCTTCAGAGCTGGCAGGCAGGAACGTTTAAGTCTGCTGAAGTTGTGCCCTCAGCCGCCCTTTCCCCCAGGTGCTCTGTCCCAGGGAGACGGGAGTTTTATCTATAAGCCCCTGACTGGGGCTGCTGCCTTTCTTTCAGAGATGCCCTACCCAGAGAGGAGGAATTTAGAGAGGCAGTCTGACTATAGTGGCTTTGCTGAGCTGCAGTGGCCTGTGCCAAGTTCAAACTTCCTGGCAGCTTTGTTCACACTGTAAGAGGAAGACTGCCTACTCAAGTCTCAGTAATGGCTGATGCCCCTCCCCTAACCAAGCTTGAGCATCCCAGGTCGACTTCAGACTGCTATGCTAGCAGTGAGAATTTCAAGCCAGTGGATCTCAGCTTGCTGGGCTGCGTGGGGGTGGGATCCACTGAGCTAGACCACTACTTGGCTTCCTGGCTTCAGCCCCCTTTTCAGGGGAGTGAATGGTTCTATCTCGCTGGCGTTCCAGGCATCACTGGGGTACGAAAAGAAACTCCTGCAGCTAGCTCTGTGTCTGCCCAAACAGCTGCACAGTTTTGTGCTTGAAACCCATGGTCCTGGTGGCATAGGCACTGGAGGGAGTCTCTTGGTCTGTGGGTTGTGAAGACCACGGGAAAAGCATAGTATCTGGGCCAGCATGCACTGTTCCTCATGGCACAGTTCCTTACAGCCTCCCATGGCTAGGGGAGGGACTTATCCAGCCCCTTGCACTTCCTGGTGAGGCGATGCCCCACCCTGCTTCTGCTTGCCCTCTATGGGCTGCACCCACTGTCTAACCAGTCCCAGTGAGATGAGCCAGGTACCTCAGTTGGAAATTCAGACATCACCCACCCTCTGCATTGATCTTGCTGGGAGCTGCAGACCAGAGCTCTTCCTATTCGGCCATCTTGCCAGCCGCTGTATATTCACATTTCTTAAAGGATTTGCAACCATCACCACAGTGACTATGAAAACATTTTCATCTTCGTAAAAGGACATGTCGTACCATTTAGCTAGTACAATCCGACATTCCCTTTCCAACTCCCCAGGCCTAAACAACCACTAGTCTACTTTTTTTTCTCTATGGATATCTCTGTTCTGGGCATTTTGTATAAATGAAATTACATAATATGTGGTCTTTTGCAATTGGCTTCTCTCATTTAGCTTAAAGTTTTCGAGGTGTATCCATGTTGTAGCACGTATCAGTACCTCATTGTTTTTTGTGGACAAATAATGTTTTAGTGTCATTCCTAGCATCAAATAATGTTCTAGCATATAGATATACCAAATTTTGTTTATCCATTCAACAGTTAATGGACATTTGGGTTTCATTATGAATAAATGCTGTTATAATGCTGCATATCCATGAATTTCTGTAATACTATATAGTATTAGATAATTCACCTTTCATTAATATAATAATGCTGATTATCTGTGTATGAATTTCTGTGTGGACATACGTGTTCATTTCTCTTTGGTACTTATCTAGGAGAGGAATTGCTGGGTCACATGGTAACTCTATGTTTAATCTTTTGAGGAACTGTCAGAATGTTTTCCAAAGCAGTAGCACCATTCACATTCCCAACAGCAGTGTATGAGAGTTCCAATTTCTCTATATCTGATGTGTTATTATCAGTCTTTTTTATTCTGGCTAACGTTAAGTGTAAAGCGATATCTTGTGGTTTTGATTTGCATATCTCTGGTAACTGATGACACAGAGTATCTTTTCCTGTGCTTATTGGCCATTTGTGTATCTTCCTTGGACAAATGCCTTTTCAAGGCTTTTGCCCACTTTTTATTGGAATATTTGTCTTTTCACTGAGATGTAAGAGTTTATTACTTATTCTGGATGCAAGGCTCTTATCAGCCATATGCTTTGCAGATGTTTTCTCCTATGTAGTGTGTTTTCACTTTATTGATGGTGTTCTTTGAAGCACAACAATTTTGAATTTTGTTGAAATCCAACTTACCAACTTTTTTGTTGCCTATGCTTTTGGTGCTATATCTAAGAATCCTTTGTCAAAAACTTTCATGTCAAAGGTCATGAAAGTTTGCCCATGAGTTTTCTTCCAAGATTTTTCTAATTTTAGCTCTTACATTTAGGTCTTTGGTCCATTTTGAGTTAATTTTTGTATATGGTATTAGATAAAGGTCTAACATCATTCTTTTGCTTATGGATTTTCACTTGTCCCAGCACCATTTGTTGAAAAGCCTATTCTTTTCTCATTGAATGGTCTTGACACCCTTGTCAAAAATCAGCTGACTGTAGATATGTGAGTTTACGTCTAGACTCTCAATCCTGTTCCACTGATTTATGCATATATTTTTGTGCCAATACCACACTGTCTTAATTACCATTGTTGTGTAGTAAGTTTTGAAATCAAGATGTTTGAATCCTGCTACATTGTTCCATTGTTCTTCTTTTCAAGATTGTTTTGGTTATTCTTGCTCTCTTGCAATTCCATTTGAATTTTAGAATTGGCTTGCCAATTTCTATAAAGAAATATGCTGAGATTCCATTGGGGATTGCATTGAATCTGAAAACAGTGTGGGAGCATTACCATCTTAACAATGTTAAGCTTTCCAGTCCATGAACCTGGGATGGCTTTCCTAGTATTTAGATCTTTTTAAATGTCTTTCAGTAATATTTTATAATTTTCACAGTATAAGTTTTGCAGTTCTTTAAATTTATTTCTATTTATTTTATCCTTTTTGATGCTATTATAAGTAGAATTGTTTTCTTAATTTAATTTTTAAATGTTTAATTGCAAGTATTTGAATTTTAGAATCAGCTCACCAAATATAATTGATTTTTGTATATTAATTCTTACTGAATTTGCTAGTTCTAAATGGTTTTTAGTGGATTCCTTAGGATTTTCTATATACAAGCTGATATCATCTATGAATAGAGATAGTTTTAATGTTCTTTTCAAATCCGGATGCCTTGTATTTCTTTTTCTTGTCTAATTGTACTGGGTGGAACTCCCTGCATAATGTTAAATAGAGGTGTTGACAGCAGACATCCTTGTCTTGTTCCTGATCTTAGAGAGGAAGCATCTAATATTTCACCAGTACACATGATGTTAGGTATGGATTTTTCATAATTGTCCTTTATCAGGTTGAGGGAGTTCCCCTTCGTTGCTAGTCTGTTGAGTGTTTTTATCATGAAAGGATATTGGATTTTGTCAAATGGGTTTTTGAGCCTATTGAAATGATCATGTGATTTCTGCTTTTTATTCTGTTTATGTTTTACATGAATTCAATTTCAGATATTGAGTGAAATTTGCCTTCCTCGGATAAATCCCGCTTGTCTGTGGTCTATAATCCTTTTACATATAGCTGAAATAGTTTGCCATTATTTTGTGAAGAATTTTTGAATTCATATTCATAAGAAATATTGGTCTGTAGTTTTTATTTCTTCTGATATCTATGGTTTTGTTACCAAGGAAACACTGGCTTCATAAGAAGAGACCAGTGTTACCTACCTTACTTTTCTATTTTTAGAGGAGTTTGTTAAGAATTGGTATTAATTCTTCTTTAAATATTTGGTAGAACTCAGCAGTAGTGAAGCCATTTGGGCCTGGGTTTTTTTATTTGTGAATAATGTATTAGTAGTAATATTAATATATCAATCTCTTCACTCATTCTAGGCCTATTCATATTATCTATTTCATATTGAGTCAGTTTCAGTAATTGTGTCTAAGGAATTTGTCCATTTCATCAAAGGTGTCTAATTTGTTGCATACAATTATTCATAACATTTCTTTATAATTTTGTGTTGTTGTTTGTGGAGGATCAGTATAATGTCCCTTCTATCATTGCAGGTCCTCAAGGCAGACAGGTTCCCAAGGAAGCAAAGCTGTCCCATAGATAAGAGATCAATAGCAATCATGACCAAAGGAACTGATAGCAGATAAGCTGTTTCTACTCAGGTGTTTTATTCTAACCCTTCTCTGTTTGGGGGGACTCTATGAATTACATGTAGAATATAAGGCTAGACTGTCATCTGACTTGGTGTAATTTTCCTGGAGACTAAGCTGAAAATACCTATTAGATTCTTCAAAATATACATGCCCTTTGTTTTGGCAACATCCTTACCAGGAATTTAAGATTTGGACATACTTTTAAAAACTCACCAATATTCACGTACAAGGATGTCCACAGAAATATTTTGATTAATAATAAAAACTAGACACAACCAAAATGTCTGTCAATGGAGGGCTTTATTTAACATATTAAATAAAGGTTTGTACAACAATACAATTAAATACTAATTTTGAAAGAATAAAATAGTGTTCACTAAAAAGCATGAGGTATATGCTGGTATAGAATGGTATAGAATGATCTGAAATTTTTATCATTAAATGAAAAGTGCAAAACAGTGTGAGCAGTATGATCACTTTTGTGTACATTTTAAAAGTACATAGATGGATATACGTATGTGGGCAATTTTTTTTTTCCTGGAAAAAATCATAAGAAACTCTGTCTTATGGTTACCTTTGGCAAAAGACTGTGGGTAGGTGGGAAAGAGGCTTCCAAATTGTATTTTTCCCTCTAGATACAAGATAGGATGTTATAATCCTAGATAGATAGATATATATATATATATATTTTTTTTAAATGCCAAGAGTGTTACCTGGGTAGGGAGATTAAGGGGCCATTTTTGGTTTTCTTCTTTGTTCTTATCCATATTAATTTTTAATGAAATGTTAGAAAAGTTTATGAAATAAAAGTGTATGTTTTCAAAGTATCAGCTTGTGAAATAAAATTCCTAGTTTTCTTAATCTCACATGCATCTCATGGCCACCTGTGCCACCTTAAAACTATCTGAGTCAAAAGCAGAGTAGCAGGTCACTACTGAAAACCTCAGAAAAGAGAAGTCCTGCCATCACAGACACCCGAAGACAGAAGAGCACAAGGTACCTGAAGGTGGCTTTATGCTAGGCCCCTGCTACTCAAAGTGTGGTCGGTGGACAAGCAGCATCCACCTCACCCAGGCACTAATTGGAAATGCAGAATCTCAAGCCCCACCTGGGCCTGAAGTTTCAGAATCTGCATGCTATCTATTTCCCAGGTGATTCACTAGCATGTTGAAGTATGAGGCCTCCTGCACTAGGTCAGAGGTGTCATCCCCACTTGCATGCTGTAATCACCAGAAGTGTTCTTTAAACCTCACAGTCTGGGATAGGTCCCATCATGGAAACAGGGAAGCCAAATCTCTAATGGGAATTCCTGTATGGGAGATTCCAATGTGCAGACTGATACTGAGAATCCTGCATAACAGTCAACGTCTCTCCTTCATGCTCTTTCAAATACACCTCTGTTGTAACATGTGCGGTAACCACTCTAATCCTTAAGAGTCTTTCTAGGTACTAGTCACTATGCTGAACAAGTTTATCCATATAACTTCCTTTAAATCCCCACAGCCCTATACCCTTGGTATTGGCATCCCTGTTTTACAGATGAGGAAATGGAATCTTAGTGTTTAAGTAACCTTTTCAGGCTCCTATGGCTGGTAAGCAGCAAAGGACAGGCTCAAACCCAGGCTCTCATTTCTATGCTCTTAACCCTATTGTAATATAGTCACTTGTTTACTTGTACCTCTCACTAAAATGTGACCTTTCGATGTTAAGATATATGTCATTCCTTCTTTATCTTTGGCACCCAATTCAAAATAGCTGCACAAAACATATGAAGGACTATCAAGTGCATCATTTGCTTGTTATTTTGCAGACACACAATAAAACGTCAATGGGTAAAAATATAGACGCAAGAGACACAACTCAGAAACCCTGAGCTGGGTGACAATGGTGGCCTTTTCTCTCTTTCAGGATGGCACTAGGAGCTCAGTTGGTGCCAACCAATGTTTTATCTGCAAGAGTGGCCTCAAGTCACCATCATTCAGACCTTTCACCATATCATACCTCAAGGTTAGGGATCTGAGATGCTTATGCCAACATTCCCGGTATATCATGACAGCTCATGACATGCCTCCATGTTTTCCATGTGGGTCATCAGACAACAGCGCACCAGAAAGGGTTGAACTAAATGAATACTCAAGTTCTTTCCAGTCCATTTACAGCTTCCATTTCAGCTACAATTCCCAACTGTCTCCAATGAGCAGACGTTTGCACAGACATCATGAAGGCACCATGTGCTCATAGTAGCTTGTAAAACAGCTATGATTTTGGTGCCTTAGCACCATCCTCTAACCCAAATCTCCAGCTCAACTTTGCTTTCCACTGACGCTCTTCATCCTGCTCCAAAAGGCACCTTGTACCCACACCCAAGTCCCCACAAAAACTCAACAGAGACCAGTGAGTTACTCTGATGTTTATTTTAATGCATCTTAGTCCACACAGTTGGTATAAAATCAGAAAATGCAAAGCAAAATCAAAAGGTCTGGAGTCTTAGCATCAGAAGGGCACCGTATATACATCTACAGTTGGTGGCCAATACAAGTCATCGCCAGACAGTCCTTGGAGGCACAGAACAGCCTAGACCCAGCCAAGCTCTGGGAACTCACGGTCCCAAGGAGTCTAGACACTTGTTCTGATGCTCTGACCGTAAGAAAAATGTGGGAGTGATGAAGGCTTTATGATTTACTCATTATAGTAATAATAGCAGCCTAGCTAGGTACAAAAGCAGTTATAAACCATTTATATTACACATAATTATTCAGGTCTCCATTCTATCTTATGTTGTAAAATTGTTAATTGGATTTCCAGTGAGTCGTTTAGATGATTAGTGATAATAAGGAATGGTAAATCCATAGCACCATTTCAAAGATTTGTTGTCACTGATGTCTCATTTAGATGTGTGACTGAGATACTCCACCTGTAAGGGCAAGTATGCCAAAGCCACAAGCCGTGTTTTTGCGAGGGCTCCAGTTTGGGCATTTTGTCCGTGTGCGCGTAAAGCTTCACACAGAGGTTCAGGCAGCGGCTGTTTCTGTTGGATGCACTGGGTCACCCACCAGAAAAGGGCTTTTGGACATTTGGGGTTTCTACCCACACTTTGGTTTTCTAAATGAGGTGGACTGGGAGGGAGGTATCTTCTTTCAGATGAAAAGGAAGGGGCAAGATGAAGTTATTTTATTTCTGGGTAAAACAAAACAAACAAAAAACAAAACAAAAATACTGAGCTGGATTATACTGTTAGGATGTAAAGTTCCTTAGCTACTTCTTTAAGGTTCAACACGAGGCTGATGGTCAACATAAAAAGCAAACAATACTATGTACATATATGTAAAAAGTGTTATAAATAGGTTTTATAAACCGGAGATATTATATACATCTCAATCAACAGCAACCCCCACCTCCACTGCTTTCTGTTTGGTTTGGTTTGAGTTTGGGATTTTCCGCTAGCTCTTTTTTTTTTTTTTTTTTTTTTCTGTTTTCTAGTTTCCCTTCCTCCCTTCCCTGTGTACGCTCAGAGCCTCAGACAGACTGTCTGGGCGCCTCATTCGCGTTTCCGCAAGATCACGTAGATGACACCGCTGAGAAGGGCCAGGGGGAAGGCCACCCAGGCCAGGATGTAGGCAAAGCCGTAGGAGTAATCCGAGTTGAGGTGCCATTCCGGGTGCCTCACCGTGTAGATGGCCGCCGCACTCATCACACACAGACCTGGGGGAGGAGAGGGACAAGCTGGGTGAGGGAGAGTCCATGGTAGAGTGGCCCCATCTCCGCCACCCCAGATGCTGACAAACACTGGATAGGAAGAACATTTCTACCTCTGGAAAGAAATCTACTTCCAGGTCCAGAATTGAAAGGAGGTAGCTCAAAAATATGGAAACAAGGAAAATGACTTGCTCTCTACTTCCAATCTCGGTCATCCAGGCCTTAATCTCTGAGGGTTTTATTTACCCTTTCTGCCCTATTTCTCTTTCTATAACTATCACCAATTCCCACGCCACACTACATGGCCAGCAGGCATTCAGGCTGCAGGAAAAATGTACCTGTCTCTTTGCAAGGGTGGTTGGGTATGGAAGCCCCTGGAAATCCATGCGCCACTCTACAAATGAGTAGTGGCATTATCTGAAGCCAATGGAAGTGAAGTGACATTTTACCATTATTGGAGTCAGGCCATGGTAAAAGGATTAAGCTCCATGCAGACCACAGGGGCCTATGGTCCCCCTAGCAGCGTTGCCACGTACCAGGTGAAGCAAGCAAAGACTGTGGACACTGCCAAACAGACAAATATGTGGAGGAGAAAAAAGAAAGTGAGGAAGAGATGAGGACACAGCAGACAGTACGAGCGAGAAGTCACGCTGTGGAGGGGGAAAATGATCAAAGGCAAGCTCTATTTCCCTGGGTGTCCCAAGGTTGCATCTGAAGCCCGAAGAAGGCTAAAGGGCATTGGATACGCAGGCGGGTCAAGCGACCCTCCCTGGCCCACCAGTGCAGCCCTTCGGTGTGGGAAAGAGAAGAAAGACCTCCACCTTGGGCCCTGTGGAGCAGCCATGCTCAAACTGATGGCCCCAGCCCACGTGACAGTCAGTGCTCCCCCACAAGGAGGGGTCCAGTGATGTCAGCACCCCAGCCTGTAGCTGCACAAAGCCTGGTCTGTTTCCTCCCTGAAAACAGGGTCTTTGAGAAGCTCTGAGTGACTCTATTATAAATCCAGTATGCCGTGTGGGATTCATGCAGTTCCAGAGCTCCCAATGCACCCGCCCCCCGGCCACCTACATCTAACCTCACTGCTATTTGGGCTGCTGTTTTACTGGACACTGCAACTTTGTTTGAGGACAGTACAGAAGTGGGAATACGCCACAGGAACCACCCTGTTAAGCCTGTCCTCCTGCAACTCAGAGGAGAAGACTCCTGCTTGATTGGCCCCCGTCAAGAGAGCCATACAATAGTCTTGGAACCAAGGTGGGACAGCATCCAGGACCTGCCACCTACAGGAAGTTCAGAAAACGGCAAAGATGGCCATGTCAGGAGCAAAATCATCGCTGGTTAATTGTTGATTGAGGAAAACAGCAGTTTTGATCTGCTGGGGACACACTTTATTTGCCTTGAGGTCCAGGATCCTTAATTATCTTGTCCCACTGTTCCATGGCTTGTCTCTCCAAAGTGCTAACTCTTGTCTTTAAGAAATACTGAAGTTGGCCAGGCACGGTGGCTCACGTCTGTAATCCCAGCACTTTGGAAGGCTGAGGTGGGTGGATTACGAGGTCAGGAGATTGAGACCATCCTGGCCAACATGGTGAAACCTCGTCTCTACTAAAACTACAAAAATTAGCCGGGCGTGGTGGCGGGCACCTGTAGTCCCAGCTACTCGAGAGGATGAGGCAGGAGAATGGCGTGAACCCAGGAGGCGGAGGTTGCAGTGAGCCGAGATCACACCACTGCACTCCAGCCTGGGCGACAGAGCGAGACTCCATCTCAAAAAAAAAAAAAGGGCCGGGCGCGGTGGCTCAAGCCTGTAATCCCAGCACTTTGGGAGGCCGAGACGGGCGGATCACGAGGTCAGGAGATCGAGACCATCCTGGCTAACACGGTGAAACCCCTTCTCTACTAAAAAAATACAAAAAACTAGCCGGGCGAGGTGGCAGGCGCCTGTAGTCCCAGCTACTGAGGAGGCTGAGGCAGGAGAATGGCGTAAACCCGGGAGGCAGAGCTTGCAGTGAGCTGAGATCCGGCCACTGCACTCCAGCCTGGGTGACAGAGCGAGACTCCGTCTCAAAAAAAAAAAAAAAGAAAGAAATACTGAAGTTGTCTCTTGGGCTCTGTCTGATTTATCTAATGAGGGCAGGGCTATAAAAAAGGAAGTATGATCTTGGCAGAGAGCAAGGTGTTAACAGAGTGCTAGCAGGGCAGGACAACACTTACTATCATGCAGGCAGGGCTCCCAAATGGGCTGTCTAACCAGATCTGGCATGAGAAATGCCTCGGGAGCTGAATGGACCAGCTACTCCCCGATTTCACTGGCTAAGAGGAAATATCAGATTCCATCCTTGAACAAGAGGGACAGAAAGAGGCAATATACAGAAGTGCAGTGACTACACAGTTTAATGTGTATGACTCTCATCTTAGTAGAATCTCAGCAGTGAATGACTCTAAGCTGAACTGTGATAAGCAGTAAACTCAGATACCTACAAAGCCAAAGAGAGGATACACACTTGATATGATTGTTGTCAGGAGACTGATGTTTTAGGGAATATATTATTACGAGATTGTCTGCATGTAAAGCAATAGATGCACACTGAAAGAGAGAAGAATGATTCTTTGGCTGGGTTCCTGCTGTCTGCAACCCAATGCAGTTAATGTCATCCAGTGGTCATCTCCAAAAGCCAAATAGTCCTCCTAATAAGTGGATTGTCACTCACTTTCTCAGCAACCAGTAGGTGGAGATGCATCACCAGGTCCCCGTGGCAAGGGTAAGTGAGGCCCTGAGGCACAGGCAGATGTTCTGCTCTTTGGCAATGACCGGGACTCCCTGGGAGGGGCCTGAGTCTGGGAGCATAGGTCGGCTTTAAGCAGAAGGACACTGACCCTGTCCAGACAACACAAATGTGCGCTGGGCATTCAACTTACAAGAGTTTCTCCCTGTCTCAGGATGGCTAGGTCTGCAACAACTTCCTGCAAGTTCTCCCTAAAGCCCCTTTGAAGAGAAAGTCTTAAGCTCCTTTAACAGTGACTGCAACTCCACGTGAGTGATTAGAGCCCAGAGCTTTTGGAAGGGAGCACCCAAGGAGCCAAGGTCAAAGGAAGCAGCCGAGGGAATTCCCAGTACATCTTTATCATCTCCACTCCCTTTGGTTCAGTGAACATTTAATGAGTGCCTACTGCATGCGGGCACTCTTCTAGCTGCTGTTTTAGATGCACCAAGGTAAGTGAGACGTGGCTCCTACCTTAAGGACTGTGTGTCTAGAAGACAGACATTTGCATATAATTTCGAGATCATCCGATGGAATTTCAAGAGAGGGAAGGAAATGCAGCAGATGCCCCAAGAGCATAGACGGGCACTGAGTCCATACTGGGGAACTGGAGAAGCCACACGGACTCTCATATAATAGGCTGATAGCTCACTAAGGGTCAGGAAAGAGAGGACCTTACATGACATGTTAAGGAAGTTGTGATGAGAAGCCTCCGAGGAAGCTTCAGCAGAGGAGAAACATGATCAGATGCATGTTTCAGAATGATCACTCTGGCCACAGTGCAGAAAATGGATTCACGGGCAGGGACAAGGCAGGCAGCTGGAAGGCGCATGAGGAGGCCTTTGCATAGCTGCACTGGGGTTAGTGAGTCAAGACAAAAGAAATGAGTGTAATGCCTACGGAGGATGCTGACCAAACACAGGACTCAGTAGAAGGCTGACTGTGGGGCGAGGGAGAGAAGAGAGGCCAGCACGACCGCCTGGTGTGTTCACTCAGGCAAGTGGGAACACGGCGATGTCTCAGAAGCCAGGGGAATAAAGCTTCAAAGAGTGAGTAGCTAACAGTATTGAAAGGAGCAGAGTGATCCAACAAATTAAAGACTTCAAAGTGTACTTTGGTAACCTCAGCAAAAGCACTTTCCTTTGAGAGCCTGGGGCAGAAGCCAGAGAGAAGTTGGTTAGAAAGGGATGTCAGTGAGACCACCGGGGTGGTCACTGGAAGGTGCAGCTATGATGTTGGGTTGATGAGTGGGTGCCTCTGTCTCCCTCCCACTTCATCCTCAGGGCAATAAGCTAGGGCAGGAAGGGGCTGTGAGGCCTGTTCCTCTGAAAGCAAGAAGCTTCTCTGTGTTTCTGTGATTGAAGCCCACTCCTTTTTCATTTTCGGTATCGAGTGACCATTGCTGCCTACAAAGCCACCCATAGCATTGACTCTGATCTGGGCATGGCCAATGAGACATCCATAATCATTTACCCCTAACAAAAATGTCTAAATGTGGTATTCTACATAAGCCATCTTTGAATCACTGTGAACAGGATGGCACTGAACTTTTATTAATTCCCCCCACTAAATTCTTTTTTTTTTTTTAGAGAGGCAGGGTCTCACTCTGTCACCCAGCCTGGAGCAAGCACAGAGGCCTGATCACAGTTTACTGTAGTCTTGACCTCCCAGATTCAAGCAATCCTCCTCCCTCAGCCTCCTGAATAGCTGGGACCACAGGCGTGCTCCAAGGCACGCGGCTAATTTTTAAATCATTTTTTGTAGAGATGGCATCTCGCTTTGTTGCCCAGGCTGGTCTCGAACTCCTGGCTTCAAGCAATCCTCTCGCCTCAGTCTTCCACAGTGTTGGGATTACAGGCATTAGCCACCACATCTGTCCCAAATCCTTTTATTCTAAATGCTCTATAGCTATACTGATCTTTCTATTAACAAAACAAATGAACAACAATAACAAAAAGAGAAAGTGAAACTCACTCACGAGTGCCCTCTACTCTTTCTGTTCTTAATCCCACTAACTACACATTTGACTTGAGTTTGATTCTGCCAAGAAAACACAATTATCTAATCATCCAACCAATAGTTTTATTCAGGCTCCTCTATGTGCCCCACATGGAGCTTGATGCTGGGTATAAGCAGGGAAATAAATCAAAACGTGCAAATCTTCCTTTTAGGTCTGTGTCTAGGTTAATTTCTAGATGTTTTCCAGTCTAGTGTGACCCAACCCAACAGAGCTAAGGCACGGATAACTACTGTCTAGGAAAAGATGGCTATAGGTTCTGAAAATAAGAATGACTCCAAAGTCCAGACACAGGATCAGGATGTTCCTTCTCTAAGAAGTTGGTTTAACTATTTCTGGGGAAATATCCTAGAAAACCTCACAGTGGGATTAGGGACAGTTTAATGGCTATGTCAGTGGTTCCCAACCCTAAATGCACGTCAGAGTCACCTAGGCAGTGTATCTATCCCAGAACTATTAAATGGGTCTCCAGGGATGAGGCCTGAATACTGTCTTTTTTTTTTTTTTTTTTGGAGACAGTCTCACTCTGTCACCCAGGCTGGAGTGCAGTGGCACAATCTTGGCTCACTGCAACCTCCACCTCCTGGGTTCAAGTGATTCTCCTCTGCTTCAGTTTCCCAAGTAGCTGGGAATACAGGTGCGCACCACTACACCGGGTTTTTTTTTTATTTTTAGTAGAGACAGGGTTTCACCATGTTGGCCAGGCTGGTCTTGAATGCCTGACCTCAAGCGACCTGCCCACCTCAGCCTCCCAAAGTGCTGGGATTACAGGCGTGAGCCACTACGCCCAGCCCACTGTCACTTTTTTAATAAAAAAAAGGACCTCAGGTGATTCTGATGCACTGCTGAGGTTGAAAGCACTGAACTAAAGGAAGGAGGCTTTTGATATGCATTTAAGAAGCAGCCAACCTAATGCAATCAAGAAGAGATAGTTCCTAACTGTGAGCCTGGTGGCTAAGTAAGGAAGAGATGATTTGGCAAACCATGGAGACCCCACACGACACCCAGAGCTGTAATCTAGACCAAGGAGACAGAGACAACTCCCAAACCTACAGTCAGCTCCAAGACCCCTAACGTCTTTCATGTGCTTTCCTGAAAGCTCATGTGTGCCATCCATGAAGACCACAGCTGGGTCCACCAAGAGGAAGCTGTGCAGAGATAATGCAGCCCATAATAGCCACTTCCGGAGACTACACAGAGATTCTAGTGGTTTTCACTTAAAATGCTCCAGTGCATTGGACAGGCATTTGCTGGGCATGCACGCTCATAGATTTTACATCCCATGAGTGTGGAGCTACTTTCTTCTTCCTTCTGTCCTCCCTCTCTTTCTTTCTTTCTTTCTTTCTTTCTTTCTTTCTTTCTTTCTTTCTTTCTTTCTTTCTTTCTTTCTTTCTTTCTTTCTTTCTTTCTTTCTTTCTTTCTTTCTTTCTTTCCCTTCTTTCTTTTCTTTCCTTCTGTTTGTCAGTTTTAGCTTTTCTAACTATTTCATTGACGTTAAGTTGTCCCTTCCCAGGTTTTCCCAAAACCTGAGTTTCTCATCTCCAACAACCCTACTCTAATTAGCTCTTTAATTACTAACTTCTTACTAGTCTGTGAGTCAGAAAACCACATGATAAAATTGACTTAGAACTGTCACACGATAAGAGAACCAGGAAATCTCCAAGTAGAGTTCCGAACTCTTTCAGTTCTCAGCATTAGTGGAAAGACCCTGCAACCATTTCCAGTGCAACATCCTAGAGATCTGAGGTTCCCTGGAGACCAACTCTCAGAGGACATTGACTGGGATTAACAACGGAGGACAGGACACTCTCCAGACTTACAAAATACAACTGCTATTACAGCTCAGCATTTCAAATTCAAGATAACTTCCTATTCAAATGTGGACCAACAGATAACTGAAAATTCAGTCTCATGAGAGGTAAGCAGCTAAATGTAAAGGGGATAAAGAGGACAAAGTCATGTGCTTTTACATTCGGAATTCTGCACTTCCAGCACAGTTCTAAACATCTTGTATTGACTTGGGAGGAGAATGAAGATAGTGAAGCAAGAGTGGATTAGTAAACGTACTTAAATTGCAATACCTAGAAGAGTGTTTGGCTGAACTGAAATACTTTTAACACACAGTGCAGTTACATGAGTGACCTAAGTGTTCTTATCTCTGGACTTTGAGTTTTGGCCTAAAATGATGTAATGATGTTGCTAGAAAAACATTGCTAAAGGACTTAAAGCCGAGACAGCTCAGCAGGATGAATGAAGATGAAGGTACTAGCTAACCCAAGGAGCCCGTTCAACAGCAGCTTGCTTCTTCTTGGCTCCATATTTTCAGTGTGACTGGGTCTTATGCTACAGGCTTGTATTCATCACAGATGTTTGGAACTTCAGAATAATACATGATGCAAATTTGCATTTACCTTGCACTGTAAATCAGTTCCAATAAAAGATAATATAAAAGCCAGAGCTTCTGCCTTGGATTTTGTGTTCTTTAAATTTTTTGGTGGATTCTGTCTTTAAAATATAAGGAGAAGTACCTCACTATATTCAGCGTAACACTCACTCATCCCTGTCATGAACTGGGTGACCTTGGGCATTCATTTACCCTCTGGTGGGCTCAAATTATTCATCAGTAGAATAATGAGCCTGTACAAATAAAATGTGATTTTTTCCACATCAGACGGGTAATGTGCCAACATCATAACAAGGTTTGAGGGAGGCACATCTCACACATGAGCATGAAAACCCAGTCATCGCTTATGAAACTAACATTTCAATATAAATACATTATGAAACTTCTGGTTCTAAATCCATATTATCTTGAGGGCATATCCACTGATGCAATGGATATGATCATTATTTGATTTGATATCAAATTAAAACAAGTAAGCAAAAAAAAAAAAACCCCAGAATATGTTACAGTTGTCTTTATTACAACTGAAAATTGAGTGAGTAAGGATAACTCTTCACTTTAACGTACCTAGAAATGATATCTCCTTGCATAATTAGTCATTTAACAGAGCCGGCAACCATCCAGGAGCTTGGCTTGGTGTCAGAAGACATGGGTAAGTAGCAAAGCACTGTCTGGTTTTGAAATCTCAAAACCGTGAGTATTGAAATGTTGTATTTAAGTATTTAATGAGAAGTGGTTAATCATTCACTTCCTTTTTTCAGGAAAGGGGAACTCTCTGGCTTCTAGACAAGGTCACCAACTCTAACCTCAGGCTGTGTCTTCCCATACAACCCTATTTAAGGCATTATATCCATCAAAAACACATGGGCTGCTTTCAACCTTCCAATGACTGCTCCTGAGCACAGGGTGGTAAAATGGTACCACAGGCATTCTGACAACCAGCTCAGAGAAGAGATGTTACATCCTTTGCCCTCTCAGAGGGTCAGAATTGAGAACATCTCACAGTACCTAGACATACTCTGGTACATATGAAGTTTGTGATCCATGAATTTGGACCACGGAATCCACCACTACATCTGGCTCTTACTTCTGTCCAATGCCCTGCTGGCTCCGTCAACAGTAAGTCAACAGACAGACATATAAGAGCTAATGGAGCAAGATGCTAGGCAGAATCCAGAAAAAAGTTGGAAGATGTCACCCTGTGTAATAGAAGTTTCTAGGTTCTGCACACCGTGCATATTTAAAACGTATTTAATGAGGGAAATTGAAGACAGTTTGGGGAGGAGATTAAGGAGACCTCTCATGTGTTTTCATGTGTTGTCATGGCCCCATGTTTGGAAATGACAATATGTAACACAAGAACACCAAAATGAAGATATCAGAGGATGACAACAGTCAATCAAAGCCCAGTGGAATCTAGGAACTGGAAGCAAGGAAGGTGAGAATGTCAGTGTGACTTCATCACTACCTACTGGTAGAAGACACATACCTGATAACAACTTTGCCAGTTCTTAGCCATTTTCCGGAGGCATAATGTAATCTACAGGAAACAGCTCTCGAGCCTGACCTTTGCACTATGGATAGCCTCAGTATTCACCTCTGATTATGTGTCCAGATTGCCGTTTCATTCTTGGTGATACGCCTGGCTTGGGTGGGGACCTTCCTTTCAGATCCTCTAAGTTCTCTTTCATATGCATCTCATTCCAGGGAAAAGAAGAGAGTTCTAAGTCCCAAGTTCTAAGACACATATACATAAACACCCACACATACAAGCACCCACACTCGCTTTATGGAAAGCATCCAATGGGGAGACTCATGAACATCAGCCATTCTGAGGCCACATCCTTCTACTAAACTAATCATTCCACAGACTTGGATAGGCCCCGCTTCCACACGGACTTTACCATCCACAACTTACCAGCAAGGATTTGGAAGATTCCAGTGATGTAAAACCTGCCCCCCTTGGTGAGGGTGAAGAGTTGGCAGAAGAACAGGAACAGAGACAGAACGCTGAAGATGATCGACAGGATCATCGTGGCCTGGACAGACTGCAGCCATTCTGGGGAAAAGAGACACTTGGTTAGGAGAGCTGGCCACGGCTGGAGGAGGGCTCTGCCTCGAGGTGCAGGGCCTGAGGGGCAGTGACTGCTGACAGCACAGTCCTCACAGGCAGCAGAAGCAGAAGCCCTTTTCCCTTAGCAGAACTCAATTTACTTTCACAATCTAAAAAGTCTTTCTTTATTTCAGTTTCTATTGGAGGAAAAAATATATACATACATATATATGTACCAATATATACATATACACACACATATGTACTGATATGTACACGTTACATATTTATATACCTATATGTACAAATATGCACATATATGTATGTGTTTATATATGTGTGTACATACACGTATACAAATACATGACACACATATATATAAAACACATATGAACATTTAGGGAAGGGCTGTAAAAAAATGTCTATAGTTCCACCACTAGGAGTTAAAGTCATTTTAAAATATATTGAATTTCCTTCCAGTGTTGGTGCAAATGTGTTATTTGTGTACATGTGTCTGTGTTAAAGAGGGCCTGAGCCCTGCCTACTGCCTTCCCTCTTCTTGCCCTCAGGGGTCTTTGAAGAGCTTATCGGAACTTCTGCATTCCAAGAAAAATAGTTTAAAACCACTGTTCAAATTATCTGCATTCCCCAAGGAGAGGTAAAGATCATGGGAATGGCTGTTAGAGCGCAAACTAATTTTTTAGAAGAATGGAAGAAAATACTGATAAAGAAAGGTATGCTCTCCATAGGTATGGAAATCCATTTGCCTGGGAAACCTGTATTTTTTTTTTTTTTTTTTTTTTTTTTGGAAACTCTGATCATGGCCATTAGCCTCAGCGCAGAGCGGTGTGTGATCACAAACCACCAGACGGGATGAAGGCTTACAATTCCTTATCTCTGTTGAACCCCAAATCTCCAAGCTTCCAACTGAAATTCAGGCAAGAAGACAGTGCCTCCTATGATTTCTTCAGTTCACCATCTGCTGCAAATTCATGTCATTTCAGGGAGGAAAGAAGAAGCAACCTGAGTTCCACACTGTAGAGGGAAGCCCAGGGTAAAAAGCTGCATTTGGCCTCTGTCTTGTCTTCCAAGTGCCACAGAATGCTGGGGGCAGGCACCGCTCTCATGGAGGAAGAGCAACTGGGGAAGCTGCAGCATTTAATCCTTTCAGCTCAGTAACTGCCATATGTAATGTCTTCAAAAGCATACCTCAATGCTTCAACCAGTACTCACGGTTCTGAAATCTGGATGGTTTATAATTAAAAACTGAGTAAGATAAACTTGTTTTGAGTTGTAAGCAGCTCAAGGCAGAATTTTAAGGGTGCCAATTAGGTTAACTGTTACTAGAGTTTGACATAAGATGTTTCCAAGGCACAGACAGGAAATATTTTAGAGTTGGAAGAAACCTGAGAGATCGACTAGTCCAGCTCCTTTGCATTGAAAGAGAATTCCAGAGGTCTTTTCATGAGCCCAAATGACACAGCCAAAAATCTGAGAGGCCTTTGATTCTAGTCTAGTACTCTTCACATTCAAGCACAACATATGCTTCTTTTATTTTTTCAATTTCTTTGTCAATTAAAGTAAGAAAATAATGGCTAATGGGGTTGTAAGCCATTCTGATGTCACTCTTACATAACCTTAATTAAATGTTGGTCTTTATCCAGCATAGCGGCTCTTCTGGAGGAGCACTTTGCAATAAAGATAATGTTCCCATAATATTATTTGCTTAAAATAAAAAAAATTATCTAGCACTTTGGTAGATGCAGCTGGAATTACAAAGAAATCTGAGACTCAAATCTGAAACTAAAACAAATAAAGGGACTCACTTTGGCTGGGAAATGTCCTTCCATGCGCATGCTCATGAGGAGTATGGCTGGTAGAGACAATATCTTAGCTTTCCTTCTCCAGTCCTGAGATACTGTCTTGACCCTTATCCCCGCACCCCTGTCACTTTCAGCAGGAACTACTACGAGACCTCACATATACAGAAAACTTAAAATCTTTCTATGTTAAATCTATATAAACAGAAGGTGTCTAATATTTAATAATATAACCTAAACACTTCTTGAAACGTCTTTCAACAGTAACTTGAATTTTAGTCCCAACCCCATTACAACTGAGCTGTTTGCCATAAGTTGTTTCTCAAATCAAATCAGAGTTAGAGGATCAAGGACATTTTTATTCAATGAGCATTTGGCGAATACCTACTGTTTGGAGCCAAGCCCTCTGGTTGACTCTGATGATCCAGAGATGAAGAAGATGGTTTTCAACCATAAGCACAATAAATAAAACACATGCGTTAAGATAGTAAGTATATCATCAACCACATTACATGTGAATGGGTTCAAGGCACTCATAAGATATGAAATTTTATCTTTAAGACATTTTGGGAGGCTGAGGCGGGTGGAACACTTGAGGCTAGGAGTTCAAGACCAGCCTGGCCAACATGCCAAAACCCCATCTCTACAAAAAATACAAAAAAACTGGCCAGGTGTGGTGGTGGGCACCTGTAGTCCCAGCTGCTCGGGAGGTTGAGACAGGGAATCGCCTGAACTCAGGAGGTGGAGGTTGTAGTTAGCCAAGATCACACCACTGCACTCCAGCCTGGGCACAGAGAGAGACTCTGTCTAAAAAAGAAAAAAAGGGTCTTGTAGCTATATTCTAATATAATAGAGACACCTAACACAAGCAACGGTCAAAAACAAAAAAGATTTTGAAAAGAAGCTTCAGGCAAATATTAACAAAAAAGAAAGAAGATAAATTAATAATAAAAAATAGAATTTATGTTGAAAGGATGAAAGTGACCAGAGAGTTGTTCGGTTGTTTCATAGAGGAAAGATTTGGTTTATTTGATATTTACTTCTGGTTTACATGATCTATGACTGAAGAAAATAAATGTTTATGCATATAATAACATGGCCTGGAAAAGTAAAAACCAAAAAATAATCCAAATATGAGAAGAAATTGTTAAAACCACAATGACAGTAGAAGACTTTAGCTTCCTTCCTCAAACTAGATGTCAAGTAGACCAAAAATAAGAAAGAATATAGATTATATAAGAGGGTTAACAAATTTGGTCTAATAAATGTATCGAAAACTTGTGTCTATATAGCAAAAGACACACATTTTCTATACAGCAAAACCATAAGTTATTTTCAAACACACATGGGACAGCTTTTCAAACTGATTTTAAGGCAACAAAGAATATCGCAATAAATACCAAAGCAGAAATGTTATAGGCTCAACACATAACTAAAGGCAAACCGAAATTAGACATTAAAAACAAACTAGCCAAAATAAATTTGGAAATTTAAAAACAGGGCTCCAGATAATTCCTCGGATTAAAAAAAATCAAGATGAAAAGTAAAAATTTCTTCACCAAGGAATTATATTGAGAGCCACATGGCACACCTGTGGGTTGTAGCCAAAGCAGTTCTCAGAGGACACTGTATACACTTCTAAGCATTTGCTAGAAAAATCCTTAAAAAGAGTGAACTAAACTTTCAACTCAAGAAGCTAGAAAATAAAACAACGAAATAAGTCCAAAATTAATTGACTTAATATGGATAAAAGCACAGACTAATGAGACAGAAAAAAATATTAAAATACTTTTAATAAAAATGTCTGGTTCAATGAACAATGACAGATAAGAAAAATTTTGAAGTAAACACAACAGCAACTAAAAACCAAAACGAACAAAAAGAAAGTCAGAAAAACAAATAAAACCAGTGAGTCAAGATATCACCTACCAGATTTAAAACATATATGTATATTTTGCTTATTATAGTATATGGTATAAATTAAATATACAGTTAATAATTATATACCTTATAATATATAATTATAGAACATATCATAGAACTATGATCTATAATTATATAATATAGATCATATATGTTCAAGTGCTTACAATTATATAATACATAATTATAATTAATAAAATGTATTTTATTTATAGACACACATATGATGTTGTGTATTGTATACCAAATTTACATGTATGCTTCTAAAGTCTTAATTCTGTCCCATTCTTTTATTTTTCTTTCATGATTAATACCATATTTTTGAATTGCTAAAACTTTATAATACAAATAAAAGCTTCGTATGTCTAAAAATATATATAAATATCATATAAAATATATAGTTTATAAATAAAATATATAATTATCTATCATAGTTCTATATGTTCTATAATTATATATTCTAAAGTATATAATTATCGTATATTTAATTAATTTATTTTTATTTTTATTTTTATTTTTTTTGAGACGTTGTCTCGCTCTGTCTCCTAGGCTGGGGTGCAGTGGCGCGTTCTCGGCTCACTGCAGCCTCCACCCGCTGGATTCAAGCAATTCTCCTACCTCAGCCTCCAGAGTAGCAGGGACTACAGGCACCCGCCACCACTGTCCGGCTAATTTTTTTTTTTAATGGAATCTCGATTTTGTCACCCAGGCTGGAGTGCAATGGCGCTATCTCAGCTCACTGCAACCTCCGCCTCCTGGGTTCAAGCGATTCTCCTACCTCAGCCTCCTGAGTAGCTGGGAGCACAGGCGCGCACCACCATGCCCGGCTAATTTTTGTATTTTTAGTAGAGATGGGGTTTCACCATGTTGGCCACGCTGGTCTCGAACTCCTGACCTCAGGTGATCCACCCGCCTTGGCCTCCCAAAGTGCTGGGATTACAGGCGTGAGCCACCGCGCCCAGCTTGTATATTTAATTTATACCATATACTATAATAAGCAAAATACAACAGACAATACATAGTGTTGGCTATTCATTTGGTAAAACATAAAATTAAATCTCTAGTTCACATCATTAACAAAATTAAACTACAGAGAGAACAAAGAGAAAACAGCTAAGTATAAAATTTAAGAGCCATATGATTAGCAAAGGAGAAATATGAACAGCCAATAAACATTGTAAAAGGTACTCAACCTCACTAGCAATCAGGGAAATGCAAGTGAAACCTATGAGGAAGGTGATACCAATTTTCATCCAGCAAATAGGCAAAATTCAAAATAAATGGATAATATCAGCAGAACAAATAAGTGACAGCTACCTGCATACACCATTCATAGGAATAATATTATTATTATTATTATTATTGTAATCCTTTTGTGATCAGCCGTTTTGTGGCAGAATAGATTAGGTTGATAAAAAAGTAATTGTAGTTTTTGCCATTAAAAGTAATTTAAAAATTGTAACACCTCCAGCATAATGACACAACAATATATATATTCAAGTGCTTATCTACTATATCCTGGAAAAACATTGAACATATACTCAGAGAAAAATAAATAAGGACATTCATTGTAGCATTTCTATGAGGGAAAATAAATTATGGTATATCCTTACAATGAAATATTTTGCAGTAGTTAAAAAAATCATGAGTTAGAAAATGAAGAGTCTTTGAAAGATCTTCAAGACAATGAAAAGAGTAAGGTGCATACACAACATGTCATCGTTATGAAAACAAACACCAAAAAACTATATAATTGCATGTAGACATCCACAGGCATGCAAATATTCGTAGAGAAAGAGCCAAAGTTGTGTCATATTGATGTCAGTGGGTTCCCCCAGGAACTACTGTTGCAATGAATAAGAGTTTGGTCAAGAAGGCCTTTCAGTAGAGAATATTTTCATGTATTATAATACTTGTACTACTTAAATAATGAAAACCAATTTAAAAGATTGCATAGGTAAAAAAGATGCAGCAGTCTATTGACTTATTAAGAGTTAGGATTCCAAAACTCAAAGGGCTACTGGAATTCTGGGCAAGACTGGGCTTCCACACGCCCAGGAAAAGAACAGGGGCTTTTCCTATCCTCCAATAGCATTGATCAAAAGCTACACAGTGACAGCGAGAAAAAAAAAAAAAACAGAGCCCAGCCCAGAAGAAAGCAACAAAAGGCTGGAGCAAGATTCAAGAGCTCTCGTTGTTATTCAAAGGGAAGCCCACAGGACCCTGAGGACATTTCTAAGCTCAGATGATGCTGCTCCCCAGTCAGAACCATTCATCAGAACTGGAATAGACAGATAACCAGTGCAGTAAGAGACAGCAGATACCACACACTCCGAAAATGACAGGGCTTTGATCCTGTCCAAGGATAGGGTCCCGTGTGAGCAAGTGCAAAGCCTGACTCTCTTCAGCATTTGCGTGCTCCGATTAGGACAGTCCAGGCAGGGCTGGGCTCTGTTGCCAATTTCTTCTGACCACCTGTCTAACTTGCCGCATACATTTTTTTGGCCTTGAATTCTGCTTCACTAACTTGAGGCACTAATATATTTTACTGGGTTGTCATAATCATCAAACAAAAGAGTTGTCATTGAAGCTCTGTTAAAGGATAGTGCAAATAACTCCACCTAAAAGGCTGATGTGAGAAACAGGGTAAACAAGCACTTACAGGCTGTTATTGAGCGGCCAGGTTCTGGAGCATTTCTATCTGGGTCACACCAAGCAGTATGAAAATGGGAGCTACAATGTTCACACAAGCCAGGTTATTAGCACATCGGCCAGAACTCCAAAAAGTGTTTTGATACAACTTTGGCATCAATTCATATCTACTCTCCAGCATAAAGGTGCTACAGAATCAGAGAGCAAATATCTGCACAGACAGCAAACTATCTATAAAGAATCAGAGAGCAAATACTTTAGGCTTTGCAAGTCATACGGTCTTCTTAGCAACTACTCAACTCTGCCTTCGTAGCACAAAATCAGCCATAGCCACAGACAAGATGTAAATGAGTGGGTGTGGCCCATTCCTCCAATAGCCATATATCCAATAAAATCTTATTTACAGAAGCAGGTTGGATTCGACATGCAAGCTATTACTTGCCACACTCTGCTACAGCAAAACAAGTCAGATGTACAGAAAATAATTATTCGAGTTCAGAGAAATATAATGCAAGGAAAAATGCTGTCAATTACAAACCTGTTTTATTTAGATCAAACCTCGTGTGACACCAACATCCCAAGTGGCTAAACTACAGGTTAACACAAGCCCCAGTGTGGCGATACTCTTCCCCACCCCCCACCCATACTTGCAATTTGTATGCAATAAATAGTAGAGGTTATGTTGAGTACCTGCTGTCCTCCAGGCCACACTCAGTTCCTGGTGCAAAGTGGAGGCCTGGTAAATATTCGTGGAGTTCCCATTGGCAGTTTTAAGCTAATATCCAGCCTTGGTGCTGAGCACTGAATTAAAAACTAAAGCTCTGGCCAGGCGCGGTGGCTCACACCTGTAATCCCAGCACTTTGGGAGGCCGAGGCGGGCGGATCACGAGGTCAGGAGATTGAGACCATCCTGGCCAATGTGGTGAAACCCCGTCTCTACTAAAAATACAAAAATCAGCTGGGTGTGGTGGCACGTGCCTGTAGTCCCAGCTATTTGGGAGGCTAGGGCAGGAGAATCACTTGAACCTTGGAGGCGGAGATTGCAGTGAGCCGAGATCATGCCACTGCACTCCAACCTGGAAACAGAGCAAGGCTCTGTCTCAAAAAAAAAAGTTCTTTGCAGGCCTCCTGTTCTGAGAGTGTCCGGTACAAGAGCTGCTGACAGCTTTCTGACATGGGCTGTGGCAGCACCCAGACCCAGCTCCCCCCCCAGATAGTGGGAAGCTCGAGTTGCACAACAATCAAGGCTCATTTCAAGGTCAGATTCCTGCTGTAGGAGCAGCTGAGCAATGAAGGAAATACATCAGCCCCCTCAGCTGTATTCTTAGCCCAGGGCCTACAACCCAGTGAGTTAAGGACTCAGAAAGTATGAAGCACTTTTCAATGTAACAGGTCATGTGCATCTTTCATTACCAGCATGGCACCAACCCTGCCCCATATCAAGTCCCACTCTGGGCAATTCATAAAACCGTTCTGAGTCAAGAGAATAGGTTTTTTGAAAGTGAAAGGAAGGACAGTTGCAAAAGAGTCAGAAGAGACCTTAGAGAGGCCAAGAGAGAAAAAGCCATGCAAGGGTGAATCACAGAGGCAGAGTTATTAATACTTCCCATTTGCATAGCGCTAGACTGTTTTCAAAACACATGACCCCAAGACCAGGACTCCCACGCCCAAACCTCCCAGCCCACAACCATCACACAGATCGCCATTTTCCTTATTTCTCAGTATGAATGTCATTCCAGAAATAGCTGAGTCTCTGAAAGGCCCCCATCCTAAACAATGTGGCCTTTGCCCATATGCTTCGCCCACCCGCTTAAGCATGCCCAGAGCCCAGCGTGGGTCTTGCCCCCTGGGCTTCAACTTCTCCCCCCAGCTGGTGGCTTTGAAATGGGGCTGGCCGGTCAGGCTAACTTTGCCCATGATTCATGCAGAAAGCAAAACAGATGGAGACAACTGCGTGCCAGCGTGGAGCTCACAAAGGCGATGAAGGCTACATGGGCGGCTCTTTCAACAGGTATTTCTAGGGGCGTTTTAGTTAGAGCAAAGCCTGTGTCTGGCCACTAGTGGGCACAAACTGCTCAGTAAGTGGAAGGAATCTTCGTGTCAAGGCATTCCCACTAAAGCTGATACAGTTGTTCAATGACCTGCATTCCTAATTAAGAGGCTTTGTGGCAGGCACAGAGCTAGTTTGTCCGACTCTAGTTTTGCACTTTGGCATCCATATTCTCGTTCTGCTAGTGAGTTCTTAGACTTCTAAAGGGAATAACATGCAGCCACTGAGGTACCTGAGGTTGCTGGATAATAGTAAGCTGTTTGAGGCTTTTTTATACCCTTGTTGGAAAATTCTAGAAACAGGGAAACAGAGTAGGCTTTGTTTCTCTAAGAATTGCTCTTGGAAGACTTACTCCACCAGATACAAAAGAAAAAGGAGGCGCGTGGGTTGCATGATCAAGGATATCAATCTCCCTCCTTGGTAATTCACAATGTACCATGAATGATCAAAGCCTGCTTAACTTTCAAAACTTAGTGTCTTTCAAACTGATTTATCAGGAAACTTTTTTTTTTTCTGTTTTTTAAAAGAACAGCTCACTTAAAAACACTGAGTTTGGCCACAGAAAATGACGAGAAAGGCAGTTGCAATTGCAGTCAGGAACTGCATCAGTGGAGAATGAACAGGGAATAATTGGTTTAGTTTTAAGATCGTTAGGTTTAGGAGGAATTCTCCCTATAGAAATAATAGAGTTCTCCTCCTTCTTTCCCCCAAAGTATGAAAAAAGACCATGCATGATGGAAATTAAGAGCTAGAACAACAGAACTGCTCCCCTCCCCCAGCGACAGTAAACCAGTGCCCATCTGCAAGCACAAAACCCATCCCTGCTCCCTCTGCCTACTGAAATTCTACCCCATTGCCAAGGCCCAGCTCAGAGGCCACCTCCTTTTAGGATCCCTCGATGCAACAATTACATCCTGAACGTGAACAGAGGCTCCGGGACCCATGCAATGTGCAGGTCGTACCTCAACTTCAGGTCCTACCTCAATGCCCACTCTGCTTTTAGGAAACCAGGGTACCTGCCCCAGATTACCTAATTCGTTAGAGGCAGACCCGGTGCAGAAAAACAAGGAATCCCTGATGCCCACACTACTAGTTTTTCCACTACAACACACTGGAGTGCAGAGAAGTCAATGATATGTTTGAAATCTAATGAATTAAATGATTCTACCACCATTCTTCAGACTTAGAATCCACACAAACTAGAGAGGGAGGAAGGAGAATGGTGTGGCAAAGAGAGAGGGGCTCCCCTTATTCTCTGCTCATCAGTCTGCCAAGCCAAACCACTGACCAAACTACAGACGGGCAAGTAGAGGCCTTGCTTCTGCAGCTGGGACTCCAGTGGAATCCCCAGCACCAGAGAAGCCACTGAAAGAAGGAAGGAGGTATCACCACCGGAGAAGAGAAAGAAAAACTGCAATCGTCAACTGTTTGAAGAGTCATCATGTAGAGGAGAGACCGGGGTCACCCTGCGGTCATTGTCCAGGAGGCATTATGGGGATTTAAACTCTTTAAGGACGAGCCAAGCAACTTGATAAAACCCAAGTCCAGCACATCAGGCATGAATGAAGGCAACCAGAAGTGACTGGACAAAAGAGGGGCAGTGTTGGGTTTAACGAAGTAATTTCTTAAGTGACAATATCTCCTGGCATTCCTCCCTCATCACTGGCTGTTCATCCCCACTTTCCTTCCTGTACCCTCATTAACCCCTGGCATGCTCAAGACTTAGCTCTGTTCTCCTTTTCTGTCTTCTGCTCTCAACTCCTCCCCAAATAACTATATTCGGCACCATGACATTGAATACCCTTCGGTATAGAGGAATGACTCTGGACTTTGAATTTCCAGCCCAGACCTCTTCCCTGAGCTAAAGACTTCTAAATTGAAGTGCTTTGCTGATCTCTCTGATGATCAAAATGTAAATCCTGATTTCTACCCCTTGCCCCAAATCTTCTGTTCCTCCTCCAGTCTCCCCATCTCAGTCCAAGATCCAGTTACACACCAGTTGCTCAAGCCCAAAACCTAGAGTCATCTAGAATCATTCTTCCCTAACTTCCTACATCTAACCCATCAGCAAACCCTTTCATGAGACCTGTTTTCTTCTCTACTTCCCCTCCCTAGCTAAGCCACCAGCTACCTCCTAGAGTTCTTGTAAGGATTAAATGCATTGCTCTTCAAAGAATGCCTGGCACTTACGTGAGCTGTTTGTATTCTCAACATCATCGTCATTGTCATCTCAGTGTCATCATCATGTCCAGTCTGGACTATGACCACAAACTCCTCACTGGTCCCCAGTTTCTACTCTTGTCTCCCCAGAATTCATTCTCAACAGCCAGAATGAGCTTACAAAACACAAATCAAATCATGACACTCTTCTGCTTAAAACCCTTCAATGATGTCCCAACTGTCCTTCTCAGTACCACAGCCTGTGAGGCCCCAGCGATCCTGCTCTCATCCCTCTCTCCCGCATTCCCCACCCTCTTTTCTTCAGCTAACTCAGGGCCTTGGCTCTTCCCTTTATCTCCTGGAATTTTCTTCCCATGGTTCTTCCTATAACTGGTCCCTCCCTGTCTTTTAAATCTCAGACCACATCACTATGGAAGGAAGAGGCCTTCCCTGAGCAGCTCATTCCTCCAGTGATGACTTTCCATTGGATCACCCTATTTGTTTCCTGCAGAGCACGTTCCACTACCCATAGTGATGCATTTATTGTGTATTGCCTGTTTCCTCCAGCTCCTTGTGAGCTGCACAATGGCAGGGACCTGCTCTTTCTTGTTCATCTCTGTGCACCCCATTTCTAGAATAGTGGCCAGTATGTAGGACAGGCTCAGTAGAGTTGAATAACAAATGAATGGATCTCACTATTAGCTCGTCAAAAATAAAAGAGGCTCTCTTGAAGGTAGTGAGTGTCCTATCAGCGGTAGGATGAACATGTGGAGGGCATATTGCAGACAGGTCTGCAGCTCAATGGGACAGGGAGGAGGGATGGGCCAGATGACTCCAGGTCCCTGCCAGTGTTGGGGGCCACACGTGTGTGGATGACTGCACAGTCAGAAGGCTTCATCCCAGACAGCCTTCTCTCGGGCACCAAAGATCAACATCCACAACCTCAGGCTGCACCATGGCCAATCCCTGCTCCTGAAATGCAAGGCATGTTTTCTTGGTGCTGGTGAAATCTTGGGGATACAACCGAAGTTTTTTTAAAGCAAAGACTAGAGTTTCCAGGTCATATGGTTCAGACACAGGTTCAAACAAACATTTAATACTAATTCCTGGGTATTGGCATTAGAGAAACTCTAAGGGTTGAAATCTTGGCCTGTTGACAGCACATTCCATCCTCTGTACCTCCTTTGCACCACTAGGGCCTCAGCATCTCATAAGAGCATGTACAATCCAGAGCCATTACTTGGGTAGAGATTACGGGTTGACTCAGGGAGCCACAAAGGTTGTAAAATGTAAAACATGGGCCCGTAAATGCAGAAGGTCTCCTGTGTTTTCTAAAATCTGGCCAACAGCTGGGCCACAGACAAGGAAATTGTCTGGTGTCCTTGCCAAAATGACAGTGTCACCAAATTGATAAATAAGTCTGGGATCATTCTGAAGACAGAGATGATAGGAGCCCACCAAGGACTCATGTTGGGGGCTGCTGAGACTGGCAAGATTTAGTTTCTCTAATTTTCAACCTAAGGCACTGATCTAATGCCGCACACAACCTATTAATAGTCACGAGTTTGCTGTTTCTGCTGTTGCTGCTGTTTAACAGAAAAGAAGAGTAGTAAGTGGTCATCTTTTCAGTGCCTGGTGCTGGTCCAGCCCACATACTGTGGCAGAGGAGACCCACCTGTTGTCACTGGGAAATGAGGGGCTGCAAGTACTGCCCTTAGACAATGGAGGTGGCCAAGGATGTTTGGGGACAGATTGGAGGACAGCTCAATAATTCCCTTATGCTTTGGTGTTGAGCACTGGCCTCCTCTTTAAAAACAAAAGTGATTCAAAAAGGGACACACTTTTTGTGCCTAACACCTCAGCATGAAAAAGTTTCTCAACTACCTTTTCTTCTGAGACAAGAGAGGACTTTGTGAGCAGGGACAGGGCCTGAGAGACAGATTTTACCAAAGACAAACTCTGCCTGGGTCCTGCCTCATCACTGAAGCTGACGAAGACCAGCCAGGGGCCAGGGCAAGCCAGAACTGTGCCCTTCCAGCTCCTGGGCTCCCACGTCGCCTGTGGCTTAATTCCAGTATTCTGACCCATCCTGCTGCATATCAGGTCCACACGAATTAAATAAAGAGCAGGGGAACGCTTGTGAGAACTTGGACTTGATATTTGGATCTTGGAGACTTAAAAACGAAAAGCACTGGCTCATTCAACAGCAGGGCAAATATTTTGCCTGAATCCTCTGGGTCAGTAGATTTTCAACTCGCCCATAGGGTCTTGGGGAGGAGGCTTGGCACACCCCTCCCCCTCACCAGAGCCTTCCAGACTGTATGAGTCTGCAAACTAAAGCTCCAGGAACTGGCCTCATTCAAAGCTAACCCATGGACCCTGCCTGCCATGCCTCTCTTAATTAAGGCAAAGCCAACCTACTTGTTACTCAAAACCAGTTTTCTAGCATAAAATGTTCACAGTTATTTTCTGATTGTGAAAATAAAAGATCTCAATAAGGAAGACAGGTAAGGCAGCAAAAGAAAAGAAAACAGTCAAAGTGATAAGAATCCTGTCACCCAAAATAATCACTGAAAATATAACCGATGCATTTCTACCTTGTACAATTTCTGATATATTCTGCCTTATGGAGGCTTCGGGACTATCACTCCAACTTGGAATCCAGCAGACCACTGAGAAACCCATGGAGACAGCAGGTCTAAGGAAACCACAAAGATTAGAAATGCATGCATATGCACCCAGCTCCTCCCTAGTGTGGGTGGGGGGCACACACACTTTGAGATGGTCTGTGATTCTACTTACCCCTCACTCTCTGTTCCCACTATTCTGCCCTGCCCTCTGTCCCTCAACTAACAACCTCCTTCCCCGCCCAGAGATCTTGCACTTGATGGTCCTTCTGTACAGAACCTTCCCCAGATGTTCATATGGCTGGCTCCTGGCCACCCTCAAGTGGTCACTCCTCAAGGAGACCTCCCTTCACCTACTGCAATCCCACTTTATCCCATTAACCTGTCTTACATAGTTCTTACCATTACCCCCCCCCCAAATTCTCCATGTTTATTGACTGGTTTGTCCAGTAAAACATAAGCTATTGTTCACTCTTGTAACCTTAGTACCTACGGTAGTCTCTGGTACACGATAGTTGTTCAAGAAATAGTCTCGCATGAAAGATCAGAAGAGAAATGAAGAGGCTCCCGAAGTGGGAAGGTCATGTTTCAGGAAGTGAGAAAATGCTGAAATTCCAAGATGAGGGGAAGAGAGATAGGTGAGACTTAACAGGAGCAGGAGTGGATCGTTCAGGTAGATTTCGATGGGCCTCGTTAAAGATTTTCCTCTGAAGATTAAGACCAATGAAGGGCCTCTGAAAGGTTTCCAAATGAGGAGTGATATAATTAGGTTTGTGGTTTTTTAAATATCAGCCTGGATTCCGTATGAAAAATGAGTCACAGAGGAGCAAGAAAGGGTGCAGGCAAACTAGTTAGGAGGCTGCCCTGGCGCCTCTGACAAATGAGGAAGCAGTGTGACCACAGGTGGGCAACAGGCGTTGGAACCACGGGGTGGCCTGAGGGACCCGTGACAATGCTGAGAAGAGAAAGAAGGAAACACGTCAAGGCAGACCCTAGATATTTGGCTTGCCAGCTGGTGAAGCAGCATTCACTAAAATACTAGAAAGTGACAAAGGGGTGGATTTGGCAGAGGAGATAAGGACTCTTTCTCTGGCCTAGTGGCTTGGGGGTCTCTCTTCGATATCCCAAGGGAAGTGGCCAGGAGATAGCTGGATAAACAGGTCTGGGATTCAGAAGAGAGGTCTGGACTGGAGGAAAATAGAGATTCGAGAGACGTCATTAAATAATAATAAGACGGCTGGGCGTGGTGGCTCACGCCTGTAATCCCAGCACTTTGGGAGGCTGAGGCTGGCGGATCACCTGAGGTCGGGAGTTCATGACCAGCCTGATCAACATGGAGAAAGCTCGTCTCTACTAAAAATACAAAAAATTAGCCAAGTGTGGTGGTGCATGCCTGTAATCCCAGCTACTCGGGAGGATGAGACAGGAGAATTGCTTGAACCCGGGAGGCGGAGGTTGCAGTGAGCCAAGATTGTGCCACTGAACTCCAGCCTGGACAACAAAAGCGAAACTCTGTCTCAGTAATAATAGTAAAACTTCATTTGTACCTGGAGAGGTGGTAGAAATAGAGAGAAGCCTCGACAGATCCTAAAGTTTCTGAGAAGAGTCCATATGAGAATGGTGGGGTGCTGACAGAACCCAGGATGAAGCAGAGATGGACTCTTTGAAGAATGCTGAAATAACCGGGACTTACGGAACTGTAGAGGGCGCAACTGAGCTATTGCAAAAGAGTATGATTGGGTATGGGAGGGGATGGTCAAACCCTCAAGGGAAGTATTCCACACCAGGCTTACAGAGAAGTACTTGCTGTCAAGTTTCTGTGATTTGAGAAGCCATGTTTCCCCCAAGGCCGAATGACTATATTTCTCGCCTTCTCTTAGAAATAGGTGTAGGTGTGACCGTGTTACATTTCATTAAAAGAAAAGGGGATTCATTCTTCCCCACCTCCTTTCTCCACCCTACTGCTTGAATCATGGATGTGACGGCTGGAGCTCTAGCAGCCTTTTGTTTCCTCAAGATGACAACCAAACCCAAGAGATGGTTATGAAATGAGCTAGCAAGTATCTGCATCTCTGACAATTTCATGGAACCTCCATACCTCTCTCAGGCTACCTACTTCCAGACTTCTTTGAAAAGAGAGAAAGATAAATGATCATATTTAAGCCCCTATCATTTGAAGATGTTCTCTTATACACAGTCAACCCTAATCCTAACCAGAACACTAGCCAACTGGTCTACCCCATCCCCTGCCTTGCTCTACCCTTACCTTAGGTCATGTCATTGCTCTAACAGGGAATATTCTCTTCCCCCTTGCCTGTACTGACTTAAATCCTGCCCATCCTTTGGAGGATGGATCAAATTCTACCTCCCACCAGAGATTTCCCTTCTACTTCCTCCCTGAATTCGGGCACTGTCTGCCTGCCTCCCTTTGGGCATCTGGCCTGCTCTGCCTTCCAGGAGAGTGATTCACCCTTCCATAGTTATCTCCTGACTCCTTGACCAGGCTCGGGACCATCAAGGCAAGGCCCATGCTTTCCAGATCCTCGTATTCCCTGGGCTGGAAAGGAACTGGATACAAGATCATAATGAATATCCCCACACTAAGCCTCTCTCACCTCTGCCTACACGAGGCAGATAAGGAGGGGATGCCAGAAAGTATATAAACACATTTAGAAAAACGAGAAGGCAGGCAGAGTCAAAGTCAGTTAAAAATCTAAAACTATTTCTAATATCAAGATGTCGTTTGGGGGCAAGATCTGGTATATCTCTTTCAAACTATACAACCTAGATGTTAGACTGCCTCATGGCACGATGCCAGGAGGCCTCATTCATATAGAAAACAACATAAATGGCAACCGCCAGAGAGAGGTGCAGTGTCGTGGTCGTGCACCAGAAAAAGGAGTCCTTTCAGAAAAAAATACCAAGCCACATGGCACAGTGGCTCACGCCTGTAATCCCAGCACTTTGAGAGGCGAGGTGGGCGGATCACCTGAGGTCAGGAGTTCGAGACCAGCCTGCCCAACATGGTGAAACCCCTCTCTACTAAAAATACAAAAATTAGCCAGGCATGTTGGTGGGCACCTATAATCCCAGCTACTCAGGAGGCTGAGGCAGGAAAATCGCTTGAACCCAGGAGGCGGAGGTTGTAGTGAGCCGAGATCATACCACTACATATTTTTTCACACTTGCAACATATTCTTCACAAATCGATGTCAATAATGAGTTACTTTTGATTACTTAACAAGCATTTTTTTTCAAACATACTTTCTAAGAGAAATACAGACACGGTAAATGGTTTGCAACGAGCATAGTTCATTTGTAAAGGCAGTATAATGTTTTAAAAATTACACACCTTTTTCAGCTTATTGTTTGCTGCCACAATTGTTAAACTCAATCGAAGAGGCCCCCGAGGATTCGACACTTAAGGCTGAAGTCGTAGCAAGTGCTGCCACATTGGGGAAGAGAGCGGCAGAGATAACCGCCACTGGGGAAGTGTAAACGGAAATTTCAAATTTAGATTAAGCCTGAGTGGAGTGGAAACAAACCCAGCGTGTTCAGGGACAGCGTCCAGATGTTTTCAAAATGCCCTGATTGTGGGAGCTGAGAAGGGAGATGTGGAGAACAGACACTCTGGGGTGCTCTCAGAAAGCAATGAGACAGATTTGAAACCCACCCTAAGGAGGCATTGTAAATGAACCCAAGAACAGGAGCTTGGCACAGAAGGAACAAGTTGAGAGATAAGAAGTTTCCTGATTAAAATAACCCTAGTGCCTCTGAGATCTGCTTCTAGCACCAACTGACAGCTATTTCCAACCGCAGGAGACACCAAATGCAAGTCAGTAACAGGCTACAGGTCAATATCGCTTTCTTTCCTGCAGATGGTTTAAACACAACTTAGCAACTCCTCTGCCACCTCGTTTCTGCTGAAGCTCAGCCGGGTTTTAACACACCTGCCAAAACTGCCCCCTTCCGGGCCCAAGAGTCCAGGATTCCGTGCCAAGTCGTGTGGCCAGATGCCACTTGGGGATGGCGCCTGTGAGCACCAAAGCCTGCCCTTTTCGGGCTGAGTCACTACTTGTAACCACCAGGTGTCAGTAGTGAGGATGGAGACTCCTCTCCACAGTGCTCAGGGAAGTTTAGCCAGACCCTGAAGGGGGAGAAACCAGATGCTGTGGCTTTGGGGACAAGCAGTGCTATGGTCACATTCTCAGGCACTCGTGAGTATTTCATTTACTCAGTTGCCAACTCGCCATGCAAACCCACCATGTAATTTCTGGGATGGCTTTAATTCAACGTCTTTCACATACTCAGAGACAAGATTAAGCACTGTTCTCACTTCAATAGGACTGGGATCTTTCCTCCGTTCCCTCCCCAATCCAGAAGGTAAAAACATAAAGCAGGGTTTTCCACTCCTTGCTTATCTTCTCTGTATAAATTACCAAATGAGTATTTTAGCAGTTTCTATTTGTACTGTGGTTCAAGGAATTTGGTTAATAATGCTTCAGCTTGGGACATGCTCAGGTATTACTAGGTACAGAGCCGTAAGAGGGAAAGTCTAGCAAAGAAATTGGATTATGCAAAGCCAGGACCAAAGGCCACTTCACTGCCTGTTTTATTGAACTGGATCTAAATTGGTTTCTCTCATCTGGTGTAGCATCTTGAACATATATACTGGATCTATGAGTAGCTGCAGCAACATTTAAAGTTGTATTTCTGTGGCCTTTTAAACCCAGGATGTTAGGAAAGCTCTGCTATATCTATAGGTCCTTCCAGCCTGAGGACACATCTTTTGGAACAAAAGATCATGTGCATCCAGGTCCACGGGCTTTTAACACCAATCGCTGTGGCCTACCCAGTCACCAAAACAGCTCATCCTGTTTACCTCCGCCTGTCTGCATCCAAACACGCAGGGCTCCTGGCTGGGCATTCCTTTCCCTCTGGGTGCTTAGGGTATCTAGTTGGTGCTTCTGCTGCCAACTATCCCTTAATTTGACCCTCATGAAGCCTGGCTTCCACATCTCTCAAGCAAAGATGCTGAGGACAGAGGAGAAATACAATCTTCTGGATTAAGGACTCCAAGGCTTAGCTTAGGGTTTTGCAAACGGCTTCAAGTCCCCATCTTGCAACAAGGAAATATTCAAAGGTTTTGATGCTAGGTGGCATCAGTGAGGTCCAAGACCTGGCAAGGCAGTCAGTCTTGTGTCCATATGACTGATGGTGCAGTGAGGCAGTCCTCCTGTCACTGCAGTAGAAAGGGGCAGGACATTTCTGAATAGGCACAGCCACCAAACCAAAGATACACATTTGATCCAACGTCCCAAGGGGGTCTGCCTAAGGCTTAGCTATCATACCACCTTTACAGCTCCCATGTCGACATTTTTTTTTTTTTTTAAATCACAAAAAGCATTATCCTAAGTGATCAGGAGGGCGCTAAGGGCATGTCTCTAGATAGAGTGAACCATAATCATGCCCAGGATCTCAGCTTCCCCAGTGAGATCACCACCCCTCCCATTTGCCTTGGACTCATGGCTTCCCGTCACATCCCAACCCACTCCAGCAACAGCATTCTGGCTTGTGTCTTCCAATAAGCGTTTCCAGCTCTGGACTGAGAAATGTGTTACAGGCATCCGAGGACAAGCTCGTGGAGCACAAAACCAGCCTCACCGTTTGGTGATGATGAGAAACAGTGGTGGACATTTCCTGAGGAAGAGGTGCTACAGTTCTGCCAGAGATCAGTTGCATGTCCATTCCCCACGATCCATTGCTAGAGAGAATCAGAAAGATATCCTGAGTCAGGGAGGGAGTGAGGAGTGAAGGAAAAGGGGAAGGAGAAAGGCCCAGGGATGGCGAAAAGCACCCTGATGCACCTAGCTACCCCGCCCACCCCTGCATGGTAACAGCCAACGTTTTATGACTTAAAAGCACGTTGTAAATGGAAAAGTTCTCCATGCACACGGAAACGATTATGTGCAGAGATGTTTACTATAGTAGAAGGAGCCATGAACTCAACCTGAGACACCTGCATTCAAGCCTTCTCTCCTCCCAGCATCTCTGGGGATCATTCCCCAAGCCCCTCTCTCTGAGTCTAGTTCCTTGTATATAGCTCCTATCAATCTGATGTTATCATCACCAGGCACCATGGAGATACTGTGAAGATGCTTGTAAATGTTAAACCAAGTCACAAATCCCCAACATAATTATCTCTCACAGAGACTACAAAATCATGCTGACAGGCCGGGCACAGTGGCTCACGCCTGTAATCCCAGCACTTTGGGAGGCAGAGGCGGGCGGATCATGAGGTCAGGAGTTCGAGACCAGCCTGGCCAACATAGTGAAACCCCGTCTCTACTAAAAATAAAAAAATAAAAATAAAAATGAGCCAGGTGTGGTGGCAGGCACCTGTAATCCCAGCTACTCAGGAGGCTGAGGCAGGAGAATCGCTTGAACCCGGAAGGCAGAGGTTGCACTGAGCTGAGATCACGCCATTGCACTCCAGCCTGGGCGACAGTGAGAGACTCCGTCTCAAAAAAAAAAAAAGAAAAAAAAAGAAAAGAAAAATAAAAAAAAAAAAGAAAAAGAAAATCAGGCTTACAATGTGCCTTAAATTAAGAAGTGAAAGCCACCATAGGAAAACTGCCTGAATGTCTGCTCATCTTCATCGCCAAGAAAATAACTTTAAGATCTCATGGGCTGGACAGTTTTGTAACATAAGTTACTCTGATGGCCTGTTTCTATCAGTGGAAGCTTTACTAACTAGGCGTTGTGTTCATGCCGTAAAGGCGACATGGGACCAGTGAACTCTTTTCCAGAAAAGCCCATTTTAACTTTCCAATTTCAAGTCCTAAAAGGTTGTTTTATAAATTAATTCACCCATCTGACTACGGTTTGGATTAAAAAAAATCCATAAATACCCCTCTTCTTCAATGAGGCTGCATCAAGGAAAAAAAAAAAAGTTAAACAATCTTATCAAATGAAGGTCGGGGCCCCTAGATCTGCTGTGAAGTTATTTGGCTTAAATAGAGACCTGCGCACCTAACCCAGCCCAGCGCTCGCTTCGTTCCTATCACTGAATCTGCTCTCGTTTTCTCAAAGCAACTGGAAGGGGGCAGATTGCCAGAAACTTCCCTGGGACGTCTGAGACTTCCAACTGTCTGCAAATAACACAGTCCTGAACCAGAAGGAGCAAGGGCTGGGAACCCAGATAGGGAAGAGCGGGCCGCGCAGGGAGCCTCCCAGCCAGGCACTCACGCTGACGATCGTGGAGACGAACAGCAGCACCAGCACCGCGACGTGGAGGACGATGATACCCAGCAACAGGAGGAGCATTCTGGCGGCAAGTTCTGCTCAGCGGAGTTTCTGCCTGTGGGGAGAGCGCTGGGCGTGAGGCCGAACGCACTGGGCCGAACGAGGGAGGCGCGCGCAGAGGGAGGGTCCGGCGCACTAGCGGGAGGCCCGGCCTGGCCCAGCGCCCGCAGCCCGCCCGCCCGCGCGGGTCAGGAGCCTTCGCGCCGCCTGCCGCCGAGAGGGGGCAGCAGCCTCCTACAGGACCAGCGCCCAGCGTCCAGCGCCCAGCCGGACCCGCCTGCAACGGAACATCTTTGCTTTTAGAAACAAAACAAGCGGTTCGCACGTCTAAAAACACCCAGGGAATAGAGGGGTTTCCAGAAAATATGACCAGAGGCCACTGCACGCTTCCACCCACCCCGAGCGCCTCCCGGAGACCGCCCTGTAAGGGGAGAGGTCCCGTTCTCCGAGACCCCAGTTCAGACTGTGAATTCGCCTACGGGGTGGAGGTAGGGGTGAGGGGAGTAGGCGCCCAGATTTCCGTGATAGACCTGGAGATACCCGTGACATGCGCTGGGAGAGACAGCAGCGAGGAGGCTGGTTTCCCAGACCCCAGTGCTCTCCGCATTCCGTTGGTCTCCAAGTTTCCACCCAATTCTGCCAGCGTAGAGGAACCGTCCTGGCCCCAGCTCAGCCTCGCGCAGACTCTGGCGGCTCCGGAGAGGCGGTGCAGAGCCAGAGGAGTGTGGAAAGGAAAAATGGCTCGGGAGGGTTGCCCGGACCCTGCGCTTCCCGTCCACCGCGCGCTTCCCCAGGCGCGCCCAACTGAGACTCCTGGGGGCAGGGGGCATTCTGCTCCTGCGCTAGACCCGCATGCTCGCCTAGGGGTCCAGTCTGCACCCCAGGCACTCAAAGCCAGGACACGGACCCCATCAAGACTGAGCTCCGGTCTGGGCGCGGTGGGACAGGAGCCCAGGAGCCTGGACCGAAGGGAGTAGATGTCCAGCGGTTGGGAGAGAGAGACAGAGTAAAAGGCCGAGTCCGATAATTTCAGCCGGTCAGAGCTGGCAGGCCATCTATCCCAAGTAATGCGGTCCTCGCCCCTCATTTTAGACTTTGGGGGCACCGAAGGCTGGGATGACTTGTTAGAGGACATGCATGGCTGTGGAAGATCTGACTGAGACTCTGGGGACCATTTCAGGCAGAGTCTTCGGCCAGGGAAACAACGTTTCAATAACCCAGTTTGGAAAGTACCCAATCTCAGGCCCCTCCGTTTCTCTCCACAAGCATCACATTCAAAGACACTGGAATGCGCTGGAAGAAATAAACAAGGATTTCTGATGACTCCCAGAGGGTTTGAATTAAACAGATGGCATGAGGCTGGGAACTGGGGAGCCACAAGAGTCCAGCACTCTCGGGATGTCCGCCACAGGGGCTGTTTTGCCACTGTGTCCCGGAGTCAACGCCTCTTCAGCAAGGCGAAAACTGAGACGCCCTTATCCTCTATCCAGACACCAGCACCATCACCCTTGCCCTGTAAGGTCTTACAGACCATAAAGGCTCCCCTCGTTGTATTACTCCAAGCCCCATTGGAAGGGAACAGGACACACAAGGGACCCTGTGCCCCTAAACAGAAGCTCCAGGGAGCTGGCCAAAGCCCCGCGCCTGCTCTGCGCCTTCTGACACCCTCACTGGAAGATGCCCACATTTCTCCTCCATCTCCTTCACTGTCCCCACCAAATCACTTACAGCCCAAAGGAACAGCTGTCCCGATCCTCAGGGTGGCCTCAAGTACAAACTCGGGTGCGTTGGCTCCGCTGCCGGCGCGGTCAAAGCTGCGCTGCGGGGCTGCGCGCGCGCGAAGCAAGGGGGCAGTGGGAGGCTCCCGGCGTTCCCCTTTAACGGGAACAACGCCCTGTTTGCGTCGCTGCAGTAGGGTGTGTCCCTGGGTCAGCGTGTGCGGGAGGGCGGGACTCAGGGAGGAGAGAGGGCAGGAGAGAGGGAGGGCAGGAGACAGTTAACTTGGCCTTAAATGCGCCTCAGGGAAAAGTTGGTCTCTGCAAAATCGCGGCGACTTTTACTCGAAACCAGAGGCGGCCGAGCTTTCTCACCTCCCACCTCCCTCCTCCCCCGGCCCCGTGGAGATCATGGAAACCTAGTGTTGACCGAGAAACTGGCTCCTCAGCCCACCCTGGGAAGACTCAGCCAAATGTAGCTCAGCGGATGCCCAAGGATGGGCTTCGGGGCGCGCCGACGCCGACCGCGCCCGCGCGGGGCTGAGGTTGGATTCCACTCCCATTAACAGAGGGCAGCGGGCGCTTGAGCGCTGAAGGAAGTCCCTCTCTTCTCGGATCCTGGAGCCCCTGCCCTGTCCTGGCGTCTTAGCCGGGCACACCTGCACCTCGTCTGTCCCCGCTATTACTGTCTGCACCTACCAAGCATGCCGGCTTCCTAGGATTGGCAGGGATTGATCTAGCGGGCTCTGCTTGAGTGCGAATTAGGGAAAGAAAAGTCCGGCGACTACCGGATAGCGTGGTCTGGGATTGGGCTCCTCCTAGCCTGGGCAAAACCGGACTACCACCGAATAAGCTCAGGCAAAGTGTTCCTGCAGCAGTCGGGCTTGGCTGTCAGCCTTGGCTGGCGTCCTGGCCATGGGGTTTAGGGGGCGGGTGCGAGGTGGCCATTTGAGGTGGGGTTGGAGCAGCCAAGGAAATCAGCTGATTCATAGCCTCCTAACGTGACCCGCCCAGCGTTACAGGGAGAGAGGCTAGCCCTTCAGTCTCCGCTTGGCAGAGGCGCGCCCAACTGAGACTCCCGTGCGCAGGCCAGCCTTGATGCACAGGACGGGGAGCAGGAATGTGGATGTTAAAGGTCTTTGCCTGAAAATGCAGCAGTTCACACGCGCGCGCGCGCGCGCGCACACACACACACACACACACACACACTTCCCTACCTCTAGTGTACTGTGTCATAGAAGCTCATCCCTCTCAATGATTCAAATAATTCTATATTAATTTACAATTTGAAAGGAGCTGCTACTTTAGCTAATTGTATATTCTTACTGTAAGTAAAAATAAATTTGAAAAAGTCTTCAAACGGTGATCTTTTTAAAACTCTCATGTTATCAGATTAAAATGAAGTGTACTTGTAAATTGTATTTACAGTTCCCATTACACGCCAGGCACTTTGCCTGGACTTTTGTATGCATGGTCTGTGAGAGGCAGTGGTTAGGCATTCTGTCTCTGGGCTCCAACAAACCTAATCACCTTGCTTACTTTTGTTGTGAGTTTGGACAATTTCTGAAGTTCAGTGAGCTTCAGTTTTCTCAGATGCAAAAGGAACTAGTAATGCCTGCTTTAAAGGTTTATGGTGATGATTGAAGGAGACAATATGTACAAAGCAGTTAACATCGTGTCTGCAACATAATAAGGGCCCAGTGCCCAAATTGCCACCACTATTGTTATATCACATTTAACTCTCACATCAACTCTTCAGGGAAGACCTGACCACCTCTGCATGAAAGTAGCTTGTAACTCTGATAGGTAGGTCGATCGATCGATCGATAGACAGGTAGATCGATAGATTGATAGATATTTATAAATGAAAGTGCATAGGCAAGTAGAAAAAAAATGTCTAAAGACCTGGAAGTGTTTTCTTTCCTCCATGGGTCATTTTATAGGTTAGATTTGCTCTAGAAATTATTACTTTGTTTTATGCTGTTTGGACATTTATTTATTTAACCAACATTTTTGTGATTACTACATACTCAGGACAGTTCTAAGTAAGCACTTTACAAATATTAGCAAATCTAACTCAGGATTTTCTTTCCCTTCCTTTGTGATTTTCAAATAAACTTTTTAATAAAGTCTAATACACATACAAAAAAAGTGTACATATTGGGTGTTACTTCCTTTCTTTTGAACCCAATAGTTTAATCAATAACCACCCAGGTTACAGCGACACCATACGCTGCCAGACAGGTAAACCCAACCCATCTGTCCCTCACTGCCTCTGGTCTCCTGCCTGGCTCTCAATGGTGGGAGAGGAAATGCTACTCAGTGCCTGCTGACCAGGCTTGCCACACCCAGAGCCCGGCTGGTCAAGGCTCTGCCACAGGTGGCAGCTTCTCCCTAACCTGCTTACCAAGGCCGCCTGCCGGGTGTGTGTGAACAGCTATTTTCCATGGGGGAAGAAGCATCTAGATTCCTTTCTTCCTTTCAATCTGGATGCATTAGGGTTTCTAGATGCTCTCAGATGGCCCCCCACCTCCCCAGCCAGAGTGTATATCCACCTCTTAACCAAGGATATAAAAAACCCCCTGAATGTCCAGTCAATTCCAACACAAATGCACCATCTCTCCTGCAATCCTTTTCATTTGCAGCTTGCAGGGGGTGGGGAATTAGGCAATTCTTGTAAAGCATAGGCATGCATCACCCAGAGGCACAGGTTGCCAATAAAACTCACCCAGCCAAACAGCGTAACCCCTTCTTCCAAGCGGATTTCTTTGCAGTCAAATGCAAGGGATGCTAAGGCAAGGCCCTCCCCACAGGACAGCCAGAGACCCGCAGTCGACAGACTAAGCCTGCAGCTTCCAACCAGGCTCCCTGAGATGTTCCCTGGTGGTGCTCCCTGTAACTGAAGCCAGACCAGGCATCTTTCCAGTTTATTCAGGGGCTGGTCCAATGCTGGGATATGTCATGGTGGCCTGAGAGGTTCTCAGCCTCTATTATTTAAAGAGACAGTGTCCAACTTTGTGTGCTTTCCAGAATACAGTAATCCCAAGAGGCCCTGCAGGGCATGGAGAAACTGGAATCAGAAGGGAGAAGAGCTTTGAGTATGCCTGAAGTCTGTGATGCCAAGGCTGTTCTCTCTGGAAGTGCCAACCTGTGTAATACCCAAGAGGCCCCACTGGCTCCCCTCCCCTCCCAGTGAATTTTGCAGAGATTAAATATACTGTGTGAAGGATCTGTGTCTACAGTGTTACGTATGTGCAGGTAAGTTTTATTTTAAATAAACATCATTTTAAGGGGCCCAAACATTGCACAGCTAATCTCTCACAGCATCACAGCAGTGAGCCAAATGTCTCAGGAGTCACCAAATCAAGCCTGCTTTGCTCCAATCCCTGGTTGGAAAGACTCTCTGTTGCCTGCTCTGTCTGCCTAGACCCCATCGCAAACGATCACATGTGTTGTACATTAGAATAAAACTTAGGGAAATGGGTTCTTCCGACTCTGTCTTTAATGTGCCCTCATCAAGCTGACCTTCATGAGATAATTCAGCGTAAGTAAACGAACCTCTACTGAAAGCTTTCTAACCTGTCAGGCAGGATAGGCTGGAAGCGCAATTGGAAATTCTTGGAGAGGGAGGTAAAGGAAGTTATGGCATTTTTAGGTTCTTTGAAGCGTACCCACTCCAGCTCCCAGAGAGTCCTCCATCCCTTGAACCGCTTCTAGCTGCAAGCTCCAACACAAGGGGACTGGTTTCATTGCATGAGTTTCCTGCAATTCTGGTACTTGTGGCATAAGACTTCCTCTTGTGTCAGGGATCCCCAGTCTGGAGAGACCTGCAGAGTTTGGAGAAGTCCCTCCCTGTCACACACTTTATGTGTGGTTGGACTCTCCGGTCACAAGGGCCTCTCAATGGCCCTCTCTCCTGTTCTGCCCACAGCCAGCATCTGCTCACAGTCAACATCACAGCCAGTGCCGAAGAAACAGTTTCACCTTTCTCTCTTTGCTGAAATCATTTTTATTTTTCCCAGCAGTGGTTCTTTAGAATCACTCAAGAGCTTTGTGAATGACCTAGCCTGGGCCATGCTCAGAGAAGCTGACTCAGGTGGTGTGGGATGGGGCTCAGGTATGGGTAATTTCCAGTGTCTCTCTCCCCACTGGATGTTTGGTTATCCAGCCAGGTTGCCATGTGGGGTTAGATTGTCCCTGATTTCCTTCCAGCTCTCTTCTGTTGTGGAACCCAAATGGAGATGAGGTGCAGTGTGGGCTGCTGCAGGATTATGCAAGTTATAGGTTCTGTCAGTTATGTCAGTTATGTCAGTTCAGCCAGGCAAAACAGGTATGTGTGTGTGTGTGTGTGTGTGTGTGTGTGTGTGTGTGTGTGTGTGTGTGTGTGAGAGAGAGAGAGAGAGAGAGAGAGAGAGAGAGAGAGAGACAGACAGACAGAGAGACAGAGAGACAGAGAGAGAGAGACAGAGAGAGAGAGAAAGAGGAGCCTCCCTCAATCCTCCTCTGACATGGTCTGTACAGGGACTGGGAACAGTGAGCATGGGTTTTTGCAGCCTCTCCAGACAGCCTTTTCCTGGGTACTGCCATGTTCAGGTCCAAAGGCTACATGACAGAGGCTGCTCTCCCTCAGGCCAGGATCAAGCCTGAAGACATCTAAGATTATTTCTGATCTAAGAGCTAAAGATTCCGAGGAAAAGGGGCAGGGCCTAGTGAGTGTGGGGCATGGTTTCTGGCTAAATAGGACCAATCTGATCAGCCCTACCTCTCTGCTTCCATGAGCTCCACATTCTGAGACCTGCTCCCTTGGCCTCCTGTCTCTTTTGTCCAGGTCCTCTGGCAGCCAAACCCTAGAGTCCCTGTTGGCTGTCAGCACCAGAGCTGGTTACTGTTGTGTTCCACCGGCCCTGTCTACCAAATGCCAACACACTTGTCTTTACCCATCTGGGCCAGACTCTCTTCCCTTCCCAGAGCCAAGTGAGGAAAATTCCTTCCTGGTCCCCTGTCTCCCATTTCCAATAACCCTGTTCTCAGCCAAATGGGACAATGTCTCTGCAAAGCTGTAGGCAATATCCCACTGAGCCTCTTGCAAAATAAACACATAGAATAGTCGCCAAATAACATTTATTATTATTTACTGTCCTCCCTTCCAGTTATGAAGAGGAAAAATGAGAATCGAGATTATCTGAGGAAACACAGTTGAGTCAATGAGACTGGCTATTTCCAGCACCTGAGTTGTTCTGCTACACCACGCTTCATCGGCTCAGTGGCATCAATCGTCCGCAAGTCCTTGATAATGATGATAATAGGTTATATTTACGTCGTGTTTGGCATATGCCAGGCGCCATCTTCAACATTTTATATGTGTCAAATCACTTAATCCTCACAACTGTATGAAATAGGCACCCCATCATCCTCTTTTAGAAGAGGGAGAAACTGAGGCACAGTGAGATGTTCAGTCACTTTCTCCAGACACACTGCAAAGAAATGATAGGCTGGATTCCAACCAGGCATTCTGGCTACAGATCCCATACTCACAGCCTGGGCTATCTCACATTCTACCGTGCCCCTAATTGTGCCCAGCACGTTCCTAGCATATTTTCTCACCATGCTTCCATAGACGCTATCATTTAATGTCCTATTTGTATGAAAGATATTCTCACTTATACACATTTATGCATTCATGGTTTTTTTTTCCATTAAAAAGGCAAGGACATATCCTAAGACATCCATTTTTTCAGCACCAGTCACATTAGTACAGCTTTCAAGAATCCTGTCTCATCCTGTCAATAAGACTGTGTGTTCCTCTGGGGACATTTGCATTCCATACATCTGTACAGCACCAGCACTGGCAGAATCCTGCTTGTAGGTGACAATTTAATTTCATAAGAGTGAAATGTCCATGACAGTGGAATCCTAGCAGACTCTTGAAGAGGGAGGAAGCCCTTCTGCACTTTATAGCTAATAAAATGCTCTTGACATATAGCAGTATCTTATTTAAGAGGAACCATTATAGTCATTTTCTATGTGAAGAAACTGACACTTGGAAAATTTACAATGTTTCCTCCAGGGACTAGCTAGTGAATGCCAGTGCTCGGGCTTAAAAATGTCAATTCCTCTGACTCCCAAATCTGTAATTTTTTCACTATGCAGGCTCCCCAGAGAGAAAACCAGAGGCAAGTCTGAATTTGGTGTTTGTCCCGGTGATGAAGTTGTTGTTGGAGCATCTATCCCACCAGGTGCTCAATCAATATCTGAAGAGTGTTTACACTAAGAATGAAGTCTTTCCTGTGTCCTCATAGCCAGCAGCCTGTGTGGGAGTTCTTGGCCAGCCCTGGACACAGCTGGCCTGGAAGGGTCCTCAAAAGTCAATCCTGCCTCATCTAGACTCAGCTAGATTGTTTTGATGTTGAGTGAGAGCAGCTTGTTGAAAGAACAAGCAAGGCAGGGAAAGAAGGCAGAGGGGAATGAAGGAGGGAAAGAAGGAAGGGAGGGATGGAGGAAGGAAGGAAGGAAAGGAAGGAAGGAAGGAAGGAAGGAAGGAAGGAAGGAAGGAAGGAAGGAGAGATGGAGGGAGGGAGCTATAGATAGGAAGAGGGGAAGGAAGAGAAGGAGAAGGGAGAATAAAAGGAACTGAAGGAGCCAGTTTGACTTCCATGACGGAATTTTCTACAAGTAAGCAAGTTTGAAATTATGTCAGGTCTCAATCCCTAGAAGATATTCTTTATGAACAAGACAGACACAGTCAGAAAGCAACATAAAGACACACAAAAAACTCACATTGGCACAGGACTGTTCCCTAAACGACATCTTTAAAAATACAGAAAGGTATCTTGGAGTAAATTGTATCTTTAGCTCCTTCACCTGTGGGAGAGAAAAGTCACAGAATTATTATATTGTGGCAGTGGGACCAGACCAAGTACAAAGGACTCTCTGTTCACAAATGCATTGTTGCTTAGGAAAGCCAGATTCCACAGATGCAAGTAGTGGGGAGAAAGCAGTCTTTTCTCTGACATCTCACGAGCTAGCAGCTAGAGGATTCGGGAGCAATGTAAGCGAGAGTCAGAAATGGACGTGTACTTGGGATTGCAAACTCTAAAACTCTTCTAAGACTGCTTACTCCTGAGTGAAAATGCTTCTGCTCCAGTAGGGCATAGGTTCAAATCAGATGGGGAAGCTGAGCAATCTTGCCACATGGGAATGGACGGAATGGGGAGGAATGCAGGGATTTTCTAGGTCACGACAGACCAGGCATAGCAATGTCTAGAAGAGAAGCCTTGGCTTGATGTGAGAGATTGTCCTTATTGAGAGAGGTGCACAGGAAGACCACTGTAACCCAAGGAAATGCCTGCTTCAGGCAGTTGAAACCACACCAAGAAATGGGGCATTAATCTCCAGCAAGGACAAGGTGACCGCAAACAGTCCTGGATGGGACCCTGGGAGGTCAAGCCCCATGATGCATCATAGTCCCCACAATGCACCATTCTGTGTGCACTTCTGAGCCTAGGGAGCACCAGTTGTACTTAAAATGAACTGGAGAGCAGATGTTTTCTTCATCTCCGAGTTCCTGAACCACTTATCAAGTGTGAAACCTCAGCTAAACCAGGGAAGTTCACAGACAAAGGTCAAATCCTTTTGAGACGTTCAAGGGAAAGCTGGGCAAAGCTTCAAGAATGTTTACTCTTCATTGCTAGACTAGGAAATATCTAATCCAGAAGACTTCACTGGTAAGCCTGGGCCTCATGTAATTGTTTTACTTTAAATTTTGGGCTGAGAAATTAAAATTATAGAAATGTCTCTTTAAAAAGTCATGGATGTGCAAAAATGTGGCTACAATAGTATTTATAGCCAAATAAAGGTGGCATGTTTTATAACAAAGAAAAGTGTGAACATCCTAAATCTCAAATACTAGAGAAATGATTGAGTAACTTTTGGTACAGTCATGAGATGAAATATTATGTAAGTATTAAAAATAACATCCAAGAAGAAGGTTTAATGAAATGAAGAGCCATTCATGATGGATACAAAATAACACACCTATAATTTGTTAATCACTGGCTATGTGCCAGGCACTGTGCTAACCGTCTCATTAAATACCTACAACAATCCCATGAGGGGAGAACTGCCATGACCCCCAAGACACCCACACAGCGAGAAAATGGTGGAGCCGATATATAAACTTTGACCACTTGAAGCCAAGACCGTAGGTTCTTGACCACTAAATTCCATCAAATGTACAGCCTTTGAGTACCACTGTGACAAAAATGAAAGTAAAACTGAAAGAATGCAAAGACAGAAGAATGCAATACGACTGAATTTGTTCAACACTGTGTTTCCAAGTTCTAACATTAAATGGGAGAAATAACCGCATGGAACTGAACACATAACAGGATTCATTGTGGAGAGCGATCGCACATCTCAGCCTCGTGCCTCCATCATAAGGAGTCTGACTCTGTGACTTCAGTGTAGGAAACACACACTGGGTCAACCCCAGGCAGGCACTGGGAGGGCCACGAGCCAGGTCTTGCTTCATCTTTTGCACTGACCCCAAGTGGGGTCACTCCAGGCACAGAGGTGGTATAGCAGTATTGGAATGAGCTGTGCATCTTACAATGTTGATGGTAAAACGTAGGCATTTATATAGACCATGAGTTTAATAACTATACCTTATACCTATTTAAATACATTGGGAGATTAAGAAAAATAAAAGGAAAAAAGAGAAGTGGCTTTGTACTTTCTTGATCTTGAGGGAGCCTGAATGAGCCAACAGTTGATTGGTTTAGGTATGTGACTTTAAATATGAGAATCCCTCCAACCCACAGCAAGAGCATGGTCAGACATGTGGTTCAGATGAGTAAAACTGCACTGACATTTATGGTCAATTTGACCGAGGGAGAAAACTCTCATGGTTGCCAATGGTCTATCACCTACCGCATTGCCTTCTTTCTCAGAATCCCTCTCTCTCTGGCTTTCCCTACCCCTCCCTCCCTTTACCTCTCTCTATCCCCTTCCATTTTTTTTCCCTCTCTCTCTCTCTCTCATGTTCCAGCCTCACAATGTGAAACCGTAATGAAACTGCAATCACTTGGCTATCTGAATTCTGTGATTTTGTGAGCTCCTTGATTATTGGGAGACCCAAGGTCATTTTTGAATTCCTCATCCCAGTAAAGCGTTTCTACCCGTCCTCCCCAGGGGACAGTCCCCATGCTCTCCTGCTTCACTCCTGTCTAATCTTGGATCATTTAACCAGCAACTGTGTCTTGTGAATCGCTAGGAGGGAACTCGATTACAAAGCATTTTCTAAATGTATAGGACCATGGAATTTTTATTCCCAGATTACCTGCAAGATTTAGGTTCCACGGACCTCACTGTTGGAAACACTGGGCTCCACGATTCTAGTCTCCAACCACGGAGGCGAGCTGACGACAGTCACTTCAGAATATGAAAAGGCAGATTTGAAGGCAGGAGGTAAAGGCTTAAGGACTCCAGGCCAGCGAAGAGGGAACAGAAAACATCCACAGAAGCCAACATTGAAAAGAAATACTAAAGGAATGTGTTGCTGTGATTCCGAGTAAGGAACTGGGTGGATGTGGTCTGAGGTCATGCGGTTCTCCACACTGAGACATCGTTCCCAGTGGGGCTCAGGCTCTCCCTCGTCATATGTTTATTTCCCATTTGGGGAAGAACACAGTGATTCAATTCAGGGAGTGACCTTGTCACAGTCTTTGGAAGAACTGCCCAGAACCCAGGTAAGGTGTTCTATAAATGAACCCACGATGGTCTCTGGGTATTGACCCCTAGGTGGTTTATTTCTTCACAGCCGGCTGAGAACCATCAGCTCAAAAGCCCACTGGCTTCAAATTCAAATTTTTACACATCTAGTTATTTTTACATTAGCTCAAACAAGCAGCCTTTTTAGCCATTTGGAACCTGCCTGCTTTGCATGCCCCATGAAACCTCACTCGCATCGGCTGCCATGGATACCATAGAGCCTTGTGGCTCTAAGACCCCAAGCTGCTATGGCCCTTCAGAGCTCTCTGACCCAGATACTCCTCACCACACTGCTGAGTGACGTTGATATCACCTAGACTAGTAAGCCCTGTCTCCATGTCCCCCTGCCCAGGGAGTTCCCTGTTCTCTTTAACTTTCCGGATAGTGGCCACCCCGGAAGATCTGCAGCTGTGAAAGATTTTCCCCATCCTGAAACCCTGTCCAAGGCACACCAATAAAGTTTGTTGTATTTTATCGCCTCTTGTCTTTTTTTCTGATCAGACCCCAAAGTCCCTGGAACAAATCTCCACATATGGACCGGGAAAGGCTGGATGCAGAGGAACCTGCAGCTAGGCACAGAAACCCCGCAGTGCCACTAGGATCTGTGCATAAGGGAGGGGCAGGAAATCCTCCAGAGAAATAGGAGCATTCTGGTGGCCTCATTACAAAGGCCTTCCCAGCTTCCTCACATCACCCAGGAAAGAGTTTCTTCCAAAGAACCCAGGGGAAAGTGGTTCATGTAGATTGCCAAGGATACACTCCCAACTGGAAGGCCTTGTGAAAAAACCTTCACCCCAGCAAGCTGAGAGCGAAGACCTGTTAGGAGGCTGAATGCACGGACTGCTCGGCCTTGGAGCTATAGCAAATAACCTGGTGCCTCAGCCCGTGCATAAGCCTAGTGGCAGCCCACGTGGTATGCTCCCACTCAGAGGACTGAGAGACCCCTTTTCACCCAACAGTTTCAGTGTCTGAGCAATCCTTACCTTTTCCACACGATGTTATGTGTGAATACCTCAATAGAACCCAATCTGGCAGGTCTCTTCTTAATAATCGCACATTGAAGTGTCTGTTCATCATCTACGTCAGCGGTTTCTTGTACAAAGGAAACAAAGGTCATATAATCCCTTTTACTAAGGTCACTGGCCTTTGCAGTTTCTTCCATGATGAGAGAGTAAACAGAAGATGACTAAGTGTTTTTCACATCCGAAGTCACCCACAGCCAGAATCAGAGTCTGGGAGAAGTGTATTTTGGACATCATGACCTCAACTATGTGAAGGAAAGGAAAACTGAAGTCCTCTTAAAATAATATTCATTCAATAGATATTTATTGAGCAATAGCTACAGGTTAAAAGCAAACATCATTCAGCCTCTTCTGTCTTCATTAGCATGCAGAAGTAGCCCCAAATGCTCCCCATCCCTGTATGCATGCCCCCTTGTGGTGTGGCATTTCTGCTCCCTCCATCAAGAGGTGAAGCCTGATTCCTCCACTCTTTGAGTCTGGACCTGGCCATGTGATCTTCTTTAGCAAATGGGACACTAACAGTATGAAGCAGAGGCTTTAACAGAACATTCTTATTGGGATTTGCTCTGTTGCTGCTGGGGACCCTTCCACCATCATCTGAGCAAGCCCGGACAAACCACTGGATATTGAGAGGCAACACAGAGAGATCTGAACCGCCTGTGCCATCCCAGCTCAGGTCCTAGACACGTGAGCCACCACAGCAGAGAATAGCTCTGCCTGACCTAGACCAGAATGGATGCCAAATAAAGCCTAACTACCCCTCAATATTGTGAAAAGGAGTAATTTGTTGTATTAAGACACACTAAGTTTTGGGTGGCTTGTTACACGGCAAATGCTAACCAATACATTAACAATCCTGGACTTGGGGTTAGACACCAAATGCATTATATCTACAAATAGGTCTCTATGCCAGCAGGGGCAGAGGTGATTATCCCTCGCAGTAGCAAATTGACTTCCACTTGTTCCACTGGTTGTCTGGGACCTGAAAGTGGACTGTAATAGTTGGCTCAGTTGCATCTCTAAAGGAGGAGAGTGGTTAAGGCCAGGGAGGTTGAGAAGATTCCTGGAGTTCTATGGGAGTCGCTTGACTCTATGGAGACTCTCAGGCATTTTCTGAGAGTCTTGTGGTTCTCTGGAGAATGCTATGGATCTGTAGAGAGTCCCATGGATTTGTGGAGTGCTCTGAGGTATAGTGTCAAGCAGGACTTCTCAAACCAACTAGGGTGAAGCACCATGTTTGTTTGTTCTTTATTTCTAATTCATCACAGTCAGTGACATGACCTACAGGCGGGCCATGGGAGATGGAACACGCCCACTATCATGCACTTGGATGCCATGACAACATCAAATTTCTATCAAATGTTCTAAAGTTTTATTCTCACTGTCTGTACTCACTTCACCACAGCCCTTTAAAAGTTTGTGAATTGGCACTGGTCCCATGTGGGGACAACACTTTCAGTAGCTTTGCTGTAGAAAGAGCTGAGGTGGGCCCTCTAAGTATACAGCCCCAGGCCTAGAACCACAAACTCCCAAAAGTGAAATGAGTTTGACCATTAACATTTTTCTTTGAACACTGAAACAATATGGCATTTCTTTAGTGCCCAATGCAAGGCCTATGGAAAATCAGATAACAGGTGTATTAGCCTGTTTTCATGCTGCTGTTAAAGACATACCAAGACTGGAAAATTTGCAAAAATAAGAGGTTTATTGGACTTACAGTTCCACATGTCTGGGGAGGCCTCACAATCATGGCAGAAGGCAAGGAGGAGCAAGTCACATCTTACACGGATGGCAGCAGGCAAAGAGAGAGAGCTTGTGCAGGGAAACTCTCATCTTTAAAACCATCAGATCTCATGAGGATCCATTCACTATCATGAGAACAGCATGGGAAAGACCCACTCCCATGATTCAGTCATCTCCCACTGGGTTCCTTCCATAACACATGGGAATTATGGGAGCTACAAAATGAGATTTGGGTGGGGACACAGAGCCAAACCATATCAACAGGAAAATTTTTATAAAGAACAGAACACTTAGGGCACTAAGTAATAATAATAACTCTCATCATTCAGCACCTCATTGACTAGAAAAAGTAGTTGAGGTAGGACGCATTGTTCTACAGCCATCCATGAGCCACAGTCTTGATGGCAAGGTTGATTAAGTGCCAGTTCGTCCCTGGAAGCTGGTGCAAGGAGTGCTGGTGAGGGCTGCTCAAGGAGCCACAGGAACGACCTCCCAGTGCTGGCTGGAGTTCTCATCCACTTTGTTCCCTGTACTCTAGCTGAGCCCTTTTACCAGTATGGCTGTGCCCTCTCTGGGCTCCATGGGGCACACTAAGTACTTGTCAGGGAGGAAAAAGGCCCATTGGAGGATTTGTTGATAAACATATAAAAGGACTTTAAAGGGTCTGAGAGTCATGCAATAAAAACAACAAAGTAGAACAAAATAAAAACCTGTTTATGGCCTGTTTCTTAACCAATTAAGATCCTTTATTCCTGTAACCCAAAAGGTAGCATGATGGTGCATTGAACTATGTCCTAGTACATTTTCTCTTCTACGTGATGGGTGGGTTACTATACTCATGGTTTCTCTACCTTCAGATCCTGGCACTGGCATTCTAACCCTGGAAATTCTCTTGTGACCTCCATCTGCTCTTTATCTCCCTGACTCTCATTTGTCCTCCAGGTCTCAGGTTGTTATTTTTTGTAAAGTTCTTAAACTCCCTGAGAGGACTGTTGCTAACCTGTCTCTTGTATTCCTACAGCACCCCACACTTCCCCACAAAAAGCACAATGTATTAGACCTGAGTTGTCTTTTTCTTTGCCTGTCCTCCACAGTAGTCTCTAAATTGGGCAAAAACACCATTTCTGACTCATACCACATGCTCCATACATGGCTGCAAAATCATAAAAGTAAATTTTAACCTTATAGTTCTGGGCAGAAGGTAAGTGGCTCAGCATGTCACAGACATAAACCCTTGGCCAAAGTTTTGTTGCATGTGTTCTTGTCCCACAAAACTGCAAACATCACAATCCTGTCACCTGACCTGAAAGAGATTGTGTGCCTGGGAGCCTGTGCAAAGCTGTTCTTCACACAGAGGGAGCCCTTGACTGAGATGGGATGGGGGACCCCAGGCTGACTGCTGACGTCTGTCATAGCTGGAACTAGAGGACTGGAAGTGAGTAAGATGGAGAGAGCCTCAGGTCGCTAGGTCAATTTTACAATTCCAGTTCAAGTTGAAGGTTTTTTTTTTTTTTTGCTTGTTTGTTTGTTTTTATTTTTGTTGTTGTTTTAGACCGAGTCTCACTCTGTTGACCAAGCTGGAGTTCAGTGGCGTGATCTCAACTCACTGCAACCTCCACCTTCCAGGTTCAAGCGATTCTCCTGCCTCAGCCTCCCAAGTAGCTGGGATTACAGGCAAGTGCCACCATTCCTGGTTAATTTTTGTATTTTTAGTGGAGATGGGGTTTCACCATGTTGGTTAGGCTGGTCTCGAACTCCTGACCTCAGGTGATCCACCCGAGGTGGAATTACTGGCGTGAACCGCACCCAGCCCTGAAATACCTAGATTTTTAACACTTCTCAATGTCATTGCTGGAGAGTCATTTTTAGATTGGGAATGCTAAACAGGCATGATTCAGTTTATCCAAAGTTTTGGGATAAAGATGAGATGTGGAGGGAGAAGGCTGGAAAGCTGGAAGGAGGCATTGCTTGGGGGCAGTGCAGGTTCCTACCCAGGTATGTTCTAGCAGGTTGGGGAGAGCAGAAGGCAGCTGGTGCTTGGATAAGGGGTACCAGGAGCATGTAGAAGGAAGATGCTGAGAAAATTTAGTAAGTACCAAAATGTGCCAAGCCCTAAGTGTATCACACATTGTTTCTTACATCCTTCAGAGTAGCCATATACAGTCAGTCCTCCACATCTGAGGGTTCTTCAGATTCAACCAACTGCAAATTGAAAATATTTTAAAATAAATAAATAAAAATGAACAGTGCAACAAAATTTAAAAAGACAAATGTTTAAAATGCAGTATAACAACTATTTATGTAACATTTGCATCGCATTAGGCAATCACAAGTAATCTAGAGATCATTTAAAGTACACACAAGGATGTGCACGGGATATATGCAAATACTACACCTTTTTATATCAGGGACTTGAGCATCCTCAGGTTTTGGTATCCTCAGGGGTTCCTGGAACCAATGCCCTGCAGATATTGAAGGATCACTGTAATCTCAAATTATCTTAGGCTCAGAGAACTTCAGTGAGATGTCCAAAATCACACAGTTACCATGTGTATATAAAGAACTGTGCTCACTAATGATGCAATTTCAGACATGGCTTATTTTTTCCCTTTGCCTTAATTTTTTTTATACCTAAAGTGACAGCGTTGAAGCTCCACCCAAAGTCTGTCAAATCCCATTTGATCTTTTCTGTGTATCTGCTCCCTGGGCTGCTCTCATCACTCGGCTTCCAATAGCCAGTCCTGCAGCTCTTCTCTGGAGCCTGTTTGGGCTTCTGAGCCACTTAACCTGCAGGCAGAGAGAGCTGGGAATGCATGGGAGCCCACCTGCCTGCCCCCCACCCCACCTCAGCCATTAACCGGACTGTCAGATTGAGGAAAATGAACTCAGGTTGCTAGCTTTGGGATGGGATAATTATGGGCTGGAACCTACCTTCCAATGCTCCTCATGGGTTCAGGCTGAAGCTACCGTCTGTGGTTTTTATCTGAGATGATACCCTTGCACGGCTTCTTCTCCTTGCCTGCTCTGTTTCCCCTCCCACTTCACCAGTCTGCCCTGGGAGCCCTGGCATGATAAGTCACTTGCTTGTCAATCCTTGTTGCGGAGTCTGCTTCTGGGAAACCTGACATAAGGCACCACCTCACATATTTTCTTGACGGTGGTGGAAAAGGAAAGAAACAAATAGGAGAGCAGGGAGAGAAGACAGAAAAGATGAAGAAGTGGTTTCACTTTGGATTATGGACTGTCCCTTGTCAGTCATGGCCTCATAACACATTACACTGAAGTTTCTGAGACATTTCTTTCTACACCACTGTTTCACATAATTGGTGCTTATATGTCTAAAATTACAAAGAGACTGTAACATTAACAGTTTGCAAAATACTTAAGTAGGCTAGAGGGAACTCAGATTAGAAACTGGCAGCTGATAGGCTGAACTCAGCTCACTGATATGTTTGGTCTACACAGTATTGGGTCACAGTGTTTTAAAACTGAATTCATTTTCAGCATTTTAAACCTAGAGTCACATGAAAATCCCTGCTTCTGGCTTCTCTTGAAAAACTGGGCTATTTGGCAATGCCATGTGTACATGACTGTATGGCAGGAGTCATTTGGAGCTGAGTAATGGCTCACTATTAGGTAGTGTATTAGTCAAGATAGAATGGATTCTGCTAAAATAGCAAATAAAATCCAAATCTTAGTGGTTTAATCCAAGGAAAGATGATTTCTTAGTCACTCAAAGTCCAGTGAGGGTTGGTAAGCACTATAATACAAGCAGTGACTCAGGGATCCAGGATTCCTCCTTCTTGTGACTCACCTTATCAACAAGTAGCCTCCAAGGTCACTGGGGGAAGAAAGAGAAGGTAGAGGGAGGAACACGTGCTCTTAATTCCCTGAAGTGTCATTTTTCTTCAGAACCTGTTGACCAAAACTAATCCAATGGACCCAAGCCAACTGCAAAGGAGACAGGGAAATGTGGGTGAGCACACAGAATCTGGTGAGCATTGTCTCTACCATAGCAAGATATGTGTTCTATTCTACCAGCTACCCACAGACCCTACTGCCTCTCCGAAACTGGCATTTATTTTCCATTTATCATCTTACACAATCCTCTTCACTCATTACATTACTCTGGGTTAAAAGAACCTGTATGAAATTGGAGAGCCTCTGGATTCATAAGAATACCTCACTTCCCTCTTCAGGACTGACATGATCTGAAGTAGCCAGGAGCTTTAGACAGGCCTCTCCTGGGAGGAAAAACCCTCCAAGGCCTTAAACAAGCCCTTCATCCAATGGCTAAAAGATGCCCTTTTCCTAGACAGAGGTGACATCCAGTTTTTTCCAGAGGCCAGACCTGTCACCAGCACCTATTTCTGTCTTAACATACACTGGCAGCTGGGAAAAAGAACCTTTTGAATAAATATGATGTTTTCTCTCCGCTTTTCACCCGACATCTTCTCCAAAACACCATGTCTAAAATGGTGACTGAGTCTTCAAACCAGGCCACAAAACCTACTGAACAAAGAATGTGGTTGAAATTCCCCATGTGGTTGAATTCCCTATGTGGCTAGCTAGGAATAAAACTGTCACTTAAAACCAATTCTATGGGAAATGATATTTCAAGGGCAAATAACTGACTTATGAAACAGTTCTTACAATTACTGCTTTGTAAACTTGAAATTACTTGTAAGGAACTATCTGAAAATGACTCACTAAAAGTCAATTTTTTCCCCTGGTTCTTGTATAAAAATTAGATTTCAAATTCCTTTTACCTTCAGGATAGAAGACACCTACAGTAACCAATTAATTTCAATCAAAAGATGAGAGTCCTTCACAGTCTTGGACAATTGCAAAAATCCTCTGCCTAATAGAACTATAATGTGAACTATGTATGTAAATTTAAAAACTTCTAGAAGTCACATTATATAAAGTAAAATAAGACAAGAAACATTAGTTTAAACAATAAATTTTATTTAACCCAATATGTCCAAAGTAATTTCCACAAATAATTAATATTAAAATATTGAAATATTTTGTTCTTTTTTGTACTAAGTCTTCAAAATCCAATATATATTTTTTATATTATAGCATATCTCAATTTGGTCTAGCCACATTTCAAAAGCACCATAACCCTTTGAGGCTGATGGCTACTTAGTGGTCATTGCTAGATCTAGATGTCAAATTAAAGGAGTTAAGCTACAATGTAAATTGCTTAACTATTAAAGAGGAATCAAGAATCCAAAGAAAGATACAATTCAATAGGATTTGTTAAAGATAGGCATCTTCTGTAAACTTAGCAACCAAGGAATTGCTAAATTAGGAGAGAAAAGGAATTCTGAGTGCAAGACTGTGCGAGAAGTTGGTCAAGAAGGAAAGTGCATTGGTTTTGGATTCCTCCAAAAACTCACCTGGAGGCAAGGACTTGGTGCAGGCTTTCTGTCTGAGAGATGATTCCAGTAATCAAAAGTAGGGAATTAGGAAAGTAAGATAACATGGCAGTGGGGTTGGGGGAAGCCAACATGGGATTCTTTTATGAGAGGGTTACTATAGCTGGGAACGTTTTAAAGACTCAGGTAGAACACACCTCCCAGTATCTCTCTGATCATATTGATGGGATGCCAGACAATGTGAATTTCACCTTATTGGGTGCTAAATATTTCTGTCTTCCTGTAAGTATTCTTGATCTTAGTTTTACAGTACAGTTAAATTCCTTGGAAACAGTTTGATTCTTTCTGGATTTGCTTTTAACGTCTGTTGGGTAGATCCAGAAGAATAGCATTGCCCTGATGCAGGAGGACCCAATTTCAGTCTTCTCGTTAATGGGCATAGGGAAGATCCTTTATACTGTCTGAGCCTCATTTGCTTCATTTTGGGTATTATCCACTGATTTCCATAAGTCATTGGTTGAGAGTTGCTCCTGGAAGCATTAAATCCCGGTCACTCGCATCCTTGCATACAGGCTGAGAAAACTCCCATGGTTCCTTTGAAACCCACTCCCCCCCGAACCCCCCCGCACCAAAGCAGAGATGCATGTGCTTGAGGTGGGAGAGCTGTCAGCAGGTATAGGAACCCTCCCCTGAGCTGACAGGTAAATGCAGAGGAAGGCTGAGGGGCAGAGCATCAACCATTACTAAAACGGGTTTTGTTGGTTTGTTTTTCCTTTTTGCAAAACAATTTTGTTGAAGTGTAGTTAGCATGGAGTAAACCACACAAATTTAAAGAACACAATTTGATAAGTCCTTATTTTGCCTTTGTTTTTGAAAATATTTCTTCCTCTGTATACAATTATGGGTTGACAGATATATTTTTCTCTCCGGCTTTTAAAGATGTTGCTTCACTGTTTTCTTGCTTACATTGCTTCTGATCAAACATGTGTTATTCTGAGACCAGCTAGATTATTTGGGAGGCCCAGTGTAAAGTGAATATGCAGATCCCTTGTACAAAAATTATTAAAAATTTCAAGATGGCAACAGCAAGGCATTAAACCAAGCTTCGAGACCGTTCAAAGTGTACCTTGTGCAACTGCACAAGTTGTGTGCACAGGAAGCTGGTCCTGCTGTTATCATCTCTTTCTACCTCTAAAGAACTTGGTTTTTTAAATCTGTTTATAAGATTTTCTCTTTATTAATCACTTTGAGCAATTTGAGTAGGATGTGCTCTGATGTCATTTTTTTCCTATTTCTTGTACGTCAGTTTCATTGAGTTTCTTGGACCTGTGGTTCATTGTCATCAAATTTGAAAAACACTGCATTCATTCTTCAAATGTTTTTTTCTGTCAATTCCTTTCTGTTCTCTCCTCCTTTAAGGGCTGCATACACACACACACACACACACACACACACACACAATCAACTTAAGGTTGTTCCATGCTGCACTGATGCTCTTTTCTTTTTCTTCTTCTTTTTTTTTTTTTTTTTTTTTTTTGAGATGGACTCTCACTCTGTCATCCAGGCTGGAGTGCAATAGCATCATTTCAGCTCACTGTAACCTCTGCCTCCCAGGCTCAACCAATCCTGCCTTCTCAACCTCCTGAGTAGCTGGGATCACAAGCATGCACCACCACACCCTGCTAATTTTTGTATGTTTAGTGGAGACAGGGTTTCACCATGTTGACCAGGCTGGTCTCAAACTCCTGTTCTCAGGTAATCCCCCTGCCTAGGCCTCCCAAAATGCTGGGAGCCATGGCACCTGGCCTCATTTTTAAAAAATTATTTTATTTTCTGTGTGTTTCACTTGGAATAGTTTTCATCGCTATGTCTTCTAGTTCACTAATCTTTTCTTCTGCAAGGTCTAATCTGTCAGTAATCTCATCCCATGTATTTTTCATCTCAGATGTTGTCATTTTTATTGCTAGAGGTTTGATTTCTGGTTACATACATTCCACGTCTCTACTAAACTTTCTCAACTTGAATTCAGTTATAATAACCATTTGAATGGGCTTGTCTGCTAATTCTGACATCTGTGTAAGCTCTGGGTTTGTTTCACTTGATTGATTTTCTTCTCATTGTGGGTCATTTTTCCTATTTCTTTGCACGCCTGGTTATATTGATCAGATGCTAGACAGTGTGAATTTCACCTTGTTGGGTGCTGGATATTTTTGTCTTCCTAAAAATATTTTCGAGCTTTGTTTTACGGCACAGTTAAATTACTTGGAAACAGTTTGATCCTTTCTGATTTTGCTTTTGAGATTTGTTAGGCAAGTCTAGAGCTAATTATTGCCCACTACTGAATCAAGACCTTTCTGACTAGCCTACTTAATTAGGAGTTGTTCCAGTGTGGATGGTGGAAACAAGCATTACTACCATCCTTGTGTGAGCGCAAAGTATTGTTCCCTCTAATCCTTTTGACTGGTCCTTTCTCTGGGTCTCACGTTGTTTTTGTTCTCTTGCACAGATGGATCAATCAGTACTCTATTGAGTTTTCAAGGGCTCTCTCTCTCTCCTCTTTGGTACTCTAGTCCTATGACCCCTAGCATCCTTAGTCTGCCCAAACTCAGTTCTTTCACCTCAACTCAGGGAGTTCACTGGGATCTTCCTGATTCCTCCTCCTTGAGTCATGAACTGGAAACTCAGTGGTGTGAGCTGAGGCTATTATAGGATTCATCTCATTCATTTCTTGTCTCTCAGAGATCACTGTTCTTTGTTGTCCAATGTCCAGTATCTTGAAAACTGTTGTTCTGTGTATTTTGTCTTATATTGGTTTGTTTGTTTGTTTTGTTGTTGCTGTTTCTGGTCAGAGAGTCAGTCCAGTCCTTATCATTCCATTTTGGCCAGAAACACAAGTCCCTTTGGTTTTTCAACCTGTATTTTCCAAACAGGTCAGGTGCTTTATTAACCCTTGACCTTAATCAGAGGGTTAGCACTTGACTTACCTTCCAAGAATATGATCCAAGACCGCCTCCTTTATGAATCTTCTCCTGACGTCTTTCACCTACCATTGCACAAGGCACATGGAATAAAGCCTGTGCTATTCATGAGGGCTACATTGTGAGCACTTCCTGAGTTTCCATGGTGGTGTCCAATACAGCACTATCCTTTCTCTCAAAATGCTTCTGTTTCCTTTTTTTTTTTTTTTTTTTTTTTTTTTTTTTTTGAGACGGAGTCTCGCTCTGTCACCCAGGCTGGAGTGCAGTGGCCAGATCTCAGCTCACTGCAAGCTCCGCCTCCCGGGTTCACGCCATTCTCCTGCCTCAGCCTCCTGAGTAGCTGGGGCTACAGGCGCCCGCCACCTCACCCGGCTAGTTTTTTTTTTTTTTTTTTTTTTTTGTATTTTTTAGTAGAGACAGGGTTTCACCGTGTTAGCCAGGATGGTCTCGATCTCCTGACCTCGTGATCCGCCCGTCTCGGCCTCCCAAAGTGCTGGGATTACAGGCTTGAGCCACCGCGCCCGGCCAAAATGCTTCTGTTTTCTGGATGAGAGCAATTGCTTCCTTAGAAGAATTTAACTTCTCCTCATTTCCATCATCAATAGCATCTGGCTTTTGTATCAAGATTGCTTCTCTCAGACAATACTGAGAAAGTATTTTATCACAAGAAGGCAGCTGTGCTGGTGGCTACCATGGAGAACCACGCATCTCTGAGACATGGGCAACGGGAAGTGAGCTGGTCTCTTTCCGTTTGGTGCGTTGTTTCTGCTTATTATTCTCAGCCCATCAGTTCATTCTGTGCCTCAGCAGAATTAACATTACTGCACGTCACATCCTTGCATGACTGCTCACGGACTGCTGACATCATGAATACCAAATCTAGTTGTTATGGATCTAATTATGCTTTATTGAATTTATTTCTTCATTTGTTTCTTTATTGGACTCCTCCTTATAGGCTATATATATGGAGCCCGTTGAAGGCTGGGACTTATCTTACCATTTTTTATTCCTCTGCCTAAATACAGTCTCTGGCATAAAATAAGTATTTGCTGAATGAATGAATAAAAGCATAAGAAGAAAAATGTACATATCTCCAAACCTCTGTGTATTATTAGAATGCCTGCACTTTGATGACCCTGTGTTTATATTTGTCACATTTTGGCTGTTAAAACATCACTTTCAGCTGTTTGACAACTCGCTTGCTCGTGTTGCTTCAAATGTTTTAAATTTCTAACCTAATGGCTCATCTAGTGTCATTCTGCCACTTAGACTTCAAGACTAGAAAAAAAGAAAGAGTGTAGCCCGATGATATCACAGAATGTCTCAAGAATCCTTAGCACAGGGATCAACGCCTCTTGGAAGAGCTATCGGGACATTATCATTTTACCACCATCACCCCTGAGGCTTCCTGAATGCTTATCGTGTGCAGGGTCTTCCAGAGCTTTACTGTGCAAAGTCAATCCCTTTTTGCTTTTCAAACTGATAAAATACTTAGAGGCCATGCATACCAAGGCACGTTTTTATTATCACACTTAACCCTCCATATCAATGGGTTCCGCATCCACAGATTCAACCAACTAGAGATTAAAATAGTCAGGAAAAAAATAAAAATAAATACAACAATAAGTAATACAAAGAAAAATACAGTGTAACAACTATTTACGTAGCATTTATATTTCACTGGGTATTACAAGTCATCTAAAGGTGATTTAAAGTGTACCGGAGGATGTGTACAGGTTGTGTGTGAATACTGTACCCTTTTATATAAGGGACTTGAGCATCTTCGGATTTTGGCATCTGCAGGGAGTCCTAGAATCAATCCCTGCAGATGCTGAGGCATGACTTTTTTTCTGTTTTAAACATCAGGGAAACGAGGATCCCAGTATAAAGCAACTTTATTAGCAAAGAAGACTGGAATTGGACCCTCCTGTGTAAGCACAGTGCGGTTCCAGCAGCTCAGTGTGAAACTTTAAATTTCTCCCTGGTTCGCTTTTATCTCTGAAGGACAAACCCTCCAAGATGTTTGGTTACTAGAGCAGTGGATCTGATAACTCTTCACTGGCCGCTGCCTGGGACAGGATCAGGATTTAACGTGAATTACTTGAAGGCCTCGGATGAAGGGCCGTGCAGCCGAACATTTAGTCATGTTCAAAACATCTGAGGGACTGAACTATGTTTATCCAGACCTGGCAATTCCTGCATCCAACACTATTTTCCTGGGGCATCTTGGAGGATTAGTCTTTGCCAGAGAGCATTCCTATAATGTTTCTAGCCATCGCTACGCTCTACGTGCAGATGATGGGATGGCACCTGCCTGTTTGACTGCACTCAGGGGCCGGAGCACAGGGGCTGGAGCACAGAAACACACAGTTCTCACCCAAATGCTTTACAAACACTTCTGCATGGCGTAGCCCTCCCAGCATGCACATGGAGACACTGTGGCTATTTGAAGTCCCTGGATGTCCAGATGGGTTTCTGGAGAATTCTGTGGTTGTAACCTCTGGGTTTTATGGCTCCTTTCTCAGTCACAAATTCCAGGCACAGGCCACTTGTGGTTCTGCATGCCAGCTCTGGTCTCAGCACACGTGAGCATAAGACTGCATGACAAAATACCCATGGCCGTACTGTAGGGCTTCCCCCTTGTAGGCATAGAGGAGTAGGAGGACCCAAAGCCTTCCATCCCTGGACAGACCCTTTTATGCCTGAGATGGGTTGTTAGTATTATCTTAGTTTGTGAGTTTGGTTCCCTGTTGCTGTCTCTCAACTTTTACAAACGCCTATTTTAATTTAATTTATTTTATTTTATTTTTTAGATACAGGGTCTCTGTCACCCAGGCTGAAGTGCAGTGGCATGATCATAGCTCACTGCAGCCTCAAAATCTTGGGCTCAAATGATCCTCCTGCCTCAGTATCCCAAATAGCCAGGACTACAGGTGCGTACCAACACTTTAGGCTAATTTTTAAATTTTTGGTAGAAACAGAATCTTACTATGTTGCCCAAGTTGGTCCCAAACTCCTAGGCTCAAGCCATCTTCGCCTACCAAAGTGCTGAGATATTAGGCACGAGCCACTGAGCCTGACCCAAAAGCCTATTTTAAATGTCTTCCCACAACCATACTATAAGACATCAAAAGAAGGGTCATTTTTTATACACCCTGTATGAGTTTGCCAGGGCTGGCATAACAAAGTGCCACAGGTTGGGTGGCACAAACAACAGAAATTTGTTATCTCACAATTTCGGAGGCTAGAGTTCAAGATCAAGGTGTCAGCAGGGCTGGTTTCCTCTGGGCCTCTCTCCCTGGCCTGCAGAGGGTCGTCTCCTCCCTGTGTCTTCACATGGCCTTCTCTCTGCATGTGTCTGCCCTGGCTCCTGGTCTTATAAGCACAATCATCATACTGGATTAGGTCCCACCCCTGTGACCTCATTTTCCCTTAATTGCCTCTTTAAAAGTCCTATCTCCAAATACAGTCACACTCTGAGGTAACGAGGGTTAGGACTTCAACATACGAATTTTGTGGGACACAATTCAACTCAACACTCCACTACACAGAAAGTGTGGTGGGACCTTAGCAATTAATAGGGGAGCTCCAAAGGAAGGAAAATTTCAAAGAAAATTGTAGCTTCAAGTCCGGCTTCCCCTCCCCAAAAATAGATCACCCTTCCAGGGCAGCTTGGAGTTTCTAGTTTCCTCTTTATTCATAAGAATTCTATTTCTCTGCAGTCTGTCTCTTAGCCAAACTCAGTTTCTGCCAAACCATATCCCACCCATCACTAACTCTCCTGCCCCCCTGAGCCCTCCCTTTTTCCATAGACCCCACACAGAATAGCTCAAAATATCTTCCCAAAGCACAGCTCCATCCTTTAATGCCTCCTCATGGACTGGTCATTGAAGTTTGAATTACTCCATCATATGCCCCAGAATTCTTTCCCAGCCATGTCCTCCACAACTTTCCTCCCTGATCCTTTAGATCCAGGCAACTGGGAAACACACCAGAGACTGCAAGTCTGCTCTGGAAGGAGAATCCCCTGGGGGAGGGAAAGCCAGACTTGAAGTCTCAAGTTTCTTCTCCCAAAGTTGCCTTCCCTTGGGGATGCTTAATTAATTACCAAGGCCCCACCACACTGTTCTGCATGGGGCAGGGAGGGGTATTATGGGCTGAACTCTGTCCTTCCGAAATTTATATTTTAAAATCCCAATCCCCAAAGCTTCCCTTTCTATACCTTTATTCCGACTGTTCCCTTTACCCTTTCTGTCTGTCACAACTCACATACTGCATTTGTGCCTCCTTTGAATTTCACCTCCCAATTAAGTTTCCTGTCCTTCAAAAACTAAGAGCATGCACCTGCCCCCTTGGGCTCACATATGCATTTGTTCACGATTTCTCTCTCTGTCTCTCCCTTCCTCCTGACATCATTAACTTCACCTTTCTTGAATGGCACGTATCCTGTGTGGTCTCTCATGAAATCCCTCCATGATCCCTGGAGCACAAGGGCAGTCCTGTTTCCTCTTCATGTTACTATAAAATGCCTAGTACATTACCTGGACTTTCAGCACCCAAGCTTAATTGGATGGAGCTGGGGCCCCCTTCTTTTGATTTATTTATTTACTTACTTACTTCAATGTTTTCATTGTGGTAAGATACACATGACATAAGGTTTATCGTCTTAGCCATTTCTAAGTGTGCATTTCAGTGGTATTGAGTACATTCACATTTATGTGCAACCACCACCATCATCCATCTGCAAAACACTTTTCATCTTACACAACTGACACTCTGTAGCCATAGAGCCATAACTCCTCATTCCCCTTCCCTCCAGCCCTTGGCAACTACCTTTCTACTTTCTGTTTCTATAAATTTGACTACCCTAGGTACCTCATATAAGTGGAACCGTATTTGTCTTTTTGAGACTAGTTTTTTTCACTTAGCGTAATGTCCTCAGGGTTCATCCCTGTTGCAGCATGTGTCAAAATTGCCTTCCTTTTTAAGGCTGAACAATACTCCATTGTATGAACAGGTCACACTTGGCTTATCCACTCATGCATCAATGGACATATGGTCTGCTTCCACATTTTGGCTATCCTGAATAATGCTGCTATGAACATAGGTATATAGGTGTCTCTTCAAGTCCCTGCTTTCAGTTCTTTTGGACACGTACCTAGAAGTAAAATTACTAGGTCTTAAGACAATTCTATTTTTAATTTTGGGGGGGAATTGTGGTACTGATTTTTATAGCAGCTTCCCCATTTTACTTTCCCACCAACAGTGCACAAGGGTTCCAGTTTTTCCATATCCTCACCAACACTTGTTATTTTCTGTGTGTGTGTGTGTTTTTTGTTTTTTGTTTTTTTTTTTTTTTGAGACGGAGTGTCGCTCTGTCACCCAGACTGGATGGAGTGCAGTGACGCAATTTTGGCTCACTGCAAGCTCTGCCTCCTGGGTTCACACCATTCTCCTGCCTCAGCCTCCCAAGTAGCTGGGACTACAGGTGCTTGCCACCAAACCCAGCTAATTTTTTGTACTTTTTTTTTTTAGTAGAGACGGGGTTTCACCATGTTAACCAGGATGGTCTCGATCTCCTGACCTTGTGATCCGCCCACCTCGGCCTCCCAAAGTGCTGGGATTACAGGCATGAGTCACTGTGCCCAGCCCCTTGACCACTTTTTAATTGGGTTGTTTCTGGTTTTTTTGTTGTTGGTGAGTTGTAGGGGTTCTCTATAGATTCTTGATATTAACCTGTGATCAGATATATGACTTGCAGATATTTTCTCCCATTCCATGGCTTGCTTTTCAGTCTGTTATGCCCCCTAATGCACAAGAATTGCTAATTTCCATGTCATCCAACTTATCCAGTTTCCGTTGACTGTGGAGTTGCTGCCCTTGGATGTAAGCCCAGCACTACATCCAAGCTGTTCATTGCTGCCACTGTCTTCTGAGTCACTAACACTAGTGTCTACTAGAAGAAATCTTTTTCTCTATCTTTTCATATTTTGGCCCAAAGAAGAGTAGATTTTGCTCTCTCTCCAATCTAGAGGAATGGTGAAGCGAACGTATACAGCCTTTCTCTCTCTTTCTTCCTCCAGGATCCTTCCTCAAGCAGGAGAAGGCACCGTGCAACTCATCAAAACTTGACATTCATTGGTTCTACAGGCAAACAAGGCCATGGAGTCAGAACCAGTGCTCATGTGCCACCGACCTTTTCTGGTGTTTACAGTGGCTTCCTGCAGCAGGCCAGTTATCGCAATCCTAAGTGATAAAGTGAAAGTGTTTCTCCGTTGCTTAATGAGAGTTTTGTATATATTCCAGCAGGAGAAAGAGAGAATGATCTCCAAACCTCTATTCGTTCCATGGAAATAGGTTGAAAGTTAAAAGGGAAGGAAGGTCAATTAAATGATTGAGGTAGCTCTTGCACAAAGCGGGAAAATGTAGCTAGGGGTATTGAGAGCGACATTGTCTGATTGCACAGAGAAAAAAATCTGGTTCTCTGGAGATTCCAAGTTTTCACCTTTACAGATTGTACCTCATTTTCTGAGATTCAAAGAGGTAAGGTCCTATGCATTATGTAACTCTAGGGATGTGGAGTTTTGCTTATATTTCTTCACAATACAGGATCTCTGGGACACATAAGCTACTTCCCCTCTAAATACTTTACTCAGAGATATTCTAAATTTAATTTCCTGGTATATTGCCTTCCTGACCCACTCGCCCCATGGGAAAACATTTTCTGTGGAACATTGTAGAAAAAAATTGATGTATTTTAAAATCAACTTTTGTCAAATATATCCATTCTCTACAATAAAGTCTACCTTAATTCATTTAGTACAGTTTTATTTTCTTTGCAAATAATTTCTTTTTAAAAAAATGTTTCTTAATTTTTTTGTCATTATTCTGTTGGGTTAAATTATCAGTTTACAAAAAAGAGTTACTGACTCAAAACTGGTCTGTTAAAGAATAAAACTGTAAAGAAAATAGTAATATAAATATTGCAGCTCAAAATAACATCATAAACATAAATAAGAGAGATGACTCCAGTCTCGTTCAAATATAGACTATAAAGCTACATATTCTAGAGCAAGGACAGGCAAATATATTTCCTACAAATAACCTCAATTGCAGAGTTAAATTTTTAAATTGGATTTCTCTAGACTAAGGAATCTGCTTCCACTTGGCAACGATTTATCTGTTTAGAAACATTGTTAAACAGAGATGTGAAGATTTTGCATCATTTTCTAACAGTGGCCTTTTTTAATATGCCCATTGAGGTTTTTAAAATCCTAAAGCAAACACAAAATATTGCTTTTCCAGTTTTAAACTGAATATTTCTATCTAAAGAGTCACACAGCCAAGACGCAAAGCCTTCTCCAAAGCACAAACAGGTTTAGGTCAAAATAATCCCCCAAAGTTGGTAAAATCAGTTTCATTCGTTTTTGAACGTTTCTGCTCAGAAAGGAAACAGAATACGCTTGTGGAAATCATTTGTGCTGTTCACTATGTTTCTCTAGCTCATCCAGAGATTACATCTCTCTGCTGCCCGTAAAGTGAGACACGACCTTATAACCTGCTTCGGGAAATGCGAGTGGAAGCACAGCTTGAAGAGTTTGTATGCCATGTACCATGCTGTCGCTCTCCCTGCCACCATGACAACCTGGCACTGTTCCAGTAATGGCGGTTCCGCCAGCCTTGGTCCCAGAGTGAGGAAGGCATGCAACAGACTTTCAGCTGACCTGTGCCAGGTATGAACTTGGCTGAGTAAGATTCGGAAGTCATTTGTTACTGCAGCATAACTTAGTCCATTCTGAGTGATACGTAGTGACTGACAGAACTCTTTAACCATTAGACATAAGCTGGATGAGGCAGAGTATTAATAGCATATAAAGTGCGTATGCACAGTATACAATGAGCAACATCACATGGGGGTGGTAGCAGGGCTTGTGTTTGCTTTTGGTTTATGGTTGCTGATATAGCAAATTTTGAGCTCACTCTTGGACTAAGAGTGATATATATTCAAGGAAAAAATGGCTGGTGATGTTCTCCTGTTGGACACTTATGTTACAAAAGAAGAGGTGTTTGTTTTAGTTAACAATTATGGTGTGAGTCATGGTAAGGACTGGAAAATGTGTGTTGAAATCAGGATACATGGAAACTAGCTACATAAGCATTGAGGAAAAGAGATGCCATGACAGTAAAAGAAGTTGTTTCTCGGCCAGGTGCAGTGGCTTACGCCTGTAATCCCAGCACTTTGGGAGTCAAGGTGGGCACATCATGAGGTCAGGAGATCGAGACCATCCTAGCTAACACGGTGAAACCCTGTCTCTATTAAAAATATAAAAAATTAACCTGGCGTGGTGGTGTGCACCTGTAATCCCAGTTACCTGGGAGGCTGAGGCAGGAGAATCACTTGAACCTGGGAGGTGAAGGTTGCAATGAGCCGAGATTGCACCACTGCACTCCAGCCTGGCAACAGAGCGCGACACCATCTCAAAAAAAAAAAAAAAAATTACTTGTTTCTCAATGTCAGTCTTCTTACTACCTGGCATTCAATATTATACATATTAATTGTGATGCAATAATGAAGGAAGTACATTCAGATTGGAAATTAGAACCAAGCAGTGCCTATTTGGTGTATATATATCTTCTGAGTGCATAGTGTGAAGGTATTAGCAGAATATAAAATTTATTTTCCACACAGACTGTTAGGATAAGGAGTACCCAAATGAGGATTTGAAATTAGGAATGAGTGGTTGTGAGGTTTTTGTTTTTGTTTTTGTTGTTGTTGTTGTTGTTGTTTGTTTATTTACTGTAGAGATGGGGGTCTCACTTTGTTGCCCAAGCTGGTCCCGAGCTCCTGAGCTCACGTGATCCACTCACCTTGGCCTCCCAAAGTGCTGGTATTACCAGTGTGAACTGCCACGCCCAGCTATGACTGTTTGTGCGTGTGTTTTTAAGGCATTATTACTACATGGCACTGATAATATCAGTTAAGGCCCTTTAAATAATAGTAAGTGATTCATCCATGTGGCATGTGGAGTATCTTAGTAATATATTTGGCAATTCATGAGGATTGTTAGAGATGGCCACTGGATGCAAATGAATTAATTGCTAAGAATTTGATTCCTTTCAGATATTTGATGATTTTCTTCAATTACTAGAGGAAGAGAGTAGTGGCCTGTTGTTGGGTACACAATACTTCAAAACTGTAACTGAAGGATACCATGGAATTTGAAAAATTCCAAAGCGCAATTCAAATAAAAAGTGTGTTAGGAATCATTCACTGCTACCTTCCCGCTTTTGAGTTTAATACACTATTACTACACTTCTAAATATCTAAATGGATGCAGGGAGTACAGAACAGTTTCTCATCATAATCTATTTAGTTCTTCGTCAGGTGGTTTCTGAAAGAGCCACCTAAAATTTCCTTCCGGTCTGAATGGCCTATAATGGTGAGCTAAGATTTATGATTTTGATATGTTTAGATGATTATTAAATTTAATTTTTAGTACTTTCATGACTCTTTAAAGTCTGTGATCATCTGAAATTTACATGAGCATACCACATGAAATTACACTCTAATTTTTTTTCCAAAAAGCCAATTATTAAGTCATCCATCCTTTCCCTCATTGTCATGAACTGTGGATTTTATTGGATCCACCCACACATGTGGGCCTGTTTTTGGACTTTCTGTTTCATTGATCTGTCTGTCTATCCCAGTCATAATGACTATAGTTTAAAAATACTGCTTCTGGAATAATAATCAAGTGAAAATGGATGAAAAGTTTTTTTAAAGATAATGAGAGAAGTCTTACCTTAAAAATAACTTCAGAGTTATTATGAAGAATTTCATCTATCACTAGAAGATAATATATGCTGTATTGTACATGCTTTACTTTCTTGCCTTCTGCAAGCCTGCACATGTAAACAGCTTTCTCTATGTCAAAGCAACTCGCATTGACTTCATTGTCTCTCTAATTGTTGCTTTTCTTTCCTTCCTTTCACTGCCGATCTGCCCCTGCTGCCATGGAACGTGTTCCTCTTTCCCTTAAATTCCTGTGCTATCTGGGTACACTGCACTCCCCAAAGAGAACTATTAAAAGTTATCAGTGACCTCCTTCATGTCCTTCAAGTCTATTTCTGATCTTCAGCCTCCTGGGCCTCCCTTATATAATGTTGCCCCATCAACACACTGCCCGGGCCCACCTTGGTACCCTCTTTCCACTACCTACCCTGGACCTCCTCTGACTTTCCTGCTGGGAACTTCTCTGCCTTCTCACTTTTCTTGCATGTGTGCTGCCTGTACACACTTCACTTCAAGTGTGACTGGGGGCGCCTTGCACATATTCCTTAACCTCACTCCCTGCCTCCTGTGGTTTGGATATGGTTTGTTTGGTCTGGTCAAGTCTCCTGCCGAAATTTGATCCCCATTGTTGGAGGTGGGCCTGATGAGAAGGTGTTTGGGTCATAGGGACGGATCCCTCATGAATGGTTTGGTGCCATTCTCTCAGGAGTGGATGAGTGTCATTCTTAGTTCCCAAGAGAATTGCTTGTTGAAAAGAGCCTGGCATCTTCTCTTCTCTCTCTTGCTCCATCTCTCATCATGGGACACACCCATTCCCCTTCCTCTTCTGCCATGAGTGGAAGCTTCCTGAAGCCCTCACTAGAAGCAGATACTGGCACCATGCTTCTTCTACAGCCTTTAGAACTGTGAGCTAAATAAATCTCTTTTCTGTATCAATTACCCAATCTCAGACAACACAAACAGACTAAGACACCCCCAAACCCTGAGAACATGAGGTGGTTTAGCTCACATGGCTCGTGTTCATCAAGGACCAGCTGACCATTTTCACAGCATGGTCTACTGTCAACTAACACCCTCCTGGTCTAAAAGGAACTGCCCGCCTTCCTGTGGACTCCCAGAACAGTTCCTTTCCTTGACACTCTGATGGCACCATTGTCCCCAGCACCTCCAAGACATCTTCTGGATGTGCGTGAAAGGAGCCCCTAATTTACAAACCCTTACCACGTGATTTCTCCTCCTTCCGCTCTACCACCTCCACTAGCTTATTCTTCCTACTTCCTAAGTAGCTTCCATGGAGATTTTTATTAAACGCTTTTCTGGCTTCCTGGTCCCAACTGGATTAATCAAAATTTCTTACCCTGGCACCCAAAAACCCCAGTATCGGTGCACCAACGTTGTTTGCAGCATCTGTACCCCTTGCTGCCACCCTGACTGATACTGAAGTCAACAGGATTTGGATTTCAAGCTGGACTTGGTCTCTTAGTGGCTATGTGGGCTTGGGCAGGTAACTCAGCCTCACTCTCATCAAAGACCTTGGGTGGCATAAGTGGGATTTCCCACATGTAACCTGTATGTGTCAAACGATGAAGACCCTCCAGTGATCAAGGATCTTGCTTGTTGAGCACAGACGCAGGATGAGGCTACATGATACAGCAGTAATGGTAACACTTCTGGACTTCAGAAGGTGAACAAAAGGGCTCCCCTTCCCTTCCTTCTTCCATCTTCTCAGAGGTCAACACAGGGACCCTCCTTTGTTTCTTCTCTGCTCTTGGAGATCAACAAAGTGATTCTCTCTTCCTTTCTCATTGGTCACCCCTTTTGACCCATTGGAGCTATTTCTTGGTATCCCCAAAATGACCATTGCATGTAATAGGTGTTCTGTACGACTTTGCAAATGAATTGTTGCATGAGACCACCCAATCGTTGTGTAGAGAAAAGATCACTGAGAACCAACAGATCTTGGTTTAGGTTCAGATTTGCCCTGTTCTGGCTGCATCACACTCAACAACTATATAATCTTGCTAAGCTTTAGTGCCCTAAATTTTCATGGGGTGCTCTGGTGAGTGTCCAATAGCCACATGTGGCTAGTGGCTATCATTCAGACAGATAAGATATAGAATATTCCCATCATTGCAGAAAGCACTATTGGACAGTGCTGATAGATAAAACACTACAAGAAGAGTGGTGTGTCTGCCAATAATGTCATTAAATACTATTTATGGGAAATGCCTAGAACAGAAGCTGCACAGAAAACAGAAACACTGCATTTGGCAGAGGAGACAGCCTCTGTCTCTTGATTACTCCAGTGTGCCCATGGAAGTCAATTAGTAGGGATTCAGACAAACAACTGAAAAACCCCATTGCAATCATCTGGGCTCATTGAATGATAGGAAAGAAGAGGAAAAGGCTACCTTGGAAAGGTAGCCCCACCTTGCACAGGAGCCTCTAGTGTTGAGTCAAAGATACCAAACAATTCTAAAAGATAATCTGAAGCTTCAAATGGGAAGCGATGACTTTCAGGTTTTTTTATTTTTTATTTTTATTTTTATTTATTTATTTATTTTTTTGAGACGGAGTCTTGCTCTGCCGTCCAGAACGGAGTGCAGTGCAGCGATCTCGGCTCAGAGCAAACTCTGCCTCCCGGGTTCACGCCATTCTTCTGTCTCAGCCTCCAGAGTAGCTGCGACTACAGGTGCCGGCCAACACGCCCGGCTATTTTTTTTTTTTTTTTTTTTTTTTTTTTTTTTTTTTTTGTATTTTTAGTAGAGACGGGGTTTCACCGTGTTAGCCAGGATGGTCTCAATCTCCTGACCTCGTGATCCGCCTGCCTCCGCCTCCCAAAGTGCTGGGATTACAGGCATGAGCCACCGCGCCCAGCCGGCCTTCAGGTTTTTAAGCTTCTTAATCGATGTAAGAAATCGAGCAGTCAGTCAAAAAGGCAAAGGGAACTGCATGGTATTTAGCTCAGGCAAAGAGATTGGGAGGCAATGTATAAGAGATTATAGCTTATCCCAACGAGAAGATACTATCAGATGACTGCCGGACCTCCAATTTCCCCAGATCCTCTTCAATGTATTTCTATAATGTGTTACTTTTAACAACCGCCTTGGCTGGATTTGGCATTACCAGCCATACCCTTAGTATGGAGTGCAGTGCAGCGATCTCGGCTCACTGCAAGCTCTGCCTCCCTGATTCACGCCATTCTTCTGTCTCAGCCTCCAGAGTAGCTGCGACTACAGGCGCTGGATTTGGCATTACCAGCCATACCCTTAGTTCCTGGAGGGCGATGCCTATGTCCATCTTTTCATTCTTCACAGCACAACCACAGTGCTCCTGTAGGACTTGAGATTCGTGTCACTCCTTGCCTTAAAACCCTCCAAAGGGTTCCAGATCCCACTCACACACCCAGGATTGACTACATAATTTGAGGTGCCCGGTGCAAAATGGATATGCAGGGCTCTTTGTTCAAAAATTATTAAGAATTTCAAGATGGACTGGGCACGGTGGCTCATGCCTGTAATCCCAGCACTTTGGGAGGCCAGGGCAGGTGGATCACCTAAGGTTAGGAGTTTGAGACCAGCCCGGCCAACGTGGCGAAATTCCATCTCTGCTAAAAATACAGACATTAGTCAGTGTGGTGGCACGTGCCTGTAATTCCAGCTACTCAGGAGGTTGAGGCAGGAGAATCGCTGGAACCCAAGAGCAGGAGGTTGTGGTGAGCCGAGATCGCGCCACTACACTCCAGCCTGAGCAACAGAGCTAGTCTCCATCACAAAAATAAATAAATAGATACATAGAATTTCAAGATGGTGAGAATAAAGCACTAAACTGAGCATAGACCCTTCTGAGTCTCACACCAGTGAAGCTGGCTCTGCCCATATGTAACTCCTATAGATAGCTACGCAAATTTTCAGGGTCTTGTAATATGTGTTTCTCTCTATCTGGAACAACTATGGGGGCTGTCCCACTGCCATCGTGTTGCATATTGAAACCTCCAAAGGCCCAAACACTCAAATCCTTATAAATTCTCATAATTAACTTAGTTCTTTGTGTGATTATTGGTTGCCAATCTAATCCACTGACTGTAAGCTCCATGAGGACAGACACCATTTCTGTCTTGTTCATCATATTATTTCCATGGTCGCATAAAGCACTAGCACATAGAGGGTATTCAGTAAAAATGTGTTTATTGAGTCCATGAATAAATGAATGAATCGCAATTTTCTATATACCATCTCTTCAAAGGATTGGCAGGGGGGACAAGAGGAGGATGACTCTGGAGGTGAGCATACCACAATTCTCAGTCCGAATGCGGTATCCAGCCTAGTGTCACTCAGAACACCTGATTCAACCAGCCCGAGAGCAGGGAGACAGTAAATTCAAAGCTTTATGTATTATTGGACCATCCTGTTGTTCCTGCTGGGTCTCAGTGTATTCTTCTCACTTGCCACTGACTTTGAGTTGCTTATATATTTTTCAGGGAGTTTTACTGATTACGAAAAAAGACTTCATTAGATTATTCCTCAAAGTCTTGTGGGTTTCTGACCTCTATTTTAAAGACATAGCAATGGCTTCCAAAAGGCCAAGCAACGCAGTCTTTACAACTAAAAACATAAGTGAGTCTCATCTGACTGATAACAGTATTTAGCTGAGGAGAGAGAGGCTATGACTGGGGGGTGGAGGTCAAAAAAGAGTTTAGCCTCATCTGTAATGTTTCATCATCTTAAAGGGATAATATATTTCTATGTTGTCATGTAATTTTTTATGATATTAAGATATAACATATAAGTCATTTGCTATACAGGTAATATGGACAGAAAAAAAAGAAAAAAGTATATAAAACTTAATATTATATATTTGCTTCCCCATCCTGGCCATAAAAAAATTAAAACTCAAATTCTTAAAAACAAGGATGCTGTAGCCAAAAATATCCATATATATGAACATACAGATATAAACATATAGATATGGTTTAAATGTTAAAATAAGCAGCTGCCTTGATTATATCCATCACATAACTGATGCTACGGAGCTTCTCATTCTTATCATGGGATGGATTTTGTTGACTAGTTTCTCTAGTTGTTTTGATCTCTTCACTGAGCCAGAGTATTTCAGTAATGCCAATCTGGTTATTAAATTTTAATTTGATGTCTCTTCAACTCAAAATTACACTCTAACCACGCGGTCTTCTGTAAAATCAGGCAAAGGTAAAGAATCACAAGAGTATGCGCCATCAAGTCCTTCCGTATTATCCATTTGGAATTTGTGGTAAAGCCCATGTCTTTGGCTCATGTGCCTCTTCCTCTGTTTGCCCAATGGACAGCTCAAATTTTGTGTTAGAGAATTTCAAGCTTCTTTTATTTTTTATGAATAGAATTAAGCTATGCTATAATGCTGCTTTTGTAGACATGGATGAACATGTATTGCACTACGGGTTAGGTCCTATTTCTTGATTTCTAACAACATATACTTTTAAAGTTAATTTGACAGGTCTAGGTCCCCCAGATGACTCAATCTCCCATTTTCTATTGGACTGTACACTAGTGCCATAAATTAAAACCACATCATGTTACCTGTCCCGACTGGTACATTCTTGCATCTGTGGGCCTCAGTTCATCTCAGGCCCAATGTGGCCACCAACGCTGCAATTTGAAGTATGAATAAAACAAAACTAAGCCCTAGGACTAAACTGGGGCTCCTGTCTCTACTGTTATCCTTATTAAGTTGCTTTGTAAAATAAGCATCTGAAGACATCATAGTATTATTTCAGTCTCTAAGCCAGAGCTTTCTGATTCTTACCAGGGTTTCAATAACCTCAACAGCAGGGTACAGCAGTTCCAGCCACAAAGGGCACATTCCAGAGCAGAATAGAGGCTCCCTCTTTAGTCTGGGCACACGTTCTTCAGGTCTGCTTATTCGAAGGCTGCTCTCTGCTCCCCTAAAACTCCGTATTGTTTCCCCAACCCAGCAGCTGAAGTTCAGCTGCCACTGAGCCTCACTGTTGTTTCTATTATAGTAAAGTGATACCAGGAAAGCTAAATAACCTTCGCTTGTATCTCCTGGCTGGCCGCATAAGCATTTGAGCTTGCCATCCCCACTTTATAGCCTCCGAGGGTTTTAACACTGAAGTGCCTTGGGTTGTTTTGGCTCTCATAGTCTTAGAAATACCTGCACCTCTGGGCTGGCTATTCTGTGCTTAGAGGGCCTTGCTTTGTCCTGTTTCCTAAATAAGTAAAAACTTTTTTTTTTTTTTTTTGAGACGGGATTTCTCCCTTGTTGCCCAGGCTTGGAGTGCAATGGCACGATCTCCACTCACCACAACCTCCGCCTCCTGGGTTCAAGCGATTCTTCTGCCTCAGCCTCCTGAGTAGGTAGGATCACAGGCATGCACCACCACCCCCAGCTAATTTTGTATTTTTAATAAAGATGGGGTTTCTCCATGTTGGTCAGGCTAGTCAAACTCCCGACCTCAGGTGATCGGCCCGCCTCGGCCTCCCAAAATGTTGGGATTACAGGCGTGAGCCACCATGCCCTACTGAAAACTATTTCATTTTAGCCTGCTATTTCTAGGGATGGGATGTGCTCAATTGCCTAGCCAGCACTACCTGGACTCTGGGGAAGTAAACAGTCTTAATTTCGGAGTAGAAAATGACCATTCACGTTGTAGTCCCTGCATTCAGCTGTTTCTTCTGGTTGGTGCATCAGTTAGGATAGGCTAGGTTACGCTGCAGTAACAACTCCATAGTGTCCATGGCTTACGACTACATGAATATATTTCTTCAACATGTTAAATGGCTGCAGTGGGTCAGCAAGTAAGTTCTGTTTATCTTGGTGGCTCAGGGAATATCTCAAATGTTCTTGGTTGTCATGTCAAAAGGAAGAAAACTTTAGACAGTCTCACAATGGCAATTAAATATGCAAATCTGAAGTGACTCACATCCCTTCCGCTTGGTCACATGGATCCACTCATCCACAAGAGACTAAGGAGATGGAATGCTGTAAATAGTTTAGTAGCTACCAGCATTGGTTTTCAATGACAGAGTTCTGGAAATCAAATAATTGTACCTCACTCAATCTCTTCTAGCATCCTGTTGGCAATACCCATTGACACTGATGCGGGACTAACCTCCATATACCTTTTATCAAATTGTCAGGGAATTGTTTTCTCTATCTGAAAAATCAGAGCACATAGATACTCAGCTCTTATACTTAAATTCTACTTAAAGGTAGAATCAAAGAAGTTTAAAGCTAAGTCTTGGCAATACTATGGTAAAATTTATTGTACTGATGGTATTGATTATTTATAATAAAATATTACACCTTCATGAATATCCGTTGGGATATTAAAACATTGGCTTTAAAATAATTTTCCTTTAAACACACAACTTTTGAGGATGTCTCATTCATTCTAAACAGCTTAGATGAAGGCACTGTAGGATTACAGCAAAGAGCTTTGGAAGCAAGCTTATCTGAGTTTAACTCCTGACTCTGAAATTTGCCCCTGTTTGGCTTCGGGTTATTTTCCTTCCCTAAGTCTCAATTTTCCCATTTTAGAATATAAATCATTAAATGTATATACCTTACCCGTGATGTTGAAATAATACACGTGCAGTTCTTCTGCTCAGGAAAAGTTGACTATCATTATCATTACATGTGTCAATCTCAAGATAGGATCAATGACACAGAAGCTGGATCCCACTCATGTTTTAATTTTATACACATTTTCCAAAAGTAAAAATGTCTTAAATACCTCTGTCCTCAGTTCTCATTTCAATAATACAATCATTTTACACATTTTTTGTTGTTGCGGAGAAGAGAACCACTGTCTGGGATTACACTCCTCTCAGAGGCCAACTAATAGTATAGGATGGTAGTTAAGAGCTCACATCCTGGCATCAGCCAAGAAGACTCAGGAGATTGTCATGTTATATGATGGGATCACAGTAAGCACTCCACAAATGTCAGATTTCCTTCCTCTCCAGGAATTTGACTTCTGAGAATCCAGTGAAAACTTTGGTTGTCTATTGTTACATAACAAATTACCTAAGAACTTAGTAGTTTAAGACAACAATCTATTCTTTCTTGAGATTCTGTGGGTTGACTGAGCAGCATTTCTGTCTCACATGGTATCAGCTGGGGCACTAGGAGAGTGGGAAGATCCCAAATGGCCTCACTCCCATGGCTGCCAGTTGGTGCCTGCCTAGCCTGAGAGCTCCTCTAGGGCTGTTGGCTGTGGAGCCTCTCCATGGGCTGCTTAGGCTTCCTCACAGCATGGTGGTCTCAGGCTAGTCAGACTTCTTATATGGCAGCTAGCTTCCAAAAGCAGAAGCTTCCAGGCCTTCTTAAAGCCTAGACCTAGAATTGACACAATGTTACTTCCACTGCACTCTCTTGGTTCAAGTGATCACAGGGTCTGCCTATATTCAAGGAGGGAAGACTTCACAAGGACATGAGTATTTGGAGGCATGGTTATTTTCCCACAGGGGCTGACCAATATCTATGATATCTACCTTAGGGAACTGGGAAATTTGGTTGTCCCTTCCAGCACTGCTGCAAAGCACCAATGTGTTAATCTTTCAGACTGCGCTACACGTGGTGCTCATGGGTGTTGTGTGTGGACCTGGCTTATTATTTTCCTCTCAGATTGCCTGTCCTCCTGTCTCTCCAGGGGCTCCCTGTCTTTGCTATACCCATGAAGAGCACTGGCATTGAGAGATGAAGACAACCCGCTTGTCGCAAATAAATGGGTGGCCCTCAATACAGATACAGATTTTCATTATCAGAAAATGTGCAGGTTTTACTAAAGAGCAGGTTCTTGGGCAAGCAGGGCACCATTTTAATGGAAGTAGGGAAGGCGTTCTTACGTCTGAGTGACTGCAGGGTTAAAATGCCAAAGACAGGAATGTTGAAACTTAGTCCAAAGATTTCACATCACCTTAAAATTAACCTTTACTTTACAGGGAGGGAAAAAAAGTAATTGCAAAATAAAAGTTATTTTGATGGTTCCCACAGCCCTATGCATACACAAGGAGATATTATTTAGAATAGCTATGAAAAGCTCCCTGTTGCCAATAAGCTCCCCCCTCACTCTACCATGAGGCTATCTGAGTTGTTCAGGAGTCATGGTGATATATGTAGGGATCTTGTCTTGCTAAAAGGAAAAAAATGGACCACAGAAAGGGTCTCTTTCTGGCTCCTAGCAAAATTAGCAAATGGGAAGGTCCTGTAGGAATGAGCCAGAGGTCGCAAGACAGATCCCTCTGATATTGAAAGCCAAGGATCTATCTGAGCTGAGAAAGAATTCAGAGCTGTTTAGAGAGAGGGATGAGGGAACGTATGCAGCCACTTCCCCATTCTAGATTCCCTGCACATGGAACTGTCTTTTTTTTTTTTTTTTTTTTTGAGACACGTCTCATTCTGTAGCCCAGGCTGGAGTGCAGTAGCATGATCACAGCTCACTACAGCCTCAACGTTCTGGTCACAAGTGATTCTCTCACCTCAGGCCCTCAAGTAGCTGGGACCACAGGTGTGTGCCACCATGCCTGGTTAATTCTTTTTATTTTGTAGAGAGATGGTGTCTCCCCATGTTAACCAGGCTGGTCCTGAACTCTTGGCCTCAAGCAATCCTCCTGCCTCAGCCTCCCAAAATGCTGGGAGTATAGGCGTGAGCCACAGCACCCGCTTCATGTGGCACTATCTATTGACCTCTCAGGATCCTTCTCAACTCAGCCTTCCAAATAAACAGTCCCCGTGGTCTAGGGCTGGCCCGCAAGGTGAATGGATTCACCATCCCTGGGGAAGAGATTGAGTATTGTTTATTTTCCCCATTAATGCATGAATACTTATCAGACCATATATATTAATATAGAGCTCAGATGATACCATCAGAGCACTCTGCACTACCAAGCACTTGCACTACCAAGGCCGGTCTTGGCAGTTGGTGCCAATAATGAATCCAGCCCTGCTGGGAACAGCTTCAGGGCCAGGGCTAGATAGAGGAAGGCTGCAAGGGAAGACTCAGCCACAAAGATGAGCAGCAGCTTCACCTCCTCCTCTGTGCTTTGGGTCAGCCCTGCACACAAAAGGAAGGAATCCGCCCCTGTTTCTGGTGCAAAACAAAAATTATAACCTAAAACCAGACCCCACACTTCAGCTATTTACAGCACGAACTCGGGACTCAAAAGTGCCAGGTGAGGTGTTTATGACAACACTCTCCAGAGACATAAATGGAAATTACTAAAATTATAGCCGACTCGGTTATTTAGGGGCAATTACACACATTTCTAAATCTGAATGATGCTTGGGTAAGTGGAAGGCTTTGACATTCCAGCAGCCCTTCTTAAAGCCACATGATATTAAAGATAGTTTGGGCCTAAATAAATAAAGCCAGATCATGTGCCAGTATTTGTAGTCCTAAGATTCTTAAACAGGACCACGCTTCTGAGCCTTGGAGCTCTTGGGCTTCAGCATTAGAATATTTACCGTCCTGGAGTAGCTGCAGTATTTTAGATGAGAAACCAAATGTTTATTTGTGGAATTTAGTCTTGCCCACGGTTTACCAAAATAACAAAAAAACTTTGCTATGTCTCAATTACATTTCCTTCCCATCACTGTCTTGTAATGCCAGGAATATATATGCTTCAGTAAAAGGACTATATAAGCATATATTCCTAAAAGCAAAAATATAGTTCATGAAAAAAGCCAGAAAGGTTTTACCCCAGACACATAACAAATAAGAGATATGCTGAATTTAAGTTTATTCCTGCTATTGTCTAAAAGTCGTAACTACCTACATTCGGTTACTCTCATTGCTAAAAATTTTAGTGGCATTTATATACCTTTGTTTCCATTAGAGGCAAAAACAGAACAACTAAACCTACAATTTGATTTCTAAAATGATATACTGAGACCACAGCACAACCCCAATACAAGCTTCTCATCTGGATGTCCGCTTTTCTGGCATTCTGAGATGATTTGTGGAATTGACTAACCAAGGTCTTAAAACACTTTTAAGAAACAGAGAGAGAGAAGGAAATGGAGTTGGGGTTAATGGACAGTGGTTAAGGCAGAGCAAGGAGAACACAAGGATACAGAGAGAAATGCTAATAAGAGAGAGAGACACACACAAGCGTGAGAAATAGGAAAGAAAAGAAAGAAAACGTTGCTCCCCTCCTGGTTCATCTTCCCATTTCCGAGCTCCCAGACCAAAAGGATTCAACACTAGCATGCTTTCTACACCATCGAAACATACATTCCAGATGATTAAATGCCACTTTTAAACACACAAAAGAATTAGAATAAATTATAAATACATTATCTTAGGAAACAGAAGTGCTTTCTGAGCATAATTCCAAAGGCATAAATCATACAGAAAACACTAACATATTTTTACTTTTGTACTTTAAAAAGACCATAAACAAAATGTAAAGTAACATATAAAGAATATATAGTCGGCACATAGGACAAAAGTGTTACATATGAAGAAATACGAGGTGCCTGGAGAAGCGGGGCAGGGGGTGTTCAACTCCAGGTTCAGGGACTGGGGGAACTGATGAGTATCTCTGAGCATGGAAACGGCTTTATGAAAGCAATGCTCAAGTAATGAAAGTTTGAATTGGAGAGATGAGAGTGGAACAAAAAGAGACGTGCAGAACACATTAAGAATTATGCATTATGAATCACAGCCAAGCTGGCCCTACCTACTGTTGTTCCAAAGGCGCTCTGTATTTCTCTACCTTTGTTTTTGATCAAATTACCCCAACTACCTCATGCCCAATGGCCTTTCCCCTTCTCACTGTGGATCCTTTAAAGCAAAACTCAGAAACCACTTTCTTCATGATTCCTGACTGCCTCCGAGAGAATAGAGTCCTCCTTTCCAGTCCATTCGGATTACACACACAATGACAAGAATCACACCAGTTATCATTTTTACCTTCTCTACTAGATTGATTATATTTCTTCATATCCTTCCCGTAACCCAGACGCCTAGTAAATAGTAGAAAATTAAGGTTTGGATTCGAACAAAAGGCTTTCTGAGACAGGACGTTGGTACATTTCCATCAGCATAATCCTTTAATAAGTGACTATATTAGCACTCGGTTCAAATGCTGAGACAGTGCTCTGGCTCAGCCTTAACTTAGGGGTATCAAAACCACACCCGGTGGGCTCCCTAGCAGAAGCCGACCAGCCGGAGGGTGTTGGGGTAGCTCTTGCGCATGCTCATGCATTTTTCCTGGTCGATGTACAGGGAATTGGCTTTGACAGCCAGGTCATGCTCGAGGGTGGCTTTGGTGTGGACCAGCGACTGCAGGGTGTCCTCTGCATCCCTCAGGCGCTGCTGCAGGGTCTGGATGGTGTCGTCAACCTCGTGTACCTCGTTAACAAGGCTGCAGCATAAGGGAATCAGCATGGTTAGGTTAGCAGAGGTCACACTTCTGTAGCTTACGCAACTCCAAGTACATCACATTGTAACCAGTGATGCAAAGCTCGCGTTTTCTTTACTTTAGGATATATTTATCAGCAAATGAGGGGTGCATGAAATTAATAAAATATAAAGAAATATAAAGAGAATGGTGACAATGAGCCAATGGGAATGTAGATGTCCCAGGAGACAGAAAAGGATTTCATAATTATAGAAAAATATCCAGACCATTTTAAGATCATTATTCTAAGGCAATTCTATAGTTTCACAGAAATTCACAACTGGAAAACAAAGTTAGAGAGGTCTCCAAGCCCAACTTTCTTATTTTACAGACTAGGAAATAGAGCCCGGGGGTTCATATGCTGCCCTCTCTTCGACACAGGTCCCACATGTGTTTGTAAGCTGTACCTGGTTATCCAGAAAGCTAAGAAGGAAATACAGAGCTTCAGTGGCCATCATAAGAAACTGGGTCCCATTTCCTGGCCCCGTTCCGCTCTCAGCGCCTTGAGACAGAAGAGTAGAAGCAGAGACCCGGGAAGACCCATCTCATCATCTGCAGACACATCCTGGAATATGCTTGCAATTTCTCGGACCTCAAGTCCTTCACTCTTGCTGTCCCCCAAGCTCAGAATGCTCTTAACCCATTGTTCATCCCGCTAATTTATCCCCTCCTCAAATCCTAGGTGAACTAACACTTCCTCCGGAAGTCCCTCCCTTAACCCGGAAACCATCTGCTGCCCTGTGTTATGACTTCCAAGAGGACCAAGCCTTTTACAGCACTCAGGGTCTTGTGATTGTCTGCTTGCAGCATCTGCTGTCCTTGCCCAGGGCTGCGTCCACAGCCCCTCCTGCAAAAATACAGGAGTGCAAAAATTACTTATTGGGTGAAGACCAACTTTCATGCCCTTGGTGAAACGGAGGACGTCTTGGGAGGTAGGGAATTGCCCAGAGGTCTGAATCCATGGAATCTACTAAGAAAAAGACCCAGACCCAAGGCAATAAAAAGGAAGGAAAGGCAGGACGGAGCCTGGAGCATTCGCTTCCAAGCCACTTGTAGGTGGCCTAAGAAGAGGAAGGCTCTGGGAAAGGCCCCCACGCGTGCTCATTGAAGCAACAACAGGCCATGCGAACATATCCACGCTGTGCAACGCCTTTCCTCTTACAAGCTCTACTGTCTTCTGCTTTCCAATGGGGAGAGGAAGAATTAAAGCTTAAGTGCCAAAGTTTGGTTTTGTCTGGGGACAGTAAATGCTAAATCTGAGAACTCATCGGAAAGCAAATTTCTTGTTATTGTTTAGGTCGAATTGAATTAAAAAAGAAAGGCTTTTTAAAGATCCCAGGGTATAAAACATCACTAGCAAAGAAACAGATCTTCGACGAGGCTGCTGCAGCTGGCTGGTAATGGGATTTTTGGTAGTGGATTGTTTACAATCACAGGGGGCCTGCCTCTTGCCTCCCACCCTCCCTGGCTTCAACAGGAACCCTGAACCCCAACATAGGAAACAGAGTAGGATGATATACGAGTCTTTACTCCTTTCAGCCAAATACGAGCCTAGTGGAAATTTTATCTGGGAGGGAAGGTTTGAAAATATACATGTCAAAACATTAATGCTAAAATAATAATAATAATAATAATTCAAGAGACGTAGAACGTAGGCAGCTAGAGTATTTGTTTTCACACTGCTGCATGGACACAGCTAGAGAATAACACGCTTCCACTTCCCTCAGCGTTAATTAGAAATATATTGTTCATCATCTTCAAGGCCCTATTTCACTCCCAGTTTCCTTGTTCTTGGCTGATTGCAGAGTTGTTGTGCTGGAGTCACTCTTTCTCTTCTTTTTTTTTTTTTTTTTTTTGGAATTACAGAACCACAAAACGTCTTGCATTCAAATACAAATAAAGCTACCACAGTTTATATATATATATATATGTTAAAACTAATATATATAAATATATGTGTGGATGGATAGATAGACTATTTAAGTAGAGCAGAGCCTGGTCTGTCTGACCTGCCACCAAAAATGCCAAGAATGTTTAGAATCACTTTTGAAATAACTCGTTTAGACCATTTTTAAATAAAAGTAAAAGTCTTGAAATGAAAACAGCAATTTTTCTCAGTCCCCACTCCCCTGAGTTTATGATCTTTAGTTTTTCTAAATCTAGACCGCCAAAGGGCTGCTTTCAGAATGACCCATTTAAGAAGGAAAGTAATCCCCTCCCCCAGTAATCATCCTAAAGATTTTTGGCAAAGATATTTTAACAAGAAAACTTGACGGAAACAAAAGTAGGTTTTGTTCAAAAGTCAGTGAAGGAGCAGAGGAAATAGACATACTGTGAAGTCGGCAGGAAGTGAAAGAAAAGCAAATTCTGTATAGCCAGGAAAAGGGAAAAAAAAAAAAGAGTAAAAATCATTCAGCTCCTGAGGAGAAGCTGTGAATGCCTCATTGTTTGATAATTCTAAAGTCCTCTTAGACCACTACCCAAAACCCATTTTAAAAGCAACCCTGTGTTTGTCTAACAGCAGTATAAACAATTTATTTGTTCCCATCTCCACTTTTGATGACTCTGCAGAGATTTCTGGAGAATGAAACATCAGCTCAGCTTCTCCTAATAACATTTACATAAAGTCAAAACTGGTGATCTAATCCTAATAGGCCAAGTGGGTGTGCACTCACTGCTGGGTTCTTCTAAAGCAGAGAGGTGCCTCCAGCTGGCTGTCTAGGGACCCATCTAGTCTCTGGAGTGGAGAGCTGCTTATCCTGAATAACGAGCTGTGCGTGAAGAGGGGCTCTATGGAACCCACTTTGAAAAATATGCAGCCTGAGTGACCTCCTCTGTGGCTATGGCCTAGATAACAGCTCCACCAGGAGAAATGCAGCTCATCCTGGAAATGAAGATCATGTGCGTACAACCTAAAGCACGCTTCACGGCACTCCACACAGACAACATGCGTGCTACATACGTAAGGTGTTTTGTCATAACGATCTCCTCTGTGACCCTCAGTTTCATCCTCTGTGTGAGAGAGAGATGAGGATGCAGCCTTTACTTTGCCAACTCTTCTCAAATGAGATCAGATACCTGACAGGGGAGTGGTAAAAGCATTACACGACGTAAAAGACAGGAGAAGGAGAAGCAAATGGCTTGGTGGATAGAACTCTGGGGTGAGACAGGCAAAGATTCGAACTGCAGCTCTCTCTTACCACTAAATGTGGCCTGGGCCAAGCCACTCGCCCACTCCTGCCTCAGTTTCCTCACTTGTAATATGAAGGTAATGAATGAGATAGTATAAAGTGCTTAGGGCAGTGCTCAGCATAGAGTCAGATTAAGAGATGGTAGCAGCTATTATTATCATTGCATTGATTATCGCCATCATTGTCTTTATTATTATTATTATTATCATCAATGTTGGCCTCACAAGATCCCCCTTCCTTCCATTTCAGGAAATCCACTGTCTCAAACCACCACTTATTTCTTTATTTTATCCTTAGGATCAATCCTTCAAGATAAGAGAATTTTATCGTGGAAGCACAGCGAGTGGCATCTCCCCCACTGCACCTGAAAGGCTTCTGGAGTTCACGCACTGCCACGTGGCTCCTCCAGTTGCTATCAAGTTGATTTACTTCTGCACGGAGCATTTTAAGGCCTAAGAACAGCAATGATGAAATCCAGACAGAAAAGGCAGACTCACAGGTATTGGGAAATTGGAAATGAAGCCAGATTGTGGCCGGGGTGGGGAGGGAATCTTGGCCAGTTCCTTACAAGTCCATCCCAAAACGAATCTTCAAAGTGAAAATAATAATAAAACTCATGTAGTGTTTGGTAGATAAAACTGTGGGGTCAGATTCCTCCTGCTGTGTATATATAGGAGCTGTGCTCGATGAAGACCAGCTGGCTTTGATTTCTACTGAGAAGGAAACACATTGAAGTAAACTTAAATGAGACCCTCAGTCACAAAGACAGCACATGAGTAGATAGGGGTCAGTGGAATTGGCACTGAAAGTCCCTTTTCTGTCAGGTCCCCCATGCTGAGAACTACACAGAAAGTCACAAACTGCTGCTTATAAGACAGGAGTTCTAGAAGCTCCGAAGACTCCAAGGACATGCAAAAGAACCCAAACACCACGCTGCCTCCCTGAATGAGTTAAATGCCTAATAGCATTTTTTGTGTGTAGTGTTGATGTCCCCTCCTTTTTTAAGGAGTTGTGGTAAAATATACATCACATAAAACTTTAACCAATCTTAAGTGTACAGATCAGTGGCATTAACACATTCACACTGTTGGTGCAACCGTCACCGCCATCCATCTGCAGGACTGTTTCATCATCCCACACTGAAACTCTTCCCCATTCAACATCTCCCCATTGCTACCATTCTCACAGAAGGCTCCTACACGATGTGTATGGGCAGAAAGCAGCTTTCTAGAGAGCCCAGCGCCACAGTCAGTCTGGTGGCCCTCCGAGCGAGCCCCGAGCCGTCCCCTCCCACCTTACCGTAGCTGAGCCATGTCTCGGCACAACTCAATGTTCGGCCGCCTTGTGCGCTCGTCCAGTCTGGTCTGAGCCACCTTCAGGAAGGCAGTCTTGTCCTTGATGGCCTTCTTGATGGATTCTATGGTCATTTCAGTCTGGAAAATCTCCTGCAGGGTCTGTGACAAAGAGAAGCAACTGCCTGAAGCTTTGGTGCGGTCCCTTCAACAACCCGCCTCCCACCTCTTGCCTGTCCACTCCATGCCTAGCACCTGCCTCGACCTCGCTGATGAGGAGGTCGCTTCACCAAGACCATCTGTCCGTCCCAGCCCTGCCCCAGGGAACCCACGTGTCTCACTGGAGCTGGCATGCACCTGCTCTGGAGAGTGGGCAGTGCCTCTCTCCCCAACCCCAGGCTCAGTGACCTCATTTTGGTAGCTGGAAATCAGCCAAGGTGGGAGTATTTCAACCACAGAAATTGGCAAATACTACAAATCAAGGGCTCCCTGCGTGCCACCCCCAATGGCCTTTGTTAATTACTGACCAGCACACATCTGTGTTCTGATAAAAGTGAGGCTTTGAGTGGCCCTGATCTCCCTCCTCACATCCATATGTCCATGCGTCTCTTCCCACTTTCTCTTCCTACCAACTTGAGCATTGCTTTCCTCCTCACAGAGGATTGCCCTTGCAGCGAATCAGGCTTAAGCTTCAGGGTACCTTACTTACAACAGAGGAATACTGGCAGTTTTGTATTCCTGATTTTCTATTCGTTTTCTCTTAAAGAGGCCACTCCCCCAAACTGCGTAAACATGGCTCCCTCCTTGGTTCCCCCTCCTCTTTCTCTGTAAAGAGAGTCCCTGTCCTATGCTCTGAAAAGCCTCCCTTCTCCTCACATCTCTGCACTCCCATAACTCTACATCCTCCCCATTACTGTCCCTCTTTCTAGGTTCCCTTCCATGGCCTGGAGATACAACCAAGAATCATCTTTTTTTTTTTTTGAAACCCTATGTTTTTACCACCACTCTCCCATCCAGTCCCAACTGAGTCCTCTGCCAGATGTATTCAACCACAGCTGTGCCCACGCCCTTCACTTCCCACCCACCCAGTCTCCCAGTGGCCCCTGGATTCTGTCTCTGGCCCTAGCTGCTGTCATGAAACTTCAGTTTCAAAGCCGACATCGAGACCTCTCTGAAACCTCCCTCTCCTTGAGACCCTCATCTTGTTTTATCTGGCCAAGTGTTGTTCCAACTCCCTCCTTTCCAACTACTCCTCATTCCCTTCCAGTGCAAGGCTTTGTCCTTGGGTGATGTCTGTGCAATATCCTTTCTACACTACAGAGACCTCATGCAATCACAGATTTAGCACTTGTGTAATCCAGGCACTCTTCCGTCTGTCACTTGAGCTTTGATCTCTCTCCCAAGATAAAAATCATTTCCCTGTTTCTGTCACTAAGGCCTTCTTCAGATACTATGTGCTCCATGAAACCATCCTGATCTCTTGCCAGTGGAAACAACTGCTCCTTCTTGTAAACTGTGTTCACATTTCATCTGTGTTTCCAAGTTCTTTCTGCACCTTTCTAATGCAACTTCCTGTTTTCTATGTGCATGTCTCGTCTCTTAAGACATGAGACATATGTACATCCCTGAGTGCCTAGCACAATACCTTGAGTGTGCCTGTTAGGGCTGAATAGTGCCTCTTCCCCCAAAATTCCTATGTTGAAGTACGAATCCCCAGTGCCCTGGAAGATGACCATATTTGGAGACAGTGTCTTTGTGGGGGTGATTAAGTTAAATGAGGTGGTTAGGGTGGCCCTAATCCAATACAACTTTGGTGTCTTTATAAGCAGAGGAAATTTGGACACAGACACACACAGAGGGAAGATGATGTGGAGACGCAGGGAGAAAGTGGCCATCTATAAGCTGATGAGAGAGGCCTCAGAGAAAATCAATCCTGCCCCGCACCTTGATCTCAAACTTCCAGCCTCCGTTAATTAATTTTCTCTCTCTCCAGTGAGAAAATTAATTTCTACTGTTTAAGCCACACAGTCTGTGGTACTTTGAGTTAGGGCAGCCCTGGCAAACTAACATAACAGTAAATAAAAATTTGTTAAAGAAGGAACTCTGTGACACCAGCCTTCTAAAAGGCCTTTAGAATGTCTTCTTACAATTCATAGCGTCTGACCCCATTAACCTTCTCATCAATGTCTTCTACAAACTGTCTTCAACCTACTTTTCCACGTTTCTCTCCCAGGACACAAACCATCTGCACCAGCCACACACCAGTCTCTTGACAGACCTCAACTCATCCTCTGATTTGCTGTCTCCAAGGCTTTCTTCAAGATGTGGCCCCACCTGGAATGTTCACTTCTCCCTCCAAATCCCAAAAACACTTTTGTATTTGTTATTTGATAATCACGATTTGTAATATTCTATTCTATTCATATTGTTTATGAGCTTTTCATATGCAAGTATTTCTTCTCTGTAATGTAAACTTCCTAAGAACAAAAACTACATTTGATGCTTCTCTCCACCTTTCACAGCATGGAGCACACTGTCTGGCTCAATTAATATTTGTTGCCTAAAGCAGGCACCATGAGAAGGAAAGGTAAATTGTTGCAGCCTGAGAAAATGTGGTTCCCTCAACTGGGTAAAACCATCGTAGGCAACATAGCTCATGCTTGAAGGTTCTTAAAAATAAGAAACAACATTGCTTGCTTCAGCAGCATGTATACTAAAATTGGAACAATACAGAGAAGGTTGGCATGGCCCCTGAGCAAGGATGACATGCAAATTCATGAAACGTTCCCTATTTTTTTTTACTATAGGTAACATCAATACATTATATCGTTTCAAATAGCTAGAGGAAGGATATTGCATGTTTCCAACCCAAAGAAATAATCAGTGTTTGAGAGGATGGATATGCTCGCTCGTTACCCTGACCTGGTCACCATACATTAAATGTATCAAAACATCACTGTCCATCCATGAATATGTACAATTATTTTTTGTCAATTTTTTTAAAAAGATACAACAAACTATATTCAGCATAATCCACAAAAAACAGTAAGAGCTCCAAGACTGATATTAAGGAAAGAAAGAGCTCCTCGTTTATCTTGAAACATACAAATTCTGCTGTACTCCTTCTTTTTATAGTCATTGTAAAACTCTTATGCTTAGAGCACTTAAAATTTTTCAATATCAGAAACACTTTGAACTACCTAACAGTTTCCTGTATTTGGTTTTGTATTACAGAAAAGGGGTCTGAAATAATTTAACAGAAGACATTTCTGCCATATGTTCTAATAATAAATTCACTTCCTAGTTATATACAGTGATTCATTAAACTTTAATAATAATATTTTTGTTTCTATTAAAGACTAAGAACCTTTCATTACATAGTGCCTTCTTTGTGTTCCAAATACCAGTGGATTCCAATTTCATTTTGACACCTGGCTACCTGGCTGAAATAAATGGCATGCTTTGTGCTGTTTTAAATTTTTCTTGCTCTGTGTGGCCAAGCTGTCACATGCCTATGGTGCCTCTCTGGGAGTGGTGAGAGATTTGTGGCCCCAGAGCACACCACTCTGTCCAGGTCAGCTAAGAGGTACCACTGGTGGTTGATTTACCTTTGCTAAGTGCATCTGAATCTTATTCTTAGCATCTGCAGTCTCAGCAATGCGATTGGTGAAACACAAGTTCACTTTGTTGAATTGATTCCACATCTCATTGGCTGTCACAACCAAGAGGTTTTCAGTGTCGTCTCTTAGCTTAGCGGAAGCTGCCCGTTCACTCTGGGAGCGGAGAATATTGTCATCTGTAAATTTGGCCCAGGACTCGGGCACTGAGACACTGAAAAAGAGAAGCAGGAGCAGACAACGGTGAGAGTGATGAATCAGCCTACAGGATCGCTAGGCGACCATGTATCCTGTAAGAGAGAAACCCCCAGGTCGCTGATCCTAGCTTCATTATATAAATATCAGAGTGAGGCTTATTTTAAACTTTTCTTAATTCTTTCTTATTTTACTGCTAATCCGTTTTCTATATATCTAAAGCATAAGCTAGTTCTTCTGCCAGTTTCGGGGGCAAGAGGATTAATGAATGATGTGAATGTGTAGGTTCATGACAAATGTGTCACACATCACATCAATAAGTATATGACAAAATATTCAACCTCAAGGGTAATCAAAGAAGCATTAATGAAAACAGCCTACTAAGGAAATATTAGCACGACTAGAGAGAACGATCATTAGCAAGGCTGGAGAGCATATTTAGAAAAAGTTTCTCTCCTATCCTACAGATGAGAATGTTAAATTAGTACAACATTCCTGGAGGGTAAAAAGGTAGCACAAACCAAGAGACTGTCATTCAAATGTGGAAAGCCCAGAAATTCCACTTCTAGAAATGTATTATAAGGAAGCAATGTATCCAAGGATTTATGTGTGAGGACATTCATTTCAGCCATATTTATGTTGATCCCTGAAAAATGAGAAACAATCTAAATGCTCAAAAGTTGAAACCAAAAAGGTTGATTGTGGTACATTCAAAAAAGTAATCCATATACCAGGCAAATTCATGTTAAAGTAGAATATTTATTTTACAAACAATGTTACTGAAAAATCAGACAGGCTATATTTCAACTTTCAACTGGGTGCATTGTATGGTACGTGAATTTCACCTCAATCAAGTTAAAATTTTTAAGGGAGTGGCTGGAAGAGACCATGGATCCTGCCCAAAATTGCATCCAGGGGCCTGGCAAAGAAACCACTGATGGGGTAAGTGGAGCAAGCTGTGGTAGGAAAGGCATCGAACTATTTTCAGCCTGTATCCCACAGCATCCAGGGCATGCTATACAATGGCAACACGTGGCTTGTCTGTGTTTCTCCCTTTTTTATTTTTTTTGAGACAGAGTCTCCTTCTGTCACCCAGGCTGGAGTGCAGTGGCACAATCTCAGCTCACTGCAACCTCCCTCCCAGGTTCAAGCGATTCTCCTGCCTCAGCCTCCTGAGTAGCTGGAATTACAGGCGCCCACCACTACGCCTGGCTAACTTTTGTATTTTTAATAGAGACAGGGTTTCACCATGTTGGTCAGGCTGGTCTCCAACTCCTGACCTCAACTGATCCTCCCGCCTCAGCCTCCCAAAGTGCAGGAATTACAGGTGTGCGCCACCGTGCCCAGCCTTGTCTGTGGTTTTCTAGGACTTCTGCATCAGGTAGGGTTATTTTCATAGTTAGAAAACATAAACAACAAATAGTCCTTTACAAAAGAATTCAGGACGTGATTATCAAGGTCTGATCACAGAACGTGCTTGCTTCCTGGAGACTTGTCAAAAGCTGGGTGTGTTTCTCACCTTCCGATATCTTACCACGCTTTCCGTTTTAACCTGTAAGCTGTGTCCTTTTGAAAGGAGAAAGAGTTAAATGACATCACAATCACAGCAGTGGCGTGTGCCTGACTTACGTTGCATCAACCCTCTCCACTCCGCGGAAGTAGCCGACACCGTCTGACGTGTTGCGCAGGTGGTGGCATTTGTCGTCAATCCGGTAAGCTGTCTGTTTGTCACTCAGGTCCTTCTCCAGCTCATGCTGGGACGCTCTGTCGGCTCTGCAACACAGAGTCGGGAAGTGGAGCTTCACGCTCAGGTGGCAATGTTCTGCAAGGACACATGAGTGCCCTTCCATATTAGGACCTCTCTCGCTATTGCTCTCGCCATCTCTCCCTCTTCACACAATGTTCAATTTCTCAGTCAAAACGAGCACTCTTTGGATCTGGCCATACATCTACGTCACTGCGACCCTAACTCCCACCATGTCTACACTTCTCCTTTCATAGGGTGGGATGGAAGTGGGGAGAGCAGGTGAAGATAAACAGGGGTCCGGGATCTGCAGCCCCAGCTGGGGCCCATCTTCCTAACACACACACAGTCTTCCAGACAGGACACAGGTTCAAAGTAATCTGTCCACATCTGTGCCTTCCATTCCTTCCTTTTCCTTTTCCTTTTTCTCTTCTACATCTCGGCTCCCTTTTTCTCTGTTATTTGAATATAAACCCCCAAGAAATCATGAGGCCTTTATAGCCAAGCCTCCTGCCATTCATTGGTAACCTTGGTTTGTGGTCATGCTGCGGCTCAGAAGTTTGCCAGGAGATAAAAACCAAGAGTCAAAATTAACCTCTAGGACAGGAGTGAGAGAGGACTTCAACAGAAATCAGGAATTGATGGTCCCCCCAGGCTCACACACTCCAGCAGCCACCCTGCTGGAAGGAAGAGGCCTCGGTGAGCTCTGAGATGCATGGTCTTGCCTGCACTGCCAGACAGACGGGGGACCCACAGCTTATTACCACACACAGACCCTGGGGGCAGGCATGGGTGACAGGTGAGCCACATGGAATACATCGTTCGACAAATAATTATTGAGTGCCTCCTATATGGCAGACACCATTCTGCGAGCCTGGGATGCATCAGGGGACAACACCAACATCGCTTCTCTAAGGAGCCAACATGCTTCTGGGAGGAGACAGCACATTCAGTGAATGGGCAATTTGTGTGGTTTGAAGAACAATGCTAAAAAGCAAAGCAGGAAAAAAGAGACCAGGACTGTGGTTATGATTTTAAAGAAGATGGCCAGAATAGGTCTCACCAGGTGACATTGAGCAAAGACATAAAAAAGGGGGAATCAGATCATTCAGGGCCCTAATGGACATGGGAATGAGTCAGGTTTTCCTTCGAGTAAAATTAGAGGCCATTGACTTACAATTTAAAAGGACCTCATTCTGATGCAGGCTGAGAACAGACTGCCGGGGGCAGGAAGACCATTAGGGGGCCACTGCAGTTACTCAGGTGAGAGATGAAGGTAGCTTGGACCAAGAGGATGAAAGTGAAGGAAGCAAGAAGAAGTATTCAGGTTCTGGATATGGTTTGAAGATAGAACCAAGACAATATCCTATTAAATTGAACATCAGTGAGAAAAAAAAAAAAAAAGAGCTTGAGTCGTTGGAATAATGGAATTCCATCAACTAAGGAGGGGGGGTGGCTGGGGAGGGAGAAGCTAGGGGAGAAGATGGAAGTTCAGTTGACATAGTAAACTTGAGTGTTCACTGAACATCTACATGGGAGACGTGAAGGAGGTTGTTGGAATTTGAAAGAGACGTCTAGGCTAGAGATAAAAAGTGGGGAGCCACTGGCAGATAACTAGTATTTGAAAAAGTAGGATAGCTGAATGAGCTTGGGAATTTCTCTGTTTTCTCAGCACCTAAAAACGGTTTTGGTAGAGCAAAGCCATTCACTCAGTAAAGGCTGCATTGAATGGAATGAGTCAATTCTAGCTGCAGGTTCCCCTCAACTTAGCCTGTGCTTTCAAGCAAATCGCTTGACCTCCCAAAGCTGTTTTTCTTATTTGTAAAGTGGAAATGAGAGTAGCAGCATGCAAATGATCTGCACTTTGTGAATTCTAAGACAGTATACAAGCGCGAAGGATGAAAAATGAAAAAGCTCCCTTCCCTTGCTACTTCTGTGCTGAGGCTCTTGCCTTAGGTGATCATGTTGAAATTCTAGGACTAGAAGGCCTTTCTCCTTTGGTCTGGGACCAAGATGTCCCACAAGTTTCCTGTCTTAAGCTGAGACCCTGTTAGGGAAGGGGCTGAAATGTTCATGAAGCATCTGTTGTTACAGTTCACCTCTTGGGAGGTGGGACTTGGGGAGGTGGAATAGAGACTTTACAGCCTTTTACTCCCCGTCACCTCAAGTGAAAATCCCTGCTCGTGCACACTCCCAGGTCTTGGCTGGAACAGTGTTGGAAACATATGCCTTGAGAGTGTGGAATGATGAACAGTGGGACTCGAAGGAGGGGAGGGAGGAGAGTGGGATGTTGGGAGGTTGCTTGGTGGTTACAATGTGCGTTCCTCCAGTCATAGATGCTCTGAAGGTCCTGATTTCACCACAGTGCAATATATCAATGAAGCAAAACTGCACTTGTACCCCATGAATATATACACATTTTTAATGAAATTAAAATGTTAACAAAAGCCATATGCTTCAGCATCAGACAGCCCCAGTTCAAACATCTTTGCTACTTGCTAAACCTGACCAGAGGCAAGTTATAAACTAATGGTAATAATACCCATCTTTCTGTGGGGTAGATAATTAGGTGCCTACCAGATGCTAAGTGCTCAGTAAGCATTAGGTCTCATAAGATTGTAACATGGGTGATTTTTATGACTTTAGAACTGAGGCTGCCTGGACCTCCTCTGATCTGGCCTCAGAGTCTGCTTCGGCAGGCATTTAAGGCAGTGTCCCATCAACACGTCTTACAGCCCAAGATGGGAAGACCTTGGCTGCCCTGTGAGTGCCTAATGAGATTCTATTTCAAGCTGAGATCCAAGCTGAGGGTTTCATTGCTCCTTCTGAAACAAGTGTAGTTGATAAACTCTCTTCTAGTCACCTGCCCTGGACAGAGCACAGTGGCCCCCCACAAATCCTGGAGAAGCCATCCCAGGAAGTGAGGTAGGCATTTTACCCACTGTGTATTAAAGGAAAGCCAAGTTCTTTAAAGGATCAATAACAAAGATTCCAAACAGGTACATACACACAGAACTTTCTGCAAAGGTCTGCAATACAGCCAGTATTGAGGCGATTTGTAACAGGGATTTATATCAGATGAGGCTGTTCCATGGTAGAACAATCTAGGCCAAGAACGCAAAAGATGGGCAGCAAATTTTAGACTACGAAATAAAATGTGAATTAGGAACTAGAATCAATGCTTCGAACCACTCTTAAACATATTTCTAAAATTCCTAGGGAGCAGAAACCACATGCAGTCATCCTCAACTACTTTTTTGCTTATCCTCAGCAATTTTCAAATTAAAAAACCCTTCCAGTCACAGCTCTACAGAATTTCAGCATACAAACCTCGCCAACCTTCGTGGTGTTGATGCTGACGCACAGGGTGGACAAATGAAATGGGCAGCACGGACGCTTTTATAACACACATAACCACCTCTCCTATCGGGTGGCATATTCGACACTACTTCCTTCTGTGGCCATAAGCAAATGGCAATGATCTTTCTACTTAATGTTAACCAACAGTCTCAGCCAATACTTTTCCTATGCTGACAGCTGTGGTCATTGCCTGAGACCTTCTTTATTATTATTCTTACCCCTTCTCACTCCTCATCCCACCCCCAACCATAAATATTAAGTATCTACTATCGCCAAGAAAAGAGAGCCCATTCCCTGGAGGAATGTGTATTCTAGTGAGGAATAGGATGGGTTAACAGTTACAGTGCTGTGGGATGCAGGGAGCATTGCAAGTGTGTAATCATTGCAGAGGCCGGATCTTTTTTTTTTTTTTTTTTTTTGAGACGGAGTCTCGCTCTCTGGCCCAGGCTGGAGTGCAGTGGTGCGATCTCGGCTCACTGCAAGCTCCGCCTCCTGGATTCACACCATTCTCCTGCCTCAGTCTCCCGAGTAGCTGGGAGGACAGGCGCCCACCACCACGCCCGGCTAATTTTTTGTATTTTTAGTAGAGATGGGGTTTCATTGTGTTAGCTAGGATGGTCTCGATCTCCTGACCTCATGATCCGCCCACCTTGGCCTCCCAAAGTGCTGGGATTACAGGTGTGAGCCACCGCACCCGGTCGCAGAGACCAGATCTTTAAGGAGGTATGGAAAATAAACACTCAAGTATTACTTTTTCAAATGTTAAAGCTGAACAACTATAAGTCATCTCTTATATAAAAAAAATGCCAGTCTTTTGAATTAAAAGAAATCTTAGTTACACTCAAGTGAAGGCAGAAATCCTTCTGCATCTCAGAATTATTTATTTAAATAAAAAATTAAAGCAAGTACTCCATGTGCTTATTTTTTTAAAAAGTATTTTTTTGAGACCGAGTCTCTCTCTGTTGCCCAGGCTGGAGTGCAGTAGCACAATTAGAGCCCATCACTGCAGCCTCAAAGCCTCAAAATCTTGGGCTTAAGCAATCCTCCCACTTCAACCTCCTAAGTAGCTAGGACCACAGGCACCCACCACTATGCCTGGCTAATTTTTATTTTTTAACTGTAGAGATGAGGTCTCGTTATATTGCCCAGGCTCCTGGGCTCAAGCGATTTTCCTGCCTTAATTTCCCAAAGTGTCTATTTGTATTATTTTTAAAAATGTTTACGGGTACATAGTGGGTATATACATTTACGGGGTACATGTGATATTTTGATACAGGCGTACAACGTGTAAGAATCACATCAGAGTAGCTGGGGTATCAAGTAATCATCTTAGCTTTTGAATAAAAATGTGTGTATATGGCTGTGTGTGTGTGTGTGTGTGTGTGTGTGTGTGTGTGCCCTTATAAGAAATCAAGAGAAATTTGAATGAGAGGCATGAAAGTATAGTTCAATGATAGATTTTGAATTGTATAGAGACATAAAGCTCTTACGCAAGTTGGGCAATAGCCTTATCCAAATGTAGCTTCATTCTTTCTTGACAACACAGAATAGTATCAACTTCCTACTCAATTGGAAAAAAAAACACATTAATGTTTTCGTTATTGAATATAACACTCAAAATCAGCAATGTAACAAAACATCAATGAAGGAAAATTTTGTTTCTTAAAATATTGTGACGTTAAACAAGAAAACAATTTTGCATCCACTTATTTATCTACACGCTCCGTGATACTTTGTCTACACGCTCCATGATACTGCAATCTAAAGATCACACTAAGATGCAGCCTTTATAGGCCTATGGGGAAATTATATTATGAAACAAGTGGGGACATGGTTAAAATTTTAGGATTTTTCTCTCTTTTTATCCCTGTCCTTATTTAAAACAGAAATTGTTTAAAAAATCAAAATTCTGGTAATATACAAGGTCAAATTTAAATGTATAGCTTCTTCTATAATGGCTATGCTTCCAAGACAAAGTAAGTCAGGGAGGAAAAAAGCATAATCAAAAGAAGCTTCTCTCTGGCAGTACATGTATCCTCCAGAAGACAGTGCTTGGGTCCAAACATAGAGGCTGACTTCCACCCTGGGAGGTCGCCCTCCCGTCCTGCTTGTGTACTGCAGCCCAGCGTCTGTGCTTGTACAAACACCTGTGCTAACCAGGCCTCTCTACTGGACCACACACGTTGCCTTTTGATGCTGCTAGGACGTATCCACTAGTCCATAACATGTCAGACTATTAAATCAACATTTATTTCCCCCTTGAAATTTCTATGCACATTAGCCAATGTGGGAACTCAAAATAGCACCAAGATATTTCAAAAGTGCACATCGTTGCTGTTATCATTTTCTCAGCCAAAAAGTTGTCATACTATGCATACTGGTTTGGGGCATTTTCAACTTGAACATTTTCCCATGACATTAAAAAACACTGTGATGAATGACCTTGATCAATATGTAGACACCACCGAAGAGTATGCCTTTTTCCAAGGTTTTGACAAGTACAGCCAAATTGCCCTTCAGAAAAGTGATACGCATTTACAACAACAAATGAACATGTGTTTTCTTGTCTTGCCCAGCAAGTGGCCGCTGTCACTCATTTCCATCTTCACCAATGTGATGGAACCACATCCCCAGCACCCCACCAAAAACAGCAAACCTGCCTAAATTTGCAAGCTGATATTATGAGTATTCATTTGTTCGCCATTGCCTTTTTTGCTTGTGTGAACTGCCTGTTCATGTGCTTGTCCGCTTTTACTGTCATTTATTTTTTTCTTTTTCATATGTGAGCGTTATAAGCATGTTTAAAATTCAATCGTTTTTATCATACATGTCACAATTTTTTATCAAGTTGCCTTTGCTTTTATAAATATGCGTGGTGCTTTTGATATAGATGTTTCTGATTTCTATGATGTCGAATCTATCATATGTATCTCCTTTTGGTTTCTGCCTTTGTCATTTAGATAATAAAGGCCTTCACCACTCCAATATGAAGTATTACTCACCTATGTAGTCGTCTTCTTTTATTGTTTAATCGTTTAACATAAAAATATCAAATGTGTCTAGTGTTTGGTATCTGAATTAGTGGAATAAAGGAAGAGCCAAATTCCCTTCACACACTGACACCAACATTCTCCCTGCCTTGACAAGCAGGCAAGATTTCCCAGCCTCAGAGTGGGTTGTGCATCAGTCTTAGAATTTTTGTGTTTAGTTTTTATCTTTCTCAATGCCTCTTGTATGCGTGTGCCTGTGTGTACTTTGATGAGGTTTTAACAAAAGACGCACGGAGTTCTGCTTAGAAAGGACCATTTAAAACCCCAAATCGTGTTTCCATCCTTTGTGTACACAAAGCACAGAGTGGAAATTCTTAGGACTTTTAGTGCAAAAAAAAAAAAAAAAAAAATGCATTTAGTGGGATTCTTGCTGTAAAAAATTTTTACAACAATAATTTTTGTATGTGAATTTAAATAATGTCATATGATGAATGTCAGATGGTTGGGAGCAGAAGGGTTCATGAGAATACAAAAAGCCCAAAGCCAGAGGTCTCTGGCACTGTCCCCAGTGCTAACTTATCCATCCATCTGTACCCATACATGGAGGTGGCCTTGAAATACCACAGTAGAGCATAAAGCCAGACAAACCTTTCCCTCACCTGCCCATGAGAAGAAAGTTTGCAAGAAGGTGGTGGATACACACAGAAAGCAGACGCGTAGGAAGAGCCTTCATCTAACTAGATCTCTGGCTGCTGCCTCACACCTAAGGAAGTGAAATGCACATTTAGGACCCTGGAAGGTGGGTCCAATATTTCCAGATCCTGGACTTAGGGAGAAATTACAGGCCCCATGAGTTACAAGGTCACACTGACTTCATTGAGATTCTCAGATTGCAATGGCCAAAGTGATTAAAATGCAGTTTCATCTGTGGGGCTTCGGATGAAAACAAAACATGGAATCATGTCCAGTTGTTTGAAGAACGTGGAATGCATCCTACTATTTGAGCGGCTGAAACATTCATGAAGCATCTGTTGCTACAGTTCACCTCTTGGGAGGTGGGACTTGGGGAGATGGAATAGAGGCTTCACAGCCTTTTACTCCCCGTCACCTCAAGTGAAAATCCCTGCTCCTGCACACTCCCAGGTCTTGGCTGGAACAGTGGTTGAAAACATATGTCTTGAGAGTGTGGAAGGATGAACAGTGGGACTCGAAGGAGGGGAGGGAGGAGAGTGGGATGTTGGGAGGTCGCTTGGTGGTTACAATGTGCATTGCTCCAGTCATAGATGCTCTGAAGGTCCTGATGTCACCACAGTGCAATATATCAATGAAGCAATACTGCACTTGTACCCCATGAATACATACACATTTTTTACAAAATTAAAATGTTAACAAAAGCCATAGGCTTCAGCATCAGACAGCCTCCGTTCAAACATCTTTGCTACTTGCTAAACCTGACCAGAGGCAAGTTATGAACTAATGGTAATAATACCCATCTTTCCAGGCTGCTGGGTAGATAATTATGTGCCCAGCACATGCGAAGTGCTCAGTAAGCATTAGGTCTCGTAATTTTTTAACATGGGTGATTTTCATGACTTTAGAACTGAATCCTCATGTAAGATGTGGGCTCTGCTGTACTCTCAGCTAAGGAATATGCACCACATCACAGGAACATTATAAGTTTCAGCCACAAATATGGACGAGTGCTGACCCTGTGCTGTGGTCTGAATTGTGGATATAAAATCATTACTCGGATGTCCTTGTTAAACTCAGACCCTGCTCCCACAGATTGAGGCTTTATATGTGGTTCTGTTTACCTGTGTTAACTGAGTCTTTTTAAGTTTTGGGAAAGTGGGTAAACTGCCAGCCTAACAGGTGAATGGGCTACTGAAATCAAATCTTCAAAATCAAGCTGCAAGCCTGAATGAATCTAGCTAATAAGCGAATATCACGTATAGGTGCAGACATTTCATTTCCATATACAATGCTTTTTAATGATAGATTCACCAAATATTCTTGTCTTCTCACTTATCCTTGAGTTTAGTGGGAAGAGGCGTTTCCTTTCATTAGAGATCTGCATTCTCAGTATTTGTTCCTGAGTTCGGCCAAGGTGACCTATCAGCTGCCCTTTCTGGCATGGCTGCAGGTGAGAAGCTTCTGGTCCCACAACCTGCTTAGAGGCAGAAACCTAGGTGAGGAGGGTAATTCTTATTGCTGGGGGTCAGAGCCCACCCAGAGATCCTCTTTCCGTGCTGGTTGCTATTCAATCCTGTCTTAGAGGAGAAGCCCCTTGGGCTGGACTGGGCTGTGTGCTGGTTGCAGGGTTTCTATTCAGTCCTGTCCTTGGGCCGGACTGGGCTGAAATGCTGAAACGTCCCTCCAGCAGCAGGTCTGCCATCTCTGGAACTCATTGACTGCATTCTCAACAAACCTCTGAGGCTGGAGTATTTTTGCTTTCTGCTTCTGCAACACGGAGGAAGGAAAAGCCTCTTGTGGGAAGGAAACTGGCCAGCTGGGGCCAGGCCCAGAGCCTCAGCCTGAGTTCTGAGCAGCTGTCTCAGCCCCCATCCCAGAGCCGGACCAGGGCAGGCTGCAGGGTAGATGACTTTGCAGGTTCATTTGGCTCCGAAGTCCAAGGAGTCAGCACGGTCTGGGAATGCTAAGAAGATAGTACCATGATTGACTCCCCAACAGAAGCCATTCTGTAAGAATTTATCAACTATCACTGACGGAATATAATAGCCAACAGAATTCAACAGAATTCGGAAGAAAATATTTCATTGCATCCATGTTTTTCAAAAGTAGGCCTTCTAAGGCTACTTCTTTCCTTGGCTAATACACATTTAATTATTCTAAAAATTAAGACCTATTTTGGTAAAAAAAAAAAAATAAAACATATGCCAATATCACTACCTTGAGTAAGCCACAGAATACATTCACTACTTGAATTGATTGGCAATGACCGAAGTACCTCTCTCAATTCATGAACCGTTACTCTAATTGCACATTCAGTTTTTTGAGATAAAGCCCCCCCTGCTACTGACCTAGAAACTAGAAACCTCTAATGCAGTGGTTCTTGTTTTTAAGAAACAGCTTTGTTGAGATATAATTCATAGACCATATAATTCACTTGTTTAAAATGTGCAGTTTGATGGTTTTTAGTATATTCACAGAGTTGTATAATCATCACCGGAACCAAATTTAAAACATTTCCATCACCTTCCAAAGAAATCATGAATCCTGTGCCCATTAGCTGTCACCCACAATTTCCAATCCCCCAAGTCTCCTTTCATAATAAGCAACCACAAATCTACTTATGGTCTCTATAGATTTCCCTATTCTGGAAATTTCATATAAATGGGATCACCATATGTGGTCCTTTGTGATTGGTTTCTTTCATGCAGCATAATGTTTTCAATATTCATCCATGTTATAGCAACGGATCTGCACGTCATTACTTGTTTTTTTGGCAGAATAACCTATTGTATGGCTATCTTACATTTTACTTATCCACTCATCAGTTGATAGACATTTGGGTTGTTTCTACTGTTTGGCTGCTATGAATAATGGTGTTATAAATATCCATGCACAAATTTTTGTTTGGCCATATGTTTTCTTTTCTCCTGGGCTGACGCTTGGGAGTAGAACTACTGGATCCTATGGATCATACAGGGTCATTCATGCTTAACCATTTGCCAAAGGATCTGCCTCATTTTGCACTCCCACCAGCAATATATGAGGGTTCTAATTCCTCCCACATTCCAGCCAACTTGTTATTTTCTGTATTTTCTATTATAACTATCCGTCATATTTCATTGTGAGATCCTTTGCCCATTTTTAACTGGGTTGATTTTTTTTTAATTGTGAGAGTTATTTATATATTCTAGACACAAGTCTTTTCACTTTGTTGCTAATGTTCTTCAAAATATACCACATTTTTAATTTTGATGATGTCCAGTTTATCTGCTTTTCCTTGTGTTGTTTGTGCTTTTGATATCACATCTAAAAAACTGTTGCTTATTCCAAGGTCATGAATATTCATGCCTATGTTCTTTTCTAAAAGTCTTACAGTTTTAGCTCTTATGTGTAGGTCTTTGATCCCTTTTGACTTAACTATTTTGTATGTTGTGATGTAGGAATCCAACTTCATTCTTTTGCATGTGGATATCCGGTTGTCCAAATACCATTTGTTGAAGACACTCTTGCCATTGCATTGCCTTGGCACCGTTGTCAAAGATCAATAGATGGTAAATGTGATAGTTTATTTCTCAACTCTCAAATTGTGTCTATTGTTATAGGTACTACACTGTCTTACACATTGCAGCTTTATAGTAAGTGTTGAAATCAGGAGGTGTGAGTCCTCCAACTTTCTTCTTTTTCAATATTATTTTGGCTATTCGTTATCCTTTGAATTTCTATATGAATTTCAGGATCAGTTCACCAATTTCTACAAAGAAGTCAGCTGGGATTTTGACAGGAATTGTGCTGAGTCTATGAATCAAGTTGAGAAATATTACCGTCTTAACACGAACATCCACGTTTATGGATGTTCCCATCCATAGACATGATATGCCCATTTATTTAGATCATCTTTAATTTCTTTCAGCAGTATTTTGAATTTCTGAGGCGCTTGTTCTTAACTCTGCCTAGTCATTAAGATTAGTTGGGGGATATTTTAAAAAGATCAGTGCCTAGTCCCCACGGCAGATTTGAATCAGCATCTCTGGGTGTGGGACCCAGCCACTGATATTTTTAAAACCTTTGCCGGGTGATTCTAATGTGTAGCCAGGTTTGAGAGCCACTACTCAAGTAATGGAAACACTAAATGTAGCCAAGTACAAACAAAATGTCTGTTGGAAATATCATAGTGTGTTTGTGGGCAAGCTGATGAAGTTCAGCTGTTAGAACTGCCTTAAAATTTATTTCATACAGAACATCTCAGGATTAGTGAGAACAAAAGGCCAAAGGAAAGACGATGGTAAATTCCTATCCAGTTAGGATGACAAAGTAGATGACAGATTATTTTAAGGCTTGTGAGATTCATCAAAGGCTGGGAAGGAAGAAAGAGAAGAGCAGAGACCCATCACTGCAAAACTATTTCATTCAGAATGTTCTATTTCTTTTTTTTTTTTTTTTTTGAGATGGAGTCTTGCTCTGTCGCCCAGGCTGGAGTGCAGTGGTCGGATCTCAGCTCACTGCAAGCTCTGCCTCCTGGGTTTATGCCATTATCCTGCCTCAGCCTCCTGAGTAGCTGGGACTACAGGCGCCCACCACCGCGCCCAGCTAGTTTTTTGTATTTTTTAGTAGAGACGGGGTTTCACCATGTTAGCCAGGATGGTCTCAATCTCCTGATCTTGGGATCTGCCCGTCTCGGCCTCCCATAATGCTGGGATTACAGGCTTGAGCCACCATGCCAGACTGGTTTATTTTATTTTTAGAGGCAGAATCTTGCTGTGTTGCCCAGGCTGGAATGCATTGGCATGATCACAGCCCACTGCAGAATGTTCTATTTCTAACCACTCCTGTCCAGCCACAGGGACAGTGACTTTTACAGTAGATTTACAAAACCTTTCGGTAGTAGCCAAAGCTTTCCCGAGTATATTATTTCAACTCAGAGTTCTCTCAGAGAAGCAGACAGTAGAGGAAAGGAGAGAGCAAAGAAAAAAAGTCTGCTTGTCATCTTTAATGTCATGGGTCACTAAGAAAATTTAAGTGATGTTAAAGCAGAGCGTTGATGCCACGTGGAGATAAAATTACTCTGAGGACTGGGCTGCTACCTTGTCATACTTACTTTCCTACCAAGGACTCAATTCTCACCAAGGACCAATTTAAAAAAGGCAAAGAGGTAGGAATCTGCAAAGCTTGTGCAGGGACAGAGAAGATGGATTCATTGCAGTGGAAATTCTGTGATTCAGATGGAAATGAAGCTGAGAAATGAGGGAGTCAGTCAAGGGAGGCCTTAGTGGATTTTTCTCCTGCAGAAATTAGGGAGTCAAGGAAGAATTCGTGGCAGAGGGAAGAAACTCGTGAGAATGTATAGGACAGATCCAAGGGAAACTTGGGGAAGGAAAAGTGCTTTGGAATTTCTTATTAACCAGATATTTTTTTAAAAGAGCTGGAAATTGATGAAAGGAGTTTGGGAGACAACAGGCAGCAAGCCATGGTGATGAAGGAACACTGGTACCATCAATAGAAAGGGACAGGCAATAGGCTAAGCAGGCTTTATGAATGTGAACCAGGAAAAAAAAAAAAAAAGTTACCAAACTAAAAAATGTTTGGCAAGTACTTAGGAACGCAGAACTAATGCTTTATAAAGTGCCTGGGCTGAAAAAAGAGATTGGGAAGGGCTCCAGGTACATGATCCCTGAAGTCTTAAGAAATGATAGAGATCTGTGGTAACAAGTCTAAGAAGTGAAGATCAGAGAAATTAGAACTAAACCAGATTTAATTGGTGGAAGGTGGAAGACAGATTAGTGTGAGAATCAGCAGAGTAGTGCAGATGCAACTGTGAGTTTCTGGATGGCAATTTGGCTATATATCAAAAGCTTTCAAATGCATAGAAACTTTGGCATATCAATTACACTTCCCAAAATATATTCTAAGGAAACAATCAGAAGTACCTACAGTTACCAATAATATTTTTGTATACTGCAGTGCTATTAAAATAGGAAAACAAAGGAGTGGAATAGGGAAACAGTCTAACTATATAAGAAAGGATTGATTGAAAAAAAAAAAAGATAGCACCTTTACATTGTAGAACACTGCATAACCATTAAAAATCATGTCTTAAAAGAATATCTAGGCCAGGTGTGGTGGCTCACATCTGTAATCCCAGCACTTTGGGAGGCTGAGGCAGGCAGATCATGAGGTCGGGAGTTCAAGACCAGCCTGGCCAACATGGCGAAATCCCATCTCTACTAAAAATACATAAATTAGCCAGACATGGTGGGAGGTGCCTGCAATCCCAGCTACTTGGGAGGCTAGGCAGGAGAATCGCTTGAACCTCAGAGGCGGAGGTTGCAATGAGCTGAGATCATGCCCTCATACTCCAGACTGGGCAATAAGAGCAAGACTCCGTCTAAAAAAAAAGAAGGCATATCTAATTATATAGTAAAAAAATTACCCCAATATAAATTTAGATGAGTATACACTATTCAAATTTATAAATACAATGATTTGAGTCTTGAAGACATATCTGAGCATCATTGTATAAATTAGGTGGTGCCTATCTAAGAATGATTAATAAAAAGATGCAACGGAATGGTAGGGAAAAAAGCATGATTAATAAAAAAAACTGAAATACTCCAAAATTAATAGTGATTTCTGTCTAATAGAGCTTCAAGTGATTTTTATCTTTATTTACTCTTGTTTGCATTTTTCATATTCTCAATGAATATATATTATAACCAAGAAAAACATGTCTTTGCTAAATGATGTCAACATCTGATATGATAATGCTTTACTTATAAGTCATTTTATGTAACATCCTTTTTTACTTCTACATATTCAACACACATTTACAACTAAGCTGCTTGTGACTGATGCATTTCCCCCATATTTACCGTCAGCAGTTGTGTTTCGACTTCATCATGAACTAGATCGATTCCCATTCTCTTTTCTCGATGAAATAGACATTCCCGGGCTACCTACAGATACACAGATAATGGAAAGCACTAATAAAAATTGACAATCCATGACTAGCAGCTCTAATAATTTGTTTCAAAAATAAGGCAATAGATAATTCCAATACCAACTTTTCCAGCCCTTTTGTGAAAATCTAGCCTGAAACAGACTGTAACAACTAAATGAATCTCTGTTACTAGTTCAAAGTTAAAGAGGTAGCTCTTCAAAATAGTTTGAAAATATTCCTAATTTGGAAATTTGACAAAACGAAGCAGATGGCATTTACTTGATCCCCACAAATTAGCATCTGAGGGCATTAGTTGGCATTAGTTTCTTCAGGTGAGACAGTTCAATAACATGAGACACAAGTCTTCAAGATATTATTTCTAAATATTTTCTACTGAGAATAGGTAGAAATGAATGATTATCTCTAAAAACATCAAAATATTTGTGTTGCCAAAAGTTCCAGTGATTATTTTTAAAGTGTCATTTATTGTTTTCCCAATTATCAGAATAATATGCCTTTACTCACTAAAGAGAAAAAATACAGAAAAGTAGAAAATATGATTTAGCCATACTCCTATTACTACTTCGTTTGTTTGTTTGTTTTAACAAGATAGAGGTTATAATGTTCTTACAGCTTTATATTATGCTTTTTAGTATTGACATTAAATAGTAGACCCAAATCATGAAATATTCTTTGAGACAAAGTATGTTAGTGGCTCTAATGGAAAACAGCTTAAATTTCTAACAATAAATTATGTATGAAAGAACATTATGCAGCAGTTAAAATGCTTTTTTCAAAGACTATTTCATCACGTAGGACTCCCAAATAATATTAAATTTTTAAAAGCATAAAATATAATGGTATGTATACTATAATCCAGATATACTATCATTGAACAAAATCTTTGAGCGAATCTCTAATTGTTTAATAGTATCACTTACCAGAAGAAGAATTAAAAGGTAGAGGGGAACTCTGATTATCTTAATATATATTACCAAACTGCTTTCCAGGAAATTTCTACCAATCCATAGCCCCACCAGTAATATATGAAAGTGTCCATTTTCTCCTCCTATGGCAGCTCTAAATGTTACACATTTTCATTATTGCAAGTTTGATAGGCCAAAGGTAGTTATTTCATTGATCTAATTTGTATTTTATCATTAAGCCTTAACATTTTTTCTTATATTTGTTGATTGCCTGTATTTTCTCTTTGGAAGCTTATCTGTTCATGTGACTCATTATAAAAAGGACTTTCCAATGCTGTGTTGACAATAAATTTTCAAACACACAGAACATCTGCACAAAAGCTGCAGAAAAAATTCCAATTAGAACCATCTTTCTGAAAGTAGTCATCACTGAAAGGGTTACTAAGAGAAGAAACTGAATCTGCACTGGAAATTAAGAAAGTAGCTATCATTTTAAGGATATTTTCAATTCTTAAAGGTAATCGGGGGTAGAATGAACTGTAGAATAAATCAATATTTCAGAAGAATCTGTGCCTCAGGGAAGGTGTAGAATCCCTTCTGATTCTAAACAAAATTTTATGATGAACTAATTCAAAAAGATCATTAGTGAACTATCAACTGTTCTCAGAATTCCTGGGGATTGTGTGCCTCTGTGTGTGTTTCTGTATAGTGGGGAGGGGTTGCAATAGGAAGTGACAGTGTGCAGGGTGCCCCAAGAAACTCCTCCACCCACCAGACTTCCAGTTCCTTGATTCTCTAAACTCTTCTACTACAGACGCCATGGTAGAGACCTACGGGAAGTGCTCATCGCATGGGAATAAGTCATGCAAACATGAAGAAGAATGGTGCTAGCTGTGCTCATCAAAATGTATACTTCTAAAATAATTTCTATAATTTGCACATCTTCAAACATGGAATGTCTTTTTTTTTTTTTTTTTTTTGAGAGGGAGTCTCGCTGTGTCGCCCAGGCTGGAGTGCAGTGGCCGGATCTCCACCCACTGCAAGCTCCGCCTCCCAGGTTTACGCCATTCTCCTGCCTCAGCCTCCCGAGTAGCTGGGACTACAGGCGCCCGCCACCTCGGCCGGCTAGTTTTTTGTATTTTTTTTAGTAGAGAGGGGGTTTCACCGTGTTAGCCAGGATGGTCTTGATCTCCTGACCTCGTGATCCGCCCGTCTCGGCCTCCCAAAGTGCTGGGATTACAGGCTTGAGCCACCGCGCCTGGCCGGAATGTCTTCTTTCAATGGAGGAGGGTGGAGAGGGGTTGGAGGGCCCATCGCATAGCCTGAGGGCTAGAGATGACTTAAGCCCATTCAGAAGCCTGGTCAGAGGCCAGTAACCAACTGAAATGCTCCCTACATTACTATGGCAACTGGCCTAATCTCAGCCCCATTTTTCTACTTAGTCAAGCAAATTCCATGTCCTAAGATGGTCTCATTTGATGATGTCACTACGTCTTGAAAGGGAATCATAATATGTACACAGGAGGCGTTTCATGATACAGACTAAAAAAAATTAAGTTTTTGGTTGTATAAATAAAGTTTTGGTTGTAAAATAAAGTTTTTGGTTGTATAAATAAACAATCAAATATTGTTTATTTTCATTTAGGGACAGCAGTGATGAAGCAGCCTATTTAAGAGATAAGATGGTAATCTGTGTCCCTGCACAAAGCTCAATTCAAATTGTAGTCCCCAATGTTGGGGGTGGGGCCTGGTGGGAGGTGATTGGATCATGGAGGTAGATCCCTTATGAATGGTTTAGCACCATCCACTCGGCGCTATTCTCAGGATAGTGAATGAGTTCTCTGGAGATCTGATTGTTTAAAAGTGTGTGGCACCTTCCCCCTTTCTCTCTTGCCCCTGGACCCTTCAAGATACCTGCTCCTCCTTTGCCTTCCACCATGATTGGAAGCTTCCTGAGGGCTCCCCAGAAGCAGAAGCCACTGTTTCCTGTACAGCCTGTAGAACCAGGTGCCAATTAAACCTCTTTTCTTTATAAATTACTGAGCCTCAGGTATTTCTTTATAGCAATGTGAGAATGGCAGAATACAGATGGCATGTTCACCTTAAAATGTTGTGTATCCTAACGGTGTCTCTGTAATTGGCCTTCTTTTCTTTGCATTCAGAATTATTTCTTAAAGTGGTTGTTCTTACAGTGTATAATGCATAAAAAAAAAAAAGACGTGGTTTTGCCATTGCTGAAACCAGTCGCATATTTATTGATGGGAGTTGGCTTCTACAGAGAATTAAAACATAATTCAATATATAAATAACCACAGTAACTCAACCAGTGGGTTAAAATCATAAAACTGCAGTGCCTTCTATCCTAAGGTCTCACCTGAAGAGGGGCTTCAGTCTCCATCAAAGCCCGCTCCAGTCTTTTCTTCACATCAATAAGTGCATTTGTCTCTCCAATCATTTCATCCAACTCATGAATGATTTCAGATTTCCAAAACCCTATGTCATTGACACGTTCTCCCAGATTTTGGGTTGTGTCTGCCTGGGTTTTTCTTGTTTGTTGATATTTGTCTTGAATTAGGCGAGATGTATCTACTCTTAGTTTCTCCGAATTATGTCGGGAAGTGTTGGACTCTTGATAGTTGGTTAAATTGGACCTGTACCAGTCGTCTGGCGTGTATCTTGTGAAGAAGGTAGTTCTGTTGGAAACAAAGGGAAGCATGGCATTCTCGGACACCCTCTGTGATCTGGTGCAGTACGGGGCCACGCTTGGGTAACTGGAGGCCACTTTGTAGTATGTGCTGGGTCTCCAAGGAAGGCTCAGGCTATGGGTCAAATTGGAGTGGGGAAAGCGGTCCCTGTAGCTTGAGGCCATGGTACTGATGGCTGGTAGAAAGTTGGTTGGTGTTGGTCTAGGGTGGGCGTAAGTTGACGTTAAAGTACAACCTACGCGTTCCATGATGCCAAAACACTATTTGTAAATCTCTCCTGTTAAAAAATGAAAAGTAAAATAAGACAGTCACATAAATTAATCTCTGGTGAAACATACAGCTCCGAACACATTAGATGCTTGTTCTCATTTGTTATCCACATTCACCATTGATAATATATTCCAACAAAGTTTTTTTTTTTAATCTCCGTGTCTCTAGAATGTATTAAGATCACATTTTTATTGGCCATTTGAACTTCTGAATTTTTATAAAAATTATGAGAGTAATATTGTCTTGTTGTGACAAATTCAAATTAGGAGCCTAAACTATGCATCTTAACAGATAGGGATTCAAAATAGAATTCTCACTTGAGGTCAGGAGTTCAAGACCATCCTAGCCAACTAGACGAAACGCCGTCTCTACTAAAAATACAAAAATTAGCCAGCTGCTGTGGCAGGCGCCTGTAATCTCATCTACTCAGGAGGCTGAGGCAGGAGAATTGCTTGAACCCAGTGGCAGGGGTGGGGGCCAGATAGATTGCAGTGAGCTGAGATCACACCACTGCACTCCAGCCTGAGGCTACAGAGAGACTCCGTCTAAAAAATAAATAAATAAATAGATTTCCATCTCAAACCATGAGAGAGTAGTGAAAACTAGACTTAGCCTCTTATATCTAAAAATCTAGACAACTGATTTTAGACATTGGACAATGGACAGCACAGGACTCTGAGCCATGAGAAAAGAGAAACAAGATGAATCCACGTATTTACTAGCTATGTGACATTGGGCAAATTGCTTAACCTCTCTGTGCCTCGGTTGCTTCACTTAGAAATAATAGGGAATAATTATAGCACTTCCTTCTTTGGACTGTTGTGAGCAGTGGTAGCAGCAGGGGATTGCTTGGCAACTCCCCACCCCTGCCCCCACAAGTCATCCTAAATAAACACTCCTTCTGGATAACAATGGTGTGGTTGATATGCAAACACAGCTCAAGGCAAGTACCTGGATCTCCTTTCCTGCAACCTGCAACCTGTAAGCACCTCCAACATATAATAGAAATCCTAGGGAAGCCATGGGGTTATGAAGGCTAAGACAATGCTAAGTATTTAGAAGGCTTAGCACAGTGTTGGGCACATAGAAAGTGTGCAATAGATCTTAACTTTTTAAATTGCTACCTCAGAGAAGTAGATAATGTAAAAGATAAACATCCTTCCTCCTCGCAAAGGTGAACTCCTCAGAAGTAGCCACTAAATAGTTCATTAATAGTTGTATCTTTCCAGATTTTTCCTATTCATATACCAACATATGTATTATTTATATTTTATATACCTCTACCTATATACCATCTATACCTATATATAAAGCTTTTTAATACAAAAACCGAATTATCTTAATCATTGTATATATCATTGTAGATCATGCTTTTTTTTTTTTTTTAACTTAAGTATATTTTCTGGGCCACTCCCCCTGTTAGAACACACAGATCTACTGATCTACTTCATTCTTTTTACCAGTTCCATTGTCTGAAACTTTTGATCATTATTATTCCAGAAAGCCAAGGATGCCACAGACCATAACATATCTTTTAGCATTTAGATGTCATTCTGTTTTGGGGTTAATGTCTATGGACTTGTTTACTAAAAAGGAAAAATACAATCAGGTCCAATTCTATGCACTGCTCAGAAAAATAAAAATTCTTTAGTGACTACTAAAATAGCTATGTCTTGAGGACTTTGGTACCCAACTACAAAATAATCTATCTGTAGAGTTGTGTTCAAGTCACAATCCCCACAGATCATATGATAAAATATCCACCCATGGCCCTGTGCTTATACAACCCTAGTTCTCTTTCTGCTAAATTCTTTCTTCCTACAGCTCCCAAACGTGTTATACTGGCCAAACTTACAGACTGATGGTGAAAACAAAAGCCTTAGTTACCACTTGCACTTCTTTGCTTCAATTTGAAACTTAACCATTACTTTTTGAAAAAGGAAATTTAAAGTACTGAGACCTTAGGGTCCTTAAGGTTGTCTTCAGTTTCAACCCCTTCCCCATGTCAGATCAATAAATAATCTGGTTTAGTTCTAGCAAGAAACTTCAAGTGGTGATAGACCACTCCTACTTTGCTTTGGTTTATTTTATTTTATTTTACTTTTAGAGGGAGTCTCGCTCTGTCGCCCAGACTCGAGTGCAGTGGCGCGATCTCGGCTCACTGCAAGCTCTGCCTCCCAGGTTCATGCCATTCTCCTGCCTCAGCCTCCCGAGTAGCTGGGACTACAGGCGCCCACCACCATACCTGGCTAATTTTTCTGTATTTTTAGTAGAGTCAGGGTTTCACCTTGTTAGCCAGGATGGTCTCGATCTCCTGACCTCATGATCCACCCACCTCGGCCTCCCAAAGTGCTGGGATTACAGGCATGAGCCACAACCACGCTGGGCTGGTTTATTTTATTTTTAGAGACAGAATCTTGCTGTGTTGCCCAGGCTGGAATGCACTGACATGATCACAGCCCACTGCAGCCTTGAACTCCTAGGCTCAAGCAATCCTCCCAAGTAGCTGGAGCTACAAACACACACCACCGTGCCTGGCTAATTTTATTTATTTATTTTAGTAGAGATGAGCAGATTTCATTATGTTGCCCAGGCTGGTCTCAAACTCTGGCCACAAGTGATCTCCCGCCTCAACTTCCCAAAGTGCTGGGATTACAGGCATGAGCCATCTTAATGATGCTTAATGAGCCTGCTTAATTCTTGACAATAAGAGATCTAAAAACCAATAGCTCACTTCATCCTTCAACCACGGAATTTCACGTATAGAATGCCACCCGAGTTTTCCCAGCATTTGTTATACTGGCATCTTGAGACGTCTCAACCCATGTTTGAACCGTAAGTCATCTGCTCCGGGGGTGATATCTGAAGATGCAAGGGTTTATACACCAGATGAGATATGTGGACTGAGAATAACAAATATAGTTTACAAAAGCACCTGGTGATTTGTTTTTTAATTAGAAGTGAGATTTGTCATAGAATCTGGAATCTAAAGCATAAAGCATAGTGGTTTAGAGATCACAGAAGTAGAATTTCTCACGTATGGCAGTCAGTTTCATATGGAGAGATAATATTTTACAGCCACAACTGAAGTTCTAGTTCTACCAGCCATCTCGTATGTCATTCAGGAAGACTGAATAAAAGACATCACGTGGGGATGGTTTCACCAAAGTATTCCACTGTCATGCATTTTGGGCCATTAATGGTCAAGAAAACCAAGACTGTCATGAACTAAAAAATACTTAAAAACTGAAAACTGACTTCTACCTCCAACCGTGAGAGAATAATAAAAACCAGACTTAGCTTCTTATACCTAAAAACCTAGACAAAATATATGAAATAACTGCATTCAGACCTCAGACAACAGGCATCATAAGACTCTGATCCTTGAAAGAAGGGAAACAAATAAGGTGAGCCCTCTGATTGTCAAGGCATTGTACCCAAAGACAATTTTCAGACCATGAGAAAAAACGTGAAAACTGAACAGAGCCTGGCAGCCTTTGTGAGCTGAGAAAGTGATCAGAATTCGGGAAGGCTGAGAAAGCTAGAAACTGTAAAGCAGGTTTATGGAATAAAGTGAGCTATGCAGACATAGAGATCCAGAAATCTATATGGGGATCTTTGTCTTTGCTGAGAAGAGGCTGCACAGGCATCAAGGAACACTCCACAAACCCTGGCAAAGAGCGATGGCAGAGCTGTTAGCTGAACAATTTCTAGAACTGACAGAGGGTGGAGATACATTATGAACACAAACTAACTAGATTGGAGGGTCACTGGCAACCACCTGGAGCATTCAGGAGAGACACCAGAGAGGCCATACGTTAGAGGTAGGGCTTAACTATGCCTGGAGTGAAGGTAATGAAGACTCCCTCTAGCAAAGCTTGAAAACAGGTCTCAAAGATATCAAGCTAATCCACAAGTAACTACCTTACCACATCAAGACACTCAAATATGTAACATCACCATGTCCAGCATCCAGTCAAAAACGACCAGACGTAATAAGGAGCACAAAAATGTAACCCCTAAAGAAAACTCAGTCAATGGAAGGAGGCTTAGAAATGGCAGAGATGATGGAACTAGTAAACTGCATTAAAGGATTTGATACAAGAAGAAATTGAAAAGCACCTTGGTAACCTATGGTACAACAGCAAAGGTTCTAATATTAAGGTTTTGCAGTGTCATAAAAAAAAGGAGAAGGACAAAAATATTTGAGGAAATAATGGCCGAATGTTTTCCAAATTTTCTGAAAACTATAAATACCTAGGTCAAAAAGCTCTACAAACTCCAAGAAGATAAATACACACACAGACACGTGCACACACACACAACCCCCTGCTGCCACCACCACTCCACGGCTCATGATCAAATTGCTGAAAACCAGTGATAAAGAGAAAATTTGAAAATCAGAGAGAAAAGACATATTTGGAAGAAAAGAACAAAGATAAGAATCAGTGCTGAATTATTGTCAGAAACTACCCAGACCAGAAGACAAACAACATTTTTAAAGGGCTGGAAGAAAGTGTAAAGCCTCAAATTCTGTATCAAGTGGAAATATCCTTCAAAAAATGAAGCTGAAATAAAATGTTTTCATAAAAACAAAATCCAGAAGAATTCATCATCAGCAGACCTGCAATAAGAGAATTGTTAAAGGAAATTCTTCAGAGAAAAGGAAATTATACCAGATGGAAAGTTGGATCTACACAAAGAAATGAAGAATGTCAGAAATGGTAAGCATGTGTGTTAATAAGAAAAACAAAATCTTTCTAACTTTCAAATTTATTTAAAAGACCATTATTTAAATTAAAAATAAAAAATTGTGGCATTAATAAAATAGAAGTAAATTATATGGTAGCCATAGCACAAATGACAGGAGGGCTTACATGGCCATATTAGATGATAAGGGTCTTATAACTGAAATGAAATAATGTCATTTAAACATACACTGTGATAAGTTAAAAATATGTATTGCAAACTTTAGAGTAGCCAGTTCTCAAAATATAAACTAAGGACCCATGGGCATGCCTAAGACCTCTTGGGAGGTGAAATGGTCAAAATGGTTTTCATGGTAAATACTCAGATGCTATTTGCCTTTCTCACAAATTTACAACAGAGTTTTTCAGAGGCGACATGATGCATACTATCGCAACAGACTGAATGAAGATGAGAGCCCAGCTACTAAGCTAAAAATTACTATGCCAAAAATATAAAACAATACCAAATACTTCTTACTAAATTAATTTTTGTTCCAGAAAATATTTTAATAAAAACATTATGCTAATATATAATGGGTTATTATGGTTATTTTAAAATAATTTATGGTTTTAAATTTCTAGTATAATAAATACGATAGGTATAATCCACATAAGTAAAAGCTCATTGAGGTCCTCAATATTTTTAAGAACATAAGGGGGTCCTGAGATAAAAGTGTTTTTGAACCACTGACCTGGAGCAGTATCTAAGACTAAAAAACAAGAGTTTTAACCAATAATGAAGGGGGAAAAAATGGAAGACAAAAAAGACTCGTAATTATTCCAAGAGAAAAGAGAACCAAAAATAAGACAAAGAAAACCCAAATAGAAAAATAATACAAATCCAACTATACTGATAATTAAACAATCCACTTAAAAGGCACAGATTGTTAGAAATGGTTTTTAAATAGCAATATTGAACTATAATCTGTCTAGGAAAAATCTCACTTTAAATATAAAACACAAAGAAGTTAAAAATAAAAGTATAGGCCGGGAGCAGTGGCTCACGCCTGTAATCCCAGCACTTTGAGAGGCCGAGGCGAGTGGATCATGAAGTCAGAAGTTCAAGACCAGCCTGGCCAAGATGGTGAAACCCCAACTCTACTAAAAATACAAAAATTAGCTAGGCATGGTGGCAGGTATCTGTAATCTCAGCTACTCAAGAGGCTGAGGCAGAGAATTGCTTGAACCCGGGAGACGGAGGACCATGCCACTGCACTCCAGCCTAGGCAACAAAGTGAGACTCCATCTCAAAAAAATAAAAATTAAAAAAAATAAATAAAAGTATGAAAAAAAGATAAACTGTTTAAACACTAATCAAAAGAATACAGAAGTGGCTATATTAATATCAAATCAAGTAGACTTCTAAACAAGAAATATTCGGAGATAGAGAGAAAAATAAGGATAAAGGGATCAGTCAAGGAGATATAACAATATTAAATGTTTATGTAATCATTTACCTAACTTTCAACACCTAAAGCAAAAATTGACAGAACTAAAGTGAGAAATAGACAAATCCACATTATATTTGAATATTTCAACATTTGTCTGTTACTAAATCATAGAACAAGTAAACAAAAAATTGGTTGATACATAGACTATTTGAACAACGTTACAACTGGACCTAATTTGCATCTTTAGAGTGTTTTAGAAAACATTCACCAATGTAGACCATATCATGAGTCACAAACAAGTCTAAATAAACTTAAAATATCAAAATTATACAAAGTATGTTAACTGACCATATCAGAATTAAGTTAGAAATCAGTAATAGAAAGATATTTGGAAAATCCCCAAATAGTAGCAAATGAAACAACACCTTACTCCATACCTCATGAGTCAATAATTACATGGGAAATTAGAAAATATTCTTAACTGAATGAAAATGAAAACAGCATAACAAAATTTGTGAGATGCAGCTAAAATAGTTATTAGTGGTAAGTTTATAGCTTTAAGTGTTTACATTAGTAAATAAGAATGAGGTAAAATCAGTGATCTGTGCTTTCATCTTAAAATGCTAGGAAAAAAAAAATAAACCCAAAGTAGAAGGAAGAAAATAATAAAGAGAAAAAAAAAATCGATGAAATAGAAAATAGACAAATAGAAAAGAAAAACAATAAAACTCTATCAATAAAATTGATAAACCACTTGATAGGCTTATCAAAATTAAAAAGAGAAGACAAATTACTAATATCAGGAACAAGAGAGGCAATATTCCCACAAACATTATATAAAGTGAATAAAGCAATATTACTAACAACTTTATGGCAAGAAATTTGACAACATAGGTGAAATGGACAAAATTTTTGAAAGATGTACAAATAACAAAAACTGATTAAAGAAGAGTTAGATAACCTGAGTAGCCCTGTAGTATTTTTTAAAAATTGAATCTACAGTTTAAAAACTTTCCTCAAAGAAAAGTTCAAGCTCCAATGGGTTCACTGGTGAATTCTATCAAACTTTTAAGGAAGAAATACCTCAGTTTTTAAAAACCTATGGCTTACTTTGGTGGTGTGCGTCTTTTACAATGATTAACCTACTCTCTAAATTCTAACTTAGTCAATTCCTTTTTTTTTTTTTTTTTTTTTTTGAGACAGAGTCTCACTCTGTGTCCCAGGCTGGAGTGCAGTGGCGCCATCTTGGCTCACTGCAAGCTCTGCTTCCCGGGTTCACGCCATTCTCCTGCCTCAGCCTCCCGAGTAGCTGGGACTACAGGCGCCCACCACCACGCCCGGTTAATTTTTTATTATTATTATTTAGTGGAGACGTGGTTTCACCGTGTTAGCCAGGGTGGTCTCTGTCTCCTGACCTCGTGATCCGCTCGTCTCTGCCTCCCAAAGTGCTGGGATTACAGGCGTGAGCTACCATGCCTTTCCAGTCAATTCTTAAGAGAGCATGTGCAGCACATACTAGATCATTAACTGATGCTATAAATATCTCATATTCGCAAAGAAACTGAGCAAATTCTTTGGAAAAATGACTGCAAATAGTTATGGAAAAATCCCCTAAATTAGGCAATTGTTTTTTATTGTACATTTAATCATGATGTTTTGGTTTGAATGCTCCCCTCTAAAACTCAAGTTGAAATTTAATTACCATTGTGCAGTATTAAGAGGTGAGACTTTTAAGAGGTGATTATGTTATAAGGGGTCTGACCTCATGAATGGAATAATGCTATTATTGTGGGAGTGGATTAGTTATCACAGAATTGGGTTCCTGATAAAATAATAAATTCACCTCCATTGTCTCTGTCTCTTTCATTCTCTTGTCCTTCTGCCATATTATGATGCAGCAAGAAGACCCTCATCAGGTGTAGCCCCTGAATCTTGGACTTCCCAGCCTCCAGAACTGTGAGTCCAACAAATCTCTGTTCTTTATAAATCACCCAGTATCTGGTATTCTGTTATAGCAGCAGAAAACTAAGACATATGACCAAACAGAATTTTAAGAAATGAGACATGGGCTACAAAGTCAAATACAATGTTTAACTAGGTGCACTTAATTTACGGTCAACAGTTATTTATATACTGAAAAAAATGCTATAATAGTCTTCTATAAATATTAACATGCTAAATATAGAATCAATCACACAGAGATTTTAAGAACCGGAAAGCTCTATTTGCAATCCAAAAGTTGGCTTCATATTGGGTAAACATTTTATTAGCATATTTAAGCAAGACTTGAAGATCATAGATATTTTAAAGTACAGAAATCTACAGACCATTTTCTGCAGAAGACACAGGTTTACATGACTTGCTCCACACCCTGCCTTAAATCAGGGGCAAGCATAGGCTTGAATGGCTCACGTACAAACCCCTTTAGTTCCTTTGTAGCCACTTAATTACAGTTCCAAATTGGAGCGGAAATAAAACAGTGCTGCCAATGCACTAACAAATACCAGAAGTAGAAGAAATCATATCAGACATCAATGTTTAATTTCTCTTTATGCATATATTACATAAGAATACAGGAAAACTTCATCTCTTCAAAAAAAAAAAGTTTGGTTAAGGAACTCTATTCATTGATGGTGTATAAATTATTACACATTGGAGAGCTACACGGTGGTATCCAGTAAAGTTGAAATGTCATATTCAAATATGTTTGAATATGTTCAAACATATTCAAATATGTTTACAATTAGAATGTACAAGAATTCCTTTCTAATATTTTTAAAGGGAGCAAACTAAAAGTCCATCAACAGGAGGATGCATACGTAATATGCGGTAAATTCATACAAGAATCACCACACAACAGTTCAAATGAATGACCTGGAACACGTACAGCATAATGACCTGGAACACGTACAGCATAACCATTCTATCAACTCAAAATGTAACAGTAGTCTGGGTGTGGTGGCTCATGCCTATAATCCCAGCACTTTCGGAGGCCGAGGCGGGCAGATGACGAGGTCAGGAGTTTGAGACCAGCCTGGGCAACTTGGTGAAACCCCGTCTCTACTAAAAATACACACATAAAAAAAAGAAAAAATTAGCCAGGTGTGGTGGCAGGCACCTGTAATCCCAGCTACTCAGCAGGCTGAGGCAGGAGAATTGCTTGAATCCGGAAGGCGGAGGTTCCAGTGAGCTGAGATCACGCCATTGCACTCCAGCCTGGGTGACAAGAGCGAGATTCCGTCTCAAAAAAAAAAAAAAAAAAAAAAAAAGTATACATTGGTTTGGGATAAACATATGAGTAGTAAAAGTATAAAAATATGCAGAACATAAGTAAATGCTAAATTTTGTAGGCTAATAGGACTAGGGAAGGAGAGAGGAGAATGGGATTTAGGACTAGGGAAGGAGAGAGGAGAATGGGATTGTAGGCTAATAGGACTAGGGAAGGAGAGAGGCCTCGTAAGAGGCCTCAACTGTGCCTGTAATCGATTTTTTGTTGGTTTAAGTTTGGACTGGGTACACGGATTCACCCCTGGGTTCACTCTACTTATTGTGTGAAGTATTTTATTTTAAAGAAGAAAAAAGTAGAATATTTTGTCAGTTACCTCAAAACATTTTTGCCTATTAGTAAAACTATATATTTTTTTCACAATAATCAAACAAATAATTTTACCCATTTCCAGGATGTTTATTTCTCTACAACACCATATACATCCAGGAGAAAACATAGAGGGGTTTGGTCTAAACTGCCCAAACACAACCGAAAGCTTTGCAGCCTAGCTAAACAGAAATGGCTTTGGGCGGTGAGAGAACAGCTTTGATCTGAATTTCAGGAGCTCTGACTACAAGACCAGGTGATTGAACTCTCCTCCCAGTGACTGCAGATCTGAAGGATCGGCTACTGAAGCAGAGGGAACGAGGAACACCGTGCGGGGCGGCCAGCACCGCAGTGGAAAGGCACAGCGCTGCTAACGGGTAACAATTAGAATTAAGAAATTAAATGAGTTAGCACAGTGCAGGGGGTTCGGACGCCCCTTCCCTGGTTCCGCGTTTAGAAATAACTTCTCAAACCTTGAAAAGCATCAGAAAGGTAAATTACGAGGAAATAGACGTCTGGGTGGGAGGTGCCTGTGGATTTGTATGGCTTTTATTTGGAAAGAAAAGTGAAGATGGAGGGAGGAATTGCAGGGTGTCCGCGACCTCCCGCGATCCGGAGGCCAGAGGTTGGAGTCCTGGTTGGCGAAGGGGGATCCTTTGCGGTCGTCCTAGAGGCAGGCTGGAGTCAGCGAGACCACTCACCTGTCGGCGGATGCCCGGCGAGGGGCGGGAAGGGGCGGTGAGAGGAAGGGGTCACAGCCTGCCACCTGCAGCCCCCGACTGGGGCCCAGACCAGTCCAGCCCTGGCCCCGCCTTTCCTATCTGTGACGATAGCAGCGCCTGTGGGCCACTCAGCGGCCGTCCCGGCCGGCTCGCCGGGAGCTGATTGGCCAGTCAGAGGAGAGGCGGGAGCTGTCGGGCCGGGAGGGAAACCAGTTGGGCGGCGGTTACTATGGACGCGGTCACGCTTAGTAACCGAGGATCCCCGCCCTCTGGGAGACCTGCTTGGTCCGGGAAGTGAAAGGGGTGAAGAGTAGCCCAAGAGAGAGGCTTCGGTGATTTCCCCGCCTCTCCATGAAGCCTGATTCGGAACTCTTCCAACTGCGAAGAACTTGGCCGATTCTAAGGCACATCAGGGCTGCCTGGAACCTTATCACCTGCCTAGGTGTTGACAAGCCCCCATCTTTCCTGACAAGCCTCTCCTCTCTCCAGCAGGGCTTCTCCTGTGACCGGATTATCTAGTGTTCCTTCCCTCCTTCCTCACTCTAAGAAAATGGTTTGGGCTTTCCCTTTCTCTCTCCAGCAAAGATTTCCGTAAACAGCAGCCCTTACTGTTTCTTCCAGGTGCTGATCCACATTTTTAAATACATACATCATTGCTCATCCATGCAAGCTCTTTCCAATCCTGTAAGAGGGTTTATATTTTACAGATGAAGAAACTGAAGTTCGAGAAGTTAATGGACTTAGACAATGTGACTCAGGGGCAGAGCTAACACTAAAACTCAAATCAGTCAAACTTCAAGGCATCTTTCCATGAGGCAGCGGTCTAACCGTGTAAGCAGCAAGAGAATTTACTGAGTTACTTTAGTAACTAGTAATGCTAAAGAAAATAAAGCCCTCAGTTAATTATTTTTGGCTTTTCTGGGAATCACTGTGTGGCACTCCACCCAAGGGTGAGGCTGAGGGACTTGCCAGGGTAAGGCAGGCTGCCCAGCCCCTAAGGGACCTCAGTGAAGTGACTTCAGGTTGGGGGCTAGTCCTCAGCTTTGCCAGTTCAGACATTTGGTTCCGTCAGTGTCCTGGGTTTATCAGAGGCTGGGTCAGGCCAACCGAACTCATGGGAACCTAAAGTAGAAAAGTTAGAATGCTGCCTGAAGTGTTTACATTAAGCAACACGACCCCTCTAACTGTGGAGATAAGCCCAGAGTATTTTCCCCAAGGAGGAAAACCACAGAAACCACCCAGCGCTCAGAGGCTACTCACTTGCCTGGACACAAGACTAGACTAGACAAGGCTCCCATACCCCACACCAGGGCACTGCAAATCCTGACTGGTTTTCCCACTATGTTCCTTATCAGCAACTTTTTCTACACTCAGCCTAAGAAACATTTCACTCTGAGCTGTCTTTTTTTAATTACTTTTTTCTCATGCATAGTGTTCTGCATTTTGTATTTTCAGTATTCAGGACGGGCCTTGCAGATGCCTAGAATCAGTAGACAGCACAGTAAATGATGCCATGTTCATTCTTTGCTCCAAAAGGCTGGCAACCATTCTAAAGTAGATCTAATTGCCCGCAAACTATTTAAAGATAATGAGCAGTCTTTGTGCTTTGCACACCTCAAGATGCCCAAAAGCATTGCTAATTGAAGATGAAATTCATTCAATGTCTGATTTAAAAATAAACAGGTGAAATTATAGCAGACTTTGATCTTTTCAACGACACATTGAGTCAGTGAATTTCAAAAACCTCCTGATTAAAATTTCAGGTGAAATTGATCAACTCTGCTCTCCACAGAAAGGACTGAATGATGTTTTGGAAATAATTTAGATACTCTCTCAAAAAAAATTGTTCCGTGATTATCAAGTCTTTGCCAGAATTAAGAGGTTAATTCTCACCCTTCAGTTTTACAGTACACTGAAGACCCCCTACAAAGCTTATTAGGAAAAATAAAGCAAAACCACCTGGATTCAGCTATTCAACCTTACTTTCTCAGCAACTCCACAAGTTCAGGAATGTGTCTGTTTCTGTTCATCTCTGTATCCCCAGCATAGGGCTTCACGTGCCATGAAAGAGGGACTCCACATGCCATGAAAAAGGGACTCCGTCAATGCTTGTTGAATGAAAGCATGAAGTGTGATGCTTATGGGGTAGGAAATTATCAAAGATACAGAAATGGAGAAGCAATAAAGCAGATTTTGCCTATTTTATAACTTTGCCTTAGTCATTTTTATAACTTGAAGTCATTTTTATAACTTCCTTAGTTGCTACATTTTCACCCTATTTAGAGTCACCAAACCTCCTCTCCAGGCTCTCTGAGTCTTCCTATCACTCAACCATCACCCTTCATCAAGATGCTATCAGCCCCTTTCAACTGTCTATCCTTATCAGAAACCAAGTGTGGGCCATCTTCACCCCTGGACTTCCACCCCCATTCCCATCCTCACAGCAACTCACGTACACTGCCTGCTTTCTCCATTTCTCCTCCAGCACTAAAGTTAATCATCACATTCTTCCTATTCCCCTGACCTCACCCCATGCCTCTCTCCCGCTCACTCACTGCGTGCTAGCTACACTGGCTCTTTTTGTTTGTTTGTTTTTGACACAGAGTTTCACTCTTGTTGCCCATGCTGGAGTGCAATGGCGGTGCGATCTCTGCTCACCGCAAATTCTGCCTCCCAGGTTCAAACTATTCTCCTGCCTCAGCCTCCCGAGTAGTTGGGATTACAGGCATACACCACCATTCCCAGCTAATTTTGTGTTTTTAGTAGAGACGGGGTTTCACCATTGGTCAGGCTGGTCTTGAAATCCCAACCTCAGGTGATCCACCTTCCTCGGCATCCCAAAGTGCTGGGATTACAGGCGTGAGCCACCGCACCTGGCTTACACTGGCTCTTATTCAAGTTTCTTGATGCTCTAAGCTCTTTGCCACCTCAGGGCCTTTGCACATGCTGTTCCTGCTGCCTGGACCCCTCTTCCCCCCTCAAATGTCATTACCTCAGAGATGTCATGCCTGGTCACCCAGATTCAACTGGGCTGCCCTGCTATACTCCCCTAACTCCTTTCCTTTGTGACATTACAGTTTCCAGTTACTTATTTTGTGTGATTATTTAATTAACGTCTGAGTTCCCTTCCAGAATATGAGTGTCAACAGGAGAGGGGAGGGGAGGAAGCAGGGCTGTTTTGCTAACCACCGAAAACTCAGCAGTTCACCTGGTGGTGCTGAGGAGGGCAGAATACTGTGAGGAGGCCCCTTGCACCTCTGACAGCTCCTAAGGGGGATTAAAACAAAAACAGAAAACCAAAAACACCTCTCCCACAATTGAGCTCACAATTCAACAGAGGGATTAGAAGCCAGACTTTCTGGTTCCAAACCCTGATGTGGATAATGAGAGGAAAGCTCCCAGCTCTGTCACAGCCGCTCCAGTGTTCCCAACACCCAAATGTTCTGACAGGAGGCCCCCTATACATTTATGTGACATCCTTGTTACACATCTGGCCCTTTTTCAACTGCTGGAACAGAAACAAAGTAGGGTCACAACCCCAGTGGCTCCACCACAGCGCTGCTGGTGAGATGGGGAGCAAGTTCATTCAGGGATGAATCTTATAATTATCCTGTTCCAACCTTTGCTGGTTCCTCAGAGTTTAAAAAAGGAGATCTCAACTCCTCAGATCAGCATCCAGAGCTCTCCATGATCTGGTCCTAGCCTGGCAGTGCAGCCCCGTGTCCACACTCCCCACTCCATGATCCCAAATATGAGTGAACACACAACCCTGCTTCAGTCTCTAACATCCTGTGATTTTTCTGACCCCTGACTTGCTCATGCTGTTCCCTGTACCTAGCATCCTCTTCCTCCTTCATATTGCCCCAAATTTATAGAATCTACTCATGTTTTTATGTCAATGTTAAATGCTACCTCCAAAATGTTTGTTTTGTTTGTCAAAATTAATTTATTTTCCCTGCATATGTTTGTGTAGCATGTACAATCCATTTGATGTTGTATTTATTTACTGATATTTCTGTCTCCATAGTGAGCAATCCTTGCATCTGCACACAGATGCACACACCCCACCATTGCTCTGCACTAATACAAATCATAGTTACTATTTATTAAACCCTCACTCTGTGCCATATTTCCTATATTATGCTAGCTTTACGTACAGTATTTCATTTATGGCTCCCAATACCACGATAGGATAGGCCACTATCATTTCCGTTGTCTAAATGAAGTGGAGATTCCACTGGAGAGGTTAGGTAGCTTGACCAGTGCCACACAGACAGCAAGAGGAAGAGCCGTGCTTTGAATCCACTTCTTTCTGGCTTTAAATTCTGTGCTCCTCGCCTCTATACTATAAGTGCAAAGCACCAACCATGAAGAAGTAGCCTTTAACGATTATGCCCTGCCAGGAACCACTCATTCCATCCATGAACTCCTCCAACTCTTTCAACAGCCCTGAGAGGTAGGTATTGCTGCACCAGCACCTAGTCAATAAATACTAACGGCTTGTTGAATTACTTTGTGTGAGACTGACAGCAGCAGATAGAGCCAGTACTGGGACAGAGGTCCCCTGTTAGGAGGTCCTAAAGTCAACTTTTGTAGGGATAAAAACCTTCAAAAAGGTGGTCAGAATAATGACACTCTCCAGACAGGAGAGTGAGTCGTCCACAGAGTGGCCACAGAGCAGGTGGCTGGTCCAAGAGAGTTTAAACAAACCCCGCCCCCGCCCTCCCCACCCCGTTCCCGCCCTCCCCACCCCGTTCCCGCCCCCGCCCCCGCCCCCGCCGCCCTCCCCCGTCCTCCCCCCGCTCCCCCGCCCCACCCAAGATTCTAGGACTGGAGTGCTTACAGGCGATGTTTGCTGTTAGCACAAAGTCCTATGGAACCACAAGAATACTGGCTGAGATGGCTGAAGGTGGTCACAATCACTTTGTGAGATCCTTTAAAGGTCTGCAAGATTTTAATAGGGCAATGGAAAAACTTCTACTCATTCTGGATGGCAGAGCAGGAGTCAGTGAATGGGAAGCTTGTTAGACACGCAAGTGGATGAGAAAGCAAGCAGGGAGTCCCAGCACAGCCTGCTTCCATCAGGAGAGGGGCGGTACTCGGGGCTGAAATGGAGTCAGCGAGTTCCGTTCTTCAGCACAGGAAAAAGAAAATTCTTACTGCATTAGATTGGTGTTTACCGAAGTGTGTTTCCTGAACTATTCAATCAATCGATCGCTAATAAAACAATAGTTCCATCATCAAATAAATTTGTGAATTTCGAACACAAAAAAAACGTTAAACACGTTTCTTTAACACAAGAATCCTCAGAGTCTGTAATGTGCCAATTTGTATTTTTCCCGTGTAATTCTAACCACAGAGTTTTTAAAACTCAGAACATTTTAACATCCCCCAGGACACTCATGGAACACAGTCTGAGGAACCTGCTTTAGCATAATGCGACAATTCCAAATTTTAGCATTAACGTGCCCTAAAAATACATTTCAGTCAGAAAAAGAGAAACGTTTGCCCATATCTAGCTAATTTCAGACATTCTCTAAAGCAATATAGAAATAACTGACTTTCACAATATAGAAAACTCCACTGTGATTTGATGACAGTTTCCCTATTAAGTACCTTGTCTAGAAGTGTGCGCACATGTGTGTGTGTGCGTGTGTAAAGGTGATTCGTGGAAAATTAAAGAAAAAAAGAGTAAGAGAGGTGAAAGAGGTATAGTTGTCCTTTGGTATCCTTGGGGAATTGGTTCCAGGATCCCATAAATATCAAATTCTCAGATGCTCAAATCCCTTATATAAAAATAGCATAGTATTTGCACATAACCTACACATATCCTCCCATATACTTTAAATCATATCTAAATTACTTATAATACCTAATACAATGCAAATGCCGTGTAAATAGTTGTTATACTTTATTTTTTATTTGTATTGTTTTTTATTGTTGGATTGTTGTCTTTATTTTTAAAAAATGTTTTCTATCCACAGTTGGTGAATCCAAGGATGTGGAACATGTAGATACGGAGGGCTGATGGCGTATGTGGGTGTGAGTGAGGAGTGGAAGGGGAGGGCTGATGGTATATGGGGGTGTGAGTGAGGAGTGGAAGGGGAATGTTTAGGAAGTGGAGAAAGAAAACACTGCCTTTATAGCCAAACTGTCTCTAACCTGCTTATTTCTTCTAAAACCCTTTAAGTCCATACTTACATTTATAGCTATTTAAACAGAGAAACTGGAAATATTTGCATTGTAGGAGAGGTAACAGAAATGTTTTCCATCTCAATTTTATAATAATATAGGTTCTAGAAATGTTTTTTTTATCATTGTTGTTGCAAATCACTTAGAAAAAAAGTGGTATTTTACTCAAATTTGCATCATCAATATCAATGGTATTATTTTCCTTGATTTCTGTGCTGGGAATCAGTACTTTTGGAAACAGCAATGTCATTCTATGAACTGGATGTGGGGATCTGAATGGACTTAACATGCAGAATATGACATTAATATTTACATAAAAGGGCTTCATGGGAGATTGGTTAGGAACCTCAACCGGGTATGTAATGCATTCATTGAGAATTTTTATCACTTACAACGGCAAGGTGATATCAGCTGTCACGGTTGTGTTTTGCTTATGTTACTAAGCTATTAAAAGGGATGTGTATCACTGTCAGCTTTTTCAATTGAATAGACTTTTTCAGAGCATGAAATTGCAGGGCATGCCTTGCTGGGAATGTGTCCAGAGAGCCAAGATGTGTAAACTCAGTCAGGGTTATTCTTATCTGAATATCTATCCCGTGTCTAGTGGATGGAAGAGCTATGATTCAAGACGTTAAGTGATATGCCCAAGGTCAGAGTCACATTTTTGCTTAAGATCAGTCTCCTGACCAAGTAGAAAGTGGTGGGTTTCCACAGTGCTCTCTTCATGTTTCTCTGAGAGCATTATCTTATTGTTGTATGTTTTCATAGATTGCCACTCCTGTTAGACTGTGAGCCCCATGAGAATAAGGACAGTGTTGTTCCAGCCTTCATCACAGGAACCATTTTTGAAGCACCTGCTCTGTGCAAGCCTCATATACCTCACTTATATCTCTCACAGTAACCCCACAAGATTTATAACAGTATTTCTCTCTTACAGAGACTTAGAGGTTAAGTAACTTGACCAAGGCCGCATTACCTAGAAGGTGATAGAGCTGGAATTCAACCTAGGATGTCTGACCCCAAAGCCTGTGATCTTTCCCTTACCTCAAATGGCTGTACGTTTTTCCTGTGCATTCTCCTTGTTAGTCCTTAGCACTGACCAACCATCAGGCTTGGCCTGTGGTGCACTTCTGCTATGTGTTTATTGAATGAATGGATGGATGGATGAGAACCATAACTTGGGAAATGATGATCAGCTTTCCTCCTGGAACTTACTGGTGGTGTGGTATTGGGCAAATCCCCAGATCAACTGGATCATAAGAAGATAACAATAATGCCTCACTAGTCCGAAAGGAAGATAATGAATCAGATGCTCTATTGAAGTCTTTTCCAGAAAATAGACTGAAGGTGGGATGCTCGCTGGTGAATGGTTCTTGGAGAGCCCATCAGGCATGGCACCTAGTTCTACAGGAGCTGGCTGCTTCTCTTTTTGTCCTGGAAGAAATGTAAGTCAAGGGAAAAGAAATCTAGGTTGGAGTTATCAGGTGATATGTGTTATGAGTAATCAACAACCTCCCCAGCAGCCAAGATGGCTAGACAATCAGTCTTCGTGCCTGAAGACTTTCTTATGCCATCCGGGACTACCCTGAACTTTAACCTTAAAGTTTCACTTAGAAGGTCCTGGTATTATTCACTGAGAGTCCTATGTCATAAATTAATCATCATCAACAACAAAAATGACTCATGTTAAGCATTATAGGGAGATCCTTATAACCTAAAGAAGCAGATAGAGACATAAATGGGATACGTATAGTGGGGAAAACGCTTGGTTTAATGTTGTTAAGAGTCATTAAGTGGTAAATGTTGGATTATGGATAGTGTTGTGTTATAGATTGCATTTTGTACTGTGTATTTAAAAAACAAGGAACGATACCAAGGCTACCTAAAAAGATCTGACATTTTAAGATCTGAGGGCATTTATAATATGCTCTCTATGATCAAAGAAATGTTGACTACTACTAACAGAAGGACACAAACTGGTCTAAGGAGGCTGATTTTTTATCAGAGATACATGGTATTTCATCCAGATCAGCCAATAGGACCTTTATTAGTATAGAAAAATTACCTTTTGAGCTCAGCTACTACCACTAGTAAGATGTTAGAATTTTCTCAGGAGGAAGACAGAGCATGTCAAACAGAATCAGAGAGTCAACATCTCTAATTTACCATCAGTTATGCAATCATCGAACATTTTTAAACTCTTAGTAGCATGCAAGACAATGAATTATGAAATGTGAGTGACAGTGGTGTACTGGAACTGGGTCATACTGGCTTGCAAGACTACTGTTAAATTTTCAAGAATTTTGAAAGCTCACTAAGCACAGCCATTATTAAAAACTACATTATATACACTTACTGTTTAGTAAATTATTGAAACAATGGCAACAGACACCCAAAATTTATCACCTTCTAATTATTTCACAATATTTTACTATTTTATGTCCTAAGTTTATTTTCATCTATTGTATCTTTATAATGGAAACACTTTATCATGATGTACTACTGAGCATCTCTTCCTGACTCTGACATCAGCAACACTGGTAGCTTGAAAATGATTACAGTGGGAGTATTTACATCATGGAAATGATCACAGCCACAAAGCAAGGCTTGATTTATAGTTTTGTTGATTATCTAGACTCAAGAAAGTGTTGGAAAGTATAATGCACATTAAAGTATCTCCTGTTTGTGGCCATGAAATTGTGATGAGCACACACGCACACACACATACCCACAAAACATTGAAGCTACATTCTCCCTCTATTTGAACATAATTATCTGATTCAGCAGAGAAGTCACTTGTGTCGTTAAAGTTTCCATATACATCTTCATTTTTGTCTTACTTGTTTATGTAAACGGAGCTGTCAACCAACATTCATGTTGAACTCCGCTTACTCATTAATTGCAACTACAGGTTGGCTAGAGATACAAGAGTTTGGCAGAAATCAACAAAATAATTCTGTAAAAACCAACTGGCTATATGGAATTTACAATACAGAGTATTTGTATATTGTATTGCTATTTATAAATGATATACTAAAAATTGGTTTACTATCATTAAAATATAATAAACTTATGTATATACAGATGCATACATTTTTTCCCAGAGATTCAGCTGTTAAATGTTTGCATCACTGTGAATGGGCCCCTGTTTCTCTCCTTAAGAGGTTAACATTTGGTGGGACGTAGGCAAAAATCCCACAGTGCAGGCTCTGATGTGGTCAAAGCCATCAGAAAGAAACCCAGTCTCTTGGGAGCTCAGAAGAGGAAAAAAGCACTGCCAGCCAGGAAAGCCTGAAAGTTTTCATTTATGGGCTACAGAGAAAATTGTGTAGATCTTTAAACTGACAAGAGTTTGTGGAAACAAAAGCGGAGTTGGATATAGATAGATGTGCTATATTTTTATAAAATATTTGAAATGTCATTTCTCAGTGATTTAATAAGAAAGTTCATTTATTTTTGTTGACACTGTTGGAAATAGTTTATCTTTTGTTTATAAGCTAGAAGCAACCAGAGTCTGGCATGTGTTAACTTGAGTCTGATTTGTGCTGGTCTTTGTCTAATTTACATTCACTTCAGTCAGCCAGTTCCGAGGTTGCCAGGCTGTGGAGATGAAGGTGGCAGATAGTGGGCTGAGTCTTCCACAACCTGAGCACAAGCATCCAACATGCTTTGTCAGGCTATATAGGGAAGAATCTATTCAGCTTAGGGTGTCGGTGCTGACTGTGGGCCTCTGGGGAAGGAAGCCTCTCTAGCTATCTCTTTACGAAGCTATAGCAGACGCTGTCCACACTTCAACCCACGTCTCCTTGGACCCTTTGATCATTTTCCTGAGCACAGACTCCCCGTATGCTTATTCCTACATCTCCTTGAAGATGAACTGTCTTCAGGCTGCCAGAATCTACTTTGCTTACGCGAGAAAGCCTGGAAGTGCCTGGGAATTTGTGCCTCAGGCCAATACATAACCAAAGACTAATGAGCTCCGGAGTATAAATACCCCAAATGCTCTTCTCCTGAGGCGTGACCCTCTGAGGCATGACCTACCCTGTTTCCAGAGCTCCTCCTGTGGGACTGAACCAAAGTTACCCTTCTGGGACTTTGCTGGATACCACACTCCTGCATCTCCCAACTTCCCTTCTATAATTGATCCTACTTCCCCATTTCTTTCCCAGTTTTCCCCAGTAGAACATTTCTTGATAAATCACTTTCACACTAATCCTTGGAGTCTTCTTCTGGTGAACCTGACCTAAGTCAGTGGCCATGTTTCATATGATGTGTTCCCCACTCCCATTTATTGGCCATGAATATTTGGACCACAGGTAAACACCCAGCTCAAAGGTGGCCCCTCTGTGGACTGGCCAGTGGATTGAGGTGGCGGAGCTCAAGAGCCAATCTAGGCAGATCCTCTCTCTTGTGGGGTTTGATACTGAGTCATACAGAGAGTGGCTGAGTCATCATATTTGATATTGCAAAACTCTGGCTGAGATTCATGACTTGGTCTGCCAAGAAGCAGTGAGATAACCCTCATTGGAGCCTTCTTGCATTCTAAAGGACTTTGCCATTTGCAAACATGCTCCCATTTCCATGGCATTTCTTAATTCTATGTGATTCCTTCCTATAATCCTCATCACTCAAGGTAATGGGATGTCTCTGGTCCTCAAAAAGCCTAAAATATGAGCTAGGAATCACCTCATTGAGGGCCCCAATTTTCTGGCCATTCGTTGCCGAATTATTTAGGGAAAGGGCCCTGGAAATTAGCAAAGAGGCCATAATGATTTGAGTAGAAGCAACATGGAGCCAAATTAGCATTCAAATAAGTTGGATAATGAAGATAGGAGGAATCTGTTTGAGATATTAAAACGTTGAAAGGAAGCAGACTGGTGTTCTTAACCGAGGTAGAAAAAGCAGCTGAACCTCCTTTTGTTTTCCGTATCTTCTGTCTTCCTCTCAGTTGCAGCAGCCAAGATGGGGCTATCAAGGTGGGGAGGGGATAGTAGAAACAATGAGGGAAGAGGCTCTACACTAGGAGTGGTGGAGCCCTTGGGTTTACACTTGCCTTTTAAGTCTTTCAACATCTTTTGCTCAAGAAAGCACTTTAGTTCTAGTGATGAAAGAATCAGGCTAGACCAGAAACAGGCATGCTGTCCAGGGCTTATTCTCTATGTAGATTAAAAAGGAGCTTTTGACCCAGCCCAGGTCACTAGGGGCAAAAAAGAGACAGGAATTCAGGGCAGATATTTTGTTCAGAAATGCAGGTCGACCAATCTTTGGGGTATCAGGCCAGGTCAGGTATGGAGATGACAGGTACCAACTCTACAATTTTCCTTATTGAAAATGGAAAGTCAATATTTTATATCCACAAGCACATGCAAACAAATACAAATCATGTTTGCCTGGAATCAACATCATCTCCCCCTCTCCCACTCCGCACTTCTCTGAAATACTCATAAAAATCCTAAGTGCTCCTCAAAAGCCAATAATTAGCTCATCAGAGTCACACTACACAGACATATCTCCGCTGCTAGTACATTCCCTAGTGCAGGACATGACACATCAAAATTACCCAGAGAGCTTTTAAAAATGTAGATTTCAGGGTCTCATCCCAAGAGGAACTGATTCAGTAAGCCAAGGGTGGGGTCTGGGAACCCATACAAACTTTATTACAAATGAGGAGTTTACTTGGATTTGAGCAATGATACTAGATCTTAAATTTTATACAGATGATCTTACTGTATGTTCATCTTAAGGATTTTTAAATGCAAAGAAACTATCTTCTTTATTGATTTCCTTTGTTTGAGGTGGATATTTCTATGGGTTCATAACTTATAAACAGTTGCCTATTTTTGGCTAGTGAGATTTTAAAAGTAGTTATTTATAGGTCTAATTCAAGTTTAAATGTTTTGAAGTCTCTAAGAGGAATCTTCAAATCTCTCCTGTTTCTCCCTCATCTGCTCTATGAAGCACACATTGTCTTTGAGTAGAGGCTTCAGATAATAGAATTGAAGTTGGTCAAATTGCAGAAAGTGAAACCTAGGGGGATTTTAATAGCTCCCCAGGTCAGCCGCTTCATTAGATGAGAAAATTGAGGCCAACAAGTTTAATTGATTTGCCCAAAGTCAGCCAAGTGCTTGAGACAAGTGTCTCCAACATCATTTGGTCTCTCTCTTATACCCAGGAGGCCTGGTGTGAATAGTCTCATTGGAATTTTATTTCTGGTGTCATTCTGCAAACAGCACTTTCTGGCCAAATTGAGCAAATGTGAGTGTGCTATCCCTGAAATCACCCCATCCAGGCAGCTCCATCTCCCATCTGCTACAAAGGATCTATCCGTCACTGCCTATAGCCTTCCTTAAGGAAGAACCTTCAAAATTCTAAGTTAAAAAAAAAAGAAAACAAATTTCATCATGCCTCAAAATACTGTAATGTTTCTCATTTACCTAAATCTCTGGGACCTGCTTACACATATCTGCTGAGCACATCTACCTAGATATTCTCTTTATATATACATATATAAAGGTATTTATAGAAATACCATAGTTATTTATATATACATATATACACATATACACACACTTACATACCTACATATCTACATATATATCTCTACTTCCCTGTAAATTATTTGTCTGAGTCCAAAGTAAGAGTCATAAACTCCACACTGTATTAGTTCTTCTTATCTCATCCAGCACAACCACCTTTGGATTGTCATTCAATTTAAAAATAAACAGAAAATACAGGGGGCACTGTGACGATCTGTAGGCAATCTTATGCCACCTCTCCATGTCCAGGGCCAAGCGGATTACTCATAGCTGCTCACAAGCCAAGTGTCATTCTCCTTGCTTCTACCCCATCCTTCAAAGTCACCGATGCTCTGAGGACACTAGGAGTGTCATTGAGGTGAATTCCAAAAGGGATGATCTACTGCTTAGTCCCTGTAGAAACCTAGTCCTGCAGAGGCCCAGACATGACAGTGGCTGCCTGTGTGAGACAGTGTCTGATGTGCACGTGCACTCTGCCCACTGCCGTGTGTCAGAGCCCCAGCTTCCACGCTTTGGGCAGGCGAAAAGTGTGTAGACTTATGGATGCCCCAGTTATTCAGCACCCAGGTCAAGGTCAGCCCTTTGTGCCCAGTTTTGAACAGCTTCTTCTTTTCTGTATAACCCAACCTGCCAACTAAATGCTTCCTTTTCTCCATGTGCCATGGTGTGGAAAGGGCTGGGAAGTGCTGCCCAGGATGTGCATCTGCTAAGCATTTCTGAGGGCCACAGTCACCTGGTGTAGCAGCTCCCCAGTCCCCCATCTGGGGTCCCCACTGCAGCAAGGGAGTTGCATGCTCCAGCAGGACGAGGGCGGCAGGAGATGTCTTTCTATCTAAGGAGGCTCCTGTGTCATAGAGGAAAGAACACAGGCTCAGGAATGAGACAGACCTGCTGCACTGGTAGCCTTGGTTTTGCCCCCTACTCACGCAAGACATTGAACGAGCCATTTGTACCTCTCTGAGACTCAGTTTCCTCGTCTATAAAATTGTGATACTAATACCAACATCACAAGTTGCTATGCAAATGAAATAAGAAGACAGGCAAAATAATCTCTCTCTTCCTCTAGGTAGAGCATATTGTTGTTTCCATGGAACAAAAGAGGAATAACTGGGGCTGGGTAGGGGGGTGTTTGTGAACCTACACAGCCACATACAGCAACTATTTTCTCCTGGTCTCCTCCTCCCACAGCAGTGTGGCGGGAAGAAGAGGCTGTGTCATCTCGCTCCTGAACCACGGCAAGACAGAACTTAATTATACGTGGCTGCAGTGCAGCCGCAACATTGGATGAGCTCATCGGTTCTTACAGAAAATGACCCAGGGATTCTTGAAAGGTGACAACTATTTTTAAATACCTAGACTTTTAAAAACAAAACACTTTCCTTTCTCTTCTCTCAGCTTAAGGCAGATTGGCCCAAGGTCTAATTTAGATCAGGGTCTGGTGTGAGTCACATAGTTGATCTTTCTTCCCCCAGTTCTATATTCCTAAAGTTTATATACACTTCCAAGCATGCGGCTTGTACATAATAATGGAAACATATCACTTGATTCCTGACATACATACCCAGGAGGTTTCATTTATCCACTACTATACTCTTTATCCAGAGTGTCCACGAAAAGACTGCAAAGGTCAGAGGCACGATGAGCCTGCCTTGACTTTGAGGATGTTGTTAGGAACTGCAGGGCAGCGAGAAGAAAGGGCAGCAGTCTCAGCCAGGTCTGGGAAGTCATCTGAGACGCAGTGCATGTCCCTTCTCCGGCCCAGTGGAGACTACTGAGCTATGGGACAAGGCCACTGGAGGTACTGGAACACCTCCCAAGGGGCCTAGGGGCACTGGGAAGGTTCGGGAGCAACAGTTTAGATTCAGTACATATCCATTCCTACATCTAATCTGCTTCAGGAGGAGCAGGGTCAAGAGTCTCCCTGGTTCTCTGTCCCTGTCACAAAAGCTCTTCTTCCCACTTATGGTTGCAAGTTGCCCTCAGGTGTAAAGCATTCCTGGGTGACAAACAAAGGAACAATTCAAAAACTTAGTGATGGGTTCAGAAAGTATATGACTGTCATGACTAGTTATGAATTTTTTTGCCAATGAAATGGTTTCTACTTTGTTTTCTACAAAACAGAAAGAAGACCTAGATGGTTGTCCTTTCATGAAATAATTTTTGACAACAGATGATCTTGTTATTTGGGGTATATAACTCAGAAGGAGTGATATTTTAAATTAAGTAGCATTGACATAATACTACTACTGTCTACCAATCTGTTTGAATGCAATTTCAAAGCACCAACATCTATAAAAATAAGGCATTGGGATAGAATTGATACTGAAACACAGCTCAGTTTAGCAAGGGTAGTTTAGAGATATGTTACAATACTGTGATACGTAAATTCATAAATGTCTCATCCATCTGATTGAGAGGCATGTAAATAATACAATTTTGCTTTGGGAATTTATTAATAAAATAAATTTATGTTTTTGAGATCAGAATATACTGAAAATGAAAAATGTTAAATTGTTGCACTTAGTCCCTTACTTAAAGGCCTCTTAAAGACTCCTGTTTAAAATTCTTTTTTAGAATTAAATATTTTTGAATTTTTTTATATACATATTTTTGCAGCAGAGAATTATGATAGGCTGTCCAATGGGAGATTTTCAAGCCTAAATATATATTTTATTAAGATGAAATTCTGTGGCGGAAGTAGAATAAGAAAATAAATTCAAAGAATGATGTAAACTTTGACTGCTAAGAAAAGGTGGGTCATTTATTTTTAAGTGGATGGTGGTAGGTATCATTCACTATGCTATGTAGCTGAATACATTGAAAAGAGTAATGTAAGAGCTTTAGTTTTAAATACCAGTATTTGCAGAACATAGAAAATGATTCCTCTGTAACTATTTAAACTTGTAAAACATTTTTTACATGTCAACTTTAAGAACTGAAAACACAGGAAAAATGAATAAGACCTAGTATTTGATGGCACAACAGGGGAACTACAATCAACAATAATTTAATTATATATTTTAAAATAACTAAAAGAGTATAGTTGGATTGTTTGTAACACAAAAGATAAATGCTTAAGGAGATCTGTACCAAAATACCTCATTTGCCCCATAAATGTATACACTTACTATGTATCCACAGAAGTTCAAACAATTTAAACAAACTGTTAAAAGTAAAAGAGAATATGAAGCTTTGCAAAATTCTTAAGTTGACAAGAGCCCAAAACTTTGAAGACTGCAGTTCTCATGTACCCAGATAATGATGACCTGGCTCCTCTTGTCCCTGCTGCTCCTGTTCCTGCCTCCCAGGGAACTTGGGTACACATCCTAGCTTTCTACCTTGAGGCGGCTGATCACCGTTCTGTGACTTGATGTTAGCCCAGGAATATCCTATTCATGAAGAAGACACATTTTCACATTATACTTACTGGTCAATATCTTTCTATCCTATTCATGAAGAAGACACATTTTCACATTATACTTACTGGTCAATATCTTTCTATCCTATTCATGAAGAAGACACATTTTCACATTATACTTACTGGTCAATATCTTTCTATCCTATTCATGAAGAAGACACATTTTCACATTATACTTACTGGTCAATATCTTTCCATCCTATTCATGAAGAAGACACATTTTCACATTATACTTACTGGTCAATATCTTTCTACAAAAGGTAGAAATAATATGTGTGGTTGCAGGGCTGCTTTTCAAGGCATAACTTTGAGATAAGAGAGGTGACAAAAATGTTATGCAGGTTTTAGACAAAACAAGGGTAGTTCCTAGGAAACATGAGCTCCATCTGCGGTAGCAGAAAAGATTACTCAGGGCCGGGCACGGTGGTTCATGCCTGTAATCCCAGCACTTTGGGAGGCCGAGGTGGGAGGATCACGAGGTCAGGAGTTCTAGACCAGCCTGGCCAATATGGTGAAACCCCGTCTCTACTAAAAACACAAAAATTAGCTGGGCGTGGTGGCGCGTGCCTGTAATCCCAGCTGCTTGGGAGGCTGAGGCAGGAGAATCACTTCAACCCAGGAGGCAGAGGTTGCAGTGAGCCAAGATCATGCCACTGCGCTCCAGCCTGGGTGACAGAGCAAGACTCTGTCTCAAAAAAAAAAAAAAAAGATTACTCAAGGGCAGGGAGAAGGTAGGTGGCATCCGCCTGTGTTTGGGTGGGAACTAGAGCGGAGAGAGAAGAGACAGAGGTGTTCCCAATGCCTATGTGTCTCTCCTCCACCCACACTCAGGGGCTCCAGCACCTGCAGACAAGCCTGCCTTCTCCCCAGTGTCACCATGGGTCAGGACTCCCTTTTGACCTGTAAGGACAACTTCATGGCCATCACCATAAGATCCTTGTCCAACTTGAAGGGAAACAAGCATGGGTCCAAGACAAAACTGCATGCCTGACATTGGGCAGGGGCATGCCACAAAGTGAAAACCCCTGCCAAAAAGTGGATATTAGCGCTAATGCAACCGGCTGGCAGCAGACCCATCCCAATGTTGAGAAAGGAGCAGGAAGTATCAGGCAGCAGTTCCCGAGCCTCGTGAGGTCAGGGAGGGGCCTTCATTTACCAAAACAGGCCACCAAAAGCAGAAGCTGGACATGCTGGAGGAAAACTTTATCAGCTGGATTGCTGAGGACTGGCCCTCTGTGTTCTCAACCGGGTAGAAGAAAGTAGAAATTGTACAGACTGGTGGCTTAGGTCATGCACTGAGTCACAAGCGTACTATATTATGAAATATTTGCTTTTCTTACACAGCTCATGGGCATACATACCTATTCATAGTCCACACATGGATTCTAAAGAATTTCACTTTCGTGTAGCTGCCTTCATGATTAGAAAACTTTGTTCACAAGTAATTTAGTAATCAAAGCATCAGAAAATTTAGAAATAATGATATTAACACAAATAGTAGTACAGATATTCCCTGACTGTGGTAGAAGTGGTAGATATCCCTTGGGATACCTGCATAGGCCCTGATTTTTTTTTTTTTTTTTTTTTTTTTGAGACAGAGTCTCCCACTGTCTCCTGGGCTGGAGTGCAGTGGCACAATCTCGGCTCACTGCAACCTCTGCCTCCCAAGTTCAAGCAATTCTTCTGCCTCAGCCTCCCAAGTACAGATGCCTACCACCACACCTGAATAATTTTTTTTTTTGTATTTTTAGTAGAGACGGGGTTTCACTATATTGGCCAGGCTGGTCTCAAGCACCTGACCTCGTGATGCACCCACCTCGGCCTCCCAAAGTGCTGGGATGATAGGCATGAGCCACCGCACCCAGCCTAGGCCCTGATTTTTAGAGCAACTCACCTGTTCTGCCTTCAATAATGGACCCATGCCCAGCCCCATGGCCACATTCTTTCTACTCAAAGTGTGGTTCATGCACCAGCAGCAATGGCCTCACCTAAGAGGTCATAAGAACTGCAGAACCTGAGATTCTGCCTTGATGACAGATCTAAATACTGAGAATTTTTTTTTTTTTTTTTGAGATGGAGTCTCACTCTGTCGCACAGGCTGGAGTGCGGTGGTGCGATCTTGGCTCACTGCAAGCTCCACTTCCTAGGTTCACACCATTCTCCTCCCTCAGCCTCCCAAGTAGCTGGGACTACAAGCACCCGCCACCACGCCCGGCTAATTTTTTGTATTTTTAGTAGAGACAAGGTTTCACCATGTTCTCGATCTCCTGACCTCGTGATTCACCCACTTCGGCCTCCCGAAGTGCTGGGATTACAAGCGTGAGCCACCGCGCCTGGCCAATACTCAGAATTTTAACAATACCTCTAGGTGAGCTGTATGCACATTAAGGTTTGAGAAACACTTGACAAATGGCATCACTGCTCTAAATTTAGCTCATTAGATTCAGGGTGAGCTGGACTTGGAGAAAATTGTGCCAACCACGATCTTCCTTGAGAATCTTAACTAAGAAACAATAATGGCAAGGGAAACGAGATCACATTCGTGGCACAGCTCCACAGGGAAGGTTTGAAAAGTTCTGCTAGGCCCTCAGTTGCCATACTTGCTGGGATGTCCTACAATAATATGCTTATTTGGGCAAACATTCTGTTTCAAATGACTTGGAGCAGCTTGGATTTTTGGTAAATCATAAATGTGTTAGAGTATCTGTGTGCACAAACACATATAACACGTAAAATGTGTGTGTGTGTCACAAGAAAAGAAGACTACAGATCAGTGTCTTTCATGAATATAGATGCAAAGATCCTCAACATGATACTAGCAAACCAATTCCAAGAGTGTACTGAAAGGATTATACACCATGATTAAGAGGGATTCCTCCCAGGAATTCATGGGTGGTTCAACATTTTTTTAAAAGACAGTAGAGATAATCCATTGCATTAGTAAAATGAAAGGAAAAAACCCACATGATCATTTGAATTGCTGCTTAAAAAACATTTGACAATATACAACACATATTCTTCGTAAAAACGCTCAGAACACTTCCCAATAGGATAAAGGGTATTTGTGAAAAGCCCATTGCTGGCATCATATTCAATGGTGAAAGACTGAAAGCTTTCCTCCTAAGATCAGGAAAAAGACAAGAATGCCTACTTTCACCACTGATACTCAACACTATACTGGAAGTCCTAGCCAGAGCAATTAGGCAAGAAAAAGATAAAAGGCAGCCAAATAAAAAAGAAATAACAAAACTATTTCTGTTCACAGGTAACATGATTCTATATATATATAGAAAATCTCAGATCCGAAGAAAACCTATTGGGGCAAATAAATCAATTCAGCAAAATTGCAGGTGTGATCAACACTGAAAAACACATTATGCTTCTATGTACCAGCAATGAACAATCTGAAAGAAAATTAAGAAAACAACTCCGTTCACAATAGCATCCAAAAGAATAAAATACCCAGGAATAATCGAGAATGTGAAAAACCTATACACCAAAAACTACAGGTTCCAGGTTCCTTCTTTTTTTTTTTTTTTTGAGATGGAGTCTTGCTCTGTCGCTCAGGCTGGAATGCAGTGGCACCATCTCGGCTCACTGCAACCTCCACCTCCTGGGTTCTAGCAGTTGTCCTAGCTCAGCCCCCCGAGGCGCATGCTGCCACACCCAGCTAATCTTTTGTATTTTAGTAGAGACGGGGTTTCACCATATTGCCCAGGCTGGTCTCAAACTCCTGAGGTCAGGCAATCCACCCACCTTGGCCTCCCATACTGTTAGGATTACAGGCGTGAGCCACCGTGCCAGGCCTACAGTTTCCTTCTTACACAGGGCTCCAAGTGGCAACACCAATCTACAGGGACTAACATGACCTAGGAAATATCACAGGCTCAGAGTTTGTATATATTTAGGCAGAGGGCATTTTGCCTGCTTTTCTGCTCAAGTGTGTTTGCTTGGCTACAAATAATATTTAAGAACATGTTTTTGGCCGGGCGCGGTGGCTCAAGCCTGTAATCCCAGCACTTTGGGAGGCCAAGGCGGGTGGATCACGAGGTCGGGAGATCGAGACCATCCTGGCTAACATGGTGAAACCCCGTCTCTACTAAAAAAATACAAAAAACTAGCTGGGCGTGGTGGCGGGCACCTGTAGTCCCAGCTACTCGGAGGCTGAGGCGGGAGAATGGCGAACCCGGGAGGTGGAGCTTGCGGTGAGCCGAGATCGGGCCGCTGCACTCTAGCCTGGGCCACACAGCGAGACTCCAAAAAAAAAAAAAAAAAAAAAAAAAAAAAAAAAAAAAAAAAGAACATGTTTTTGAATTAAATATTAGCTAACTTTTTGTTTGTTTGTTTTGAGATGGAGTCTCATTCTGTCACCCAGACTGGCATGTGGTGGCACAATCTTGGCTCACTGCAACCTCCGCTACCCAGGTTCAAGCCGTTCTCCTGCTTCAGCCTCCCAAGTAGCTAAGATTACAAGAGCTTGCCACCACAGCTGGCTAGTTTTTTGTATTTTTTAGTAAAGATGGGGTTTCGCCATGTTGGCCAGGCTGGTCTCGAACGCCTGACCTCAGGTGATCCGCTCTCCTTGGCCTCCGAAATTGCTGGGATTACAGGCGTGAGCCACCGCTCCCAGCCAATATTAGCTAATATATTTAGTACAGTTGCCTCAGTGTCTGCTAGCTTCCCCAGAAGGGGCTCTGGACGCCACAGAATAGTCATTTCAGGACCTCAAGAAAAATGATAATTAGAACATTTTGATAATTAGAACATTTTTTCTCAACTTAGTTCTGTCTCACAATAGCAACACACATAGACCACCCTCTATTTAGTGTCGATGATTATTCACACAACAGAAAGAATACTAGACTTTTAGAACTAGAAAGGAGGCCAAGTGGTTTTATTTTTATTAATGTCTTATTCTGGCACGAATATTTTGTTCCCCAGGAAGTGAAAAGTATACATGCTTGCACTTTTTTTTCTGGGGAAGATTAATCGCTGACCTCTTCCTCTTGTTCCACAAAGCGAAGAATATTAGAAATCAAAGGAAACTAAAAATCATCCAGTTCAATCCCATTTCTTTACAAACAAGAAAACCAAAGTAAAGCTTAGAGATGTTCAACAAGTTGCTTAAAGCCACACAATTGGAAGAATCTAGACTCGAACCCAGGTACCCCAACTCCAGGGTAGAACATTCCCAGCCCAATCCAATGTGGCTTTCGTGGAGCACACGTGAGCTTCACCTGATGGTATCAAGACTGTGTGGGAGTTCATCATCTTCACACCTGGGGATGGACATCTAGGCTTTGCTCTGAAGTTTCAGATTTATCAATGTGTGGACAAGCTTCTTGAAGAAGTTCTCCACAAAAAGAGGTCCCAATGCAAACTAGGTGTAGCTCTAGCTGGAAATGACGGGAGGATGAAGTGTTGGTTCACTTTGAAATAAACTTCAGAGTAATAAAATGTGTTTAAAGAGCACGTAGAGGGTGCCCTGTCTTGAATAACTTGGCCTTGTGACTTTTTAATTCTTTTTAAATTTAAATTTAGTATGTTTCTGTATCCTCCTTGTAGCAAGTCAAGCGACACGTAAGCTCGTGGAAGAAAATCTAACAATTTTCTCATTACTCTCCCTCCTCTCTCACCCCCTTCAGTGCTCAAAGGCGAGCACTGTTAACCATCTGTTTTCTCTTTCTGTCATTCTAATGGACTTTTAAAATGATATTCTGGCCGGGCACACTGGCTCACACCTGTAAACCTAGCACTTTAGGAGGCCAAGGCAGGTGGATCACGAGGTCAGGAGATCGAGACCATCCTGGCTAACACAATGAAATCCGGTCTCTACAAAAGATTCAAAAAATTAGCCAGGCATGGTGGCAGGTGCCTATAGTCCCAGCTACTCAGGAGGCTGAGGTAGGAGAATGGCGTGAACTTGGTAAGTGGAGCTTGCCATGAGCCAAGATCGCGCCCTGCTCTCCAGCCTGGGCGAGAGAGCGAGACTCCGTCTCAAAAAAAAAAAAAAAAAACAAAACAGATATTCTAAATGTGCATAGTACAAAATCCAAAATATAGCTGTCTCCCTGCCCACTATCCACCCAGTTTGAAGGAGAAGGCAATTTTTTATCAGTTCTTTTAAGTCCTTCCAGAGATAGCCCAATAAGTATTTACTTATTTACATATTTTACACAATTATTAGTGTTCTCTACATACTACTCCAAATCTTTATTCTCACACAGACTGATAGTCTTTTTCCGTTATGTGTATAAAGCAGCCTCATTCTTTCTATTCATCTATTTCATTCATAATTTATTTAACCTGTCATGTTGAAAGATATTTAGATTGTTTTCAAACTTTAAAATTACGTTACAAATCTAGGTAAATATTTGTAGAGTGAGCCTCTGAAAGTAGAATTTCTGTGTCAAGGGAGTGTACATTCATAATGTTGATATCTAGTCTTTTTCCCCACTAAAGACATTGTTTCAGTTTGATTTCTCTCTAGGATTTCCTGGTCCTGCCTGCACCTGCCACTCCCTCCAAATTTGTTAATAATATAATTGGGATTGAATTAAATATATGTTTCCCCACAATGACCAACATTAGGTGTTATTCAACTTTTAGAATTTTGGCAATATGACAAGTAGTTGTATTTATCATTCTCTTATAATTAATGAGCTTGAGTAGATTAAGGCCTATTTCTATTTTCTTTTATCAATTGTCTGTTCATATCCTTTGTCTGCTTTTCTGCTGAGTTGCTGGTCTCTTGTTGTTTGTTTGTTTGTCATTCTTGATACCAGCGTTTCCCACCCAGTGAGCCACAGGGTTGCAAATGGGTACTGACCTCTAGCCCCAGGGCGACCAGTGGGACTAAGCCAGCCTGAGAAGCCCATATTCTGTGTGCGCCACAATCTGGAAACATTCAGCCCCAAGTCTGTGCGCTGAACCACTATGCATGCGTCCTCTTAAGTGTAAGGGTGGATTTAATATATTTTATCAACTGCAATGGTCCTCGACCTTTTTGGCACGAAGGACCAATTTCGTGAAAGACAATTTTTCCACAAATGGGGAGTTGGGGGGATGTGATGCTTTGGAATGAAACTGTTCCACCTCAGATCATCAGGCATTATATTCTCATCAGGAGCATGCAACCTAGATCCCTCGCATGCACAGTGCCCAATAGGGTTTGCCCTCCTTTGAGAACCTAATGCTACTGCTGATCTCAGGCGGTAATGCTCGCTTGCCCACCACTCACCTCCTGCTCTGCCGCCTGGTTCCTAACAGGCTGCGGACCAGTACCCCCACAACCAGGGGTTAGGGACCCCCGATAGAGGAAGCGTTCACCAATTCCCATTTTCCCAAGAGTTTTTAGGAAGATTACATACTGAATATTTCAAATGTCTTTTCAGCATACACATTTGATTTTTAACTTGTATTTGGTTAATAAGGTGAAATACATTAATAAATATTCTTATCTGGAATTATCTTTTATATGTTTATAAAAAGTTTAAAAATAAAATCCTTTTTTTTTTTTCTTTTTGCACTCTTGTTGCCCAGGCTGGAGTGCAATGGCATGATCTCAGCTCACTGCAACCACCGCCTCCCAGGTTCAAGCAATTGTCCTGCCTCAGCCTCCCAAGTAGCTGGGATTACAAGCATGTACCACCATGCTGGGCTAATTTTGCATTTTTAGTAGGATGGGGTTTCGCTATGTTGGTCAGGCTGGTCTCGAACTCCTGACCTCAGGTCATCTGCCCTCCTCAGCCTCCCAAAGTGCTGGGATTACAGGTGTGAGCTACTGCGCCCGGCCCCAAAATAAAATTCTATGAAAAGATTTATAACAATGAAAAGCAGTTCCTTTACCCATTTCTTTTCAACTCCCAGTTCTACCTGTTAATTAATGTGCCAATGTTGTGTGTGATTTGTTGATGTCCTGCAATAGTAACTGATGATTTTTGCGTCTTACACCTTCAGGACCACTTTCCCAACCATGGAGTCTCACAGTAGAATTTTATTACCAAGAATCGATGTTTACATGATTTCAATTAAGCAAATATTGTTCACTGCAAAGCCAAGTAGTAGATTTAATACATTAAAATATTTAAACTTGCATATTTTTACTTGCTTATTTTTTCTTCACATAATTTCCCTGTATGACTCTGTTGCATTTTGTTCACATCTGCCGCACGCTTGTGAACCGTGTGTTCCAAATGCTCAATGTATCCAATCATTTGTCAATTCTATTTTGTCCCCCCAAGTTCTCAAGACTTGGGCCTCTTGAGGCTCATTAGGCCTCTACACAGATAACATCCAGGGATTTCCACTTGCCATTTTTTTTTTCTCTATTAAATACCCTGTTTCTTGGCTCCCTTGCCTTCTTCATGTTCATTTTTTTTTCTCCCATTTTAGTGGAATAAATCCTTATAGCTTCCTATGCAAGGGTTTGTGGCCAGTAAAATTTGTGATTTCCCGTAGAACCATCCGTTGCCTAACGACAGGGATAGGTTCCGAGAAATGTGTTGTTGGGTGATTTCGTCCTTGTGAGAACATAGCAGAGTGACATACACAAATCTAGATGGTACAGCCTGCTACACCCCTGGGCTATATGGTCTAGCCTATTGCTCCCAGACTACAAACCTGTATAGCGGGTGATCACACTGAATACTGCTGGCAACTGTCACACAATGGTAAGCATTTATGTATCCGAACATATCGAAAAACAGAAACTGTACAGTAAAAATACGGTACAAAAGATTTAAAATGGTATATACCTGTACAGGGCACTTACTATGAATGGAACCTACAGGACTGGAAGTTGCTCTGGGTGAGTTGCTGAGTGAGTGGTGGGTGAAGGTGAAGTCCTAGAACATTGCCGTATGTGACTGCAGACTTTATAAACACTCTGCACTTCGGCTACACTAAATTCATTTAAATAATTTTTTTCTTCAATAATAAACTAACCTTAGCTTACTGTTAATTTTTTTTTTTTTTTTTTTTACTTTGTACACTTTACTATTTGTAAACTTTTTATAATAACACTAAAAACACAAACACATTGTATGGCTATATAAAACTATTCTCGGCTGGGTGCAGTGGCTCGGGCCTGGAATCCCAGCACTTTGGGAGGCTGAGGTGGGCAGATCACCTGAGGTTGGGAGTTTGAGACCAGCCTGACCAACATGGAGAAATCCCATCTCTACTAAAAATACAAAATTAGCCGGGCGTGGTGGCGCATGCCTGTAATCCCAGCTACTCGGGAGGCTGAGGCAGGAGAATCACTTGAACGTGGGAGGTAGAGGTTGTGGCAAACCGAGATCGCATCATTGCACTCCAGCCCAGGCAACAAGAGCAAAACTCCGTCTCAAAAAAAAAAAAAAAGAAAAGAAAATTCTCTATCTTCATATCCTCATTTTATAAGCTAATTTCCATTTTAAATTTTTATTTTTTATTTTTTTACTTTTTAAACTTGTTTATAAAAACTAAGATACAAACACACACATTAGCCTAGGCCTACACATGGTCAGGATCACCAATATGATTGTCCCCCATATCCGTGTCTTATCCCACTAGAAGGTCCTCAGGGGCACTAACACACAGGGAGCCGTCATCTCCTATGATAACAACGTCTTCTTCTGAAATACTTCCTGGAGGACCTGCCTGAAGCTCTTCTGGAGGAAGTGTAACTCCTTTCATAAATATGTTCATAGTGATTTGCCTGGTTTACTTTTTTATCATAGGTTTGCATGAGTAATGTGTTGTGCTATGACATTACAAAGACTATGACGTCACTAAGTAATAGGAACTTTCCACCTCCGTTACAATCCTATGGGACGTCCGTTATATGCAGGTTCATTGTTGACTGGAATGTCTTTATGTGGCAAATAATTGTATTCTAAAAATGTCATTATTCTTCACTTATACACTCGATTAGCTATTTGTCTCACTATTAAATTCTAGTTTGAAAATATTTTTCCTTCTGCCTTCCAAGGTTGTGTGAAACCACATTGATTCCCAATTCTTTCTTTATGAGACCTGTTTTCCCTCTTTCATCTTTCAGTGTCTTTTCTTAATTCCTATTGTTCTGAAATTTCATAAAAGATAGACATGTCATGAGTTGGTTGTTGTCGTTTTTATTTGTTCACTTTGTTTGTTTTACTTGTAATAGTTCTCGATCCTTGCTTATCTGTTATTACCTGGACTGTCATGTCCTTCAGTTCTAGAAAGTTTTCTTGTACCATGTCTTAGATAATTTCCTCCTGTTCATTTCCTCTGGATCTCCTATTAGATGAATTTTGTTTTTCTTGAAGAGATGCTTTAGGCCAGGCACAGTGACTCATGCCTGTAATCCCAACACTTTGGGAGGCTGAGGAGGGTGGATCACCTGAGGTCAGGAGTTCGAGACCAGCCTGGCCAACATGGTAAAAACTCATCTCAACTAAAATTACAAACATTAGCCAGGTGTGGTGGTGCATGCCTGTAATCCCAGATACTCGGGAGGCTGAGGCAGGAGAATCACTTGAACCCAAGAGGTGGAGGTTGCAGTGAGCCAAGATTGCATCACTGTACTCCAGCCTGGGAGACAGAGTGAGACTCCATCTCAAAAAAACAAAAATCTTTTAATGTTCTTATTGTTTCTCTACAATTTTCCATTTCTTTGCATGACATCTTTACAATTTTAGAAGATTTTCTCAATTGTATTTCCCAGTTTCCTCTAATGTTTATTTTGCTGTGATACTTTAAATATCCAAGGACCTTTATTGTCTGATTTGTTTTTTCTGAGAATGAGGTTCTTATTGTATGAATACAATGTCACCTCTCACCTCTTTGGAGACATCAGTGTTACAGTATTTTTGAAGGTTTCTTCTCTGTCCTGCTTAATTTCTTACCTGGTTTCTTATGTTTGTTTTGGACCCTTCCCCCAAATGTCTGATGAAACTTGATTGCCCATGTATGTTTCAGAGTCTTGGGGGCACTAAAAAGATGACTGCAGGCTCAAAATACACAGCCAAGACTTGTCAAGCAGCAGCTGCCACACTTGGGCACCTCCAGGTGTCAGTGAATGGAGCTATTTTCTCTGGGTCAGAATTTTCCAAATCACGTCCTTGTACGTGGCTGTGGGCATACTGTGAGCAGAGTCAGGGAAGAGAGCAGAAGGATGCAGAGCTTCATTTCATACCCATTTTCATCCCTGTACCACACTACCTCATTGTACCTGAAATGTCCAAGACCAGAACTCCTTCTATCTAATCTATCTGTAAAATAAACCTGTAACTTTCTACATGGAGCAGAGGTCAGGCTAGAGCAATCTGGAGACCCCCAACTGTGGAGAAAGTCTGTGCTTCTGTAGCCTTTCTGCAGGCCCTAGCTTGCCTCCCACTTTCTGTGGGACCTGATGCTTTCCACACCAGACTCTCTAAAGAGCTTTATGGACTCTATGAATGAAGTCACCTGTTTTCTTCCAGTATCCCCTACTCAACTAAATTTAGAATGCAGTTTTTGCCTCTTTGCTAAGTCAGTTCCTCTCTCCCATCTGTTTTCCATATTCCAGAAATTGGTTTAAATCTCTCACGCACTGGTGGCTCCTGTCTTGTCTTCTGAGTCCTCCTGGGCTTGAGTACCTTTTGGGTTTCTATAAAGTTATGTTAGAGTGGTCTTGGGTGAAGAGTAGGAAAAAGAAAAAAGATACACATAGATATTTGATCTGCCATGTTTTAATAGGTGTTTTCTTTTTCCTTCTACTCTTGTCCAGTTTCAAAGTTACACTTGTGGCATGAATGAAGAACGTTTGCATTTTTTCTATGCTCTAGAAGAGTTAATATCACATAGCCTCTGGTAGAATGTGTCCATAAAAGGATCCGAGTCTTCTATCTTTTTAAGGGTTAGATTTTTGACTGCCTTTTCAATTTTTCTGTGGTTATTATTTTATTTAAGTTTTCTACCTCTCCTCAAACCATCTCAAATTTTGATATTTGGAGGTCCTGAATCTATACATATCTTACCTTTTATTATATTCTTTCAATGGTTTGTTCTATAGCATAAAAATCAGGGACATGGCATAAACAGTCACAACAGTCAAAAGGTATAAACAACCCAGTGTCCACTGACAGATGAATGGAGAAACAAGGTGTGGTATTTCAGACGAGGGAATATTATTCAGCTTTAGAAAGAAAGGAAATTCTGACATATGCTACAACATGGTTGAACCTTGAGAGAATAATGCAGAGTGAAATAAGCCAGCCACAAAAGGACAAATACTGAATGATTCCACTTACATAAGAGACCTAGAGTAGTTAAATTCATAGAGATAGAAAGTAGAATGGTGGTTGCCAGGGGCTGGGTTGAGTTGTGGTGGGAGGTTGTTTAATGGGTACAGAGTTTGGGATTTGCAAGCTAGGAAGAGTTCTCTGGATGGATGGTGGTGATGGTCACACAACAATATGAATGTACTTAATGCCCCTGAACTGTACACTCAAAAGTAATTAAGGTGGTAATATATTTTACAACAAACTAAACTTGCCTAATTTTAAATTTAAGAAAAAATTAGGAAGACTTTCTTGGTTTGGACATTTAGCCCACTGATTTAGTTTTCACATTTGGTTATTCATTCACTATACTGAAGTTTCTTAAAAGTCACCTTATTTTAAATTTGTAAAGTTTCTACTTGGTTCTTGTTTGATACCAACTATTCTTATTTTGTGGCGACTCCCGGCAAGTAACCCATCATAAGATGTTAATAATCTTTAAAGTATTTGGTCATTTTCACTATTTCCTTAGAAGATAATTTCCTTCTCCGCCTTGTTAAGCTTGGTGTTTTGTTGGGTTTTTTGTTTTTGTTTTTGTTTTTATTTTGTTGTTGTTTTTGTTTTTGTTTTTTGAGACAGAGTTTTGCTCTTGTTGCCCAGGCTGGAGTTCAATGGTGTGATCTTGGCTCACCGCAACCTCCGCCTCCTGGATTCAAGTGATTCTCCTGCCTCAGCCTCTTGAGTAGCTGGGATTACAGGCATGCACCACTATGCCCAGTTAATTTTGTATTTTTAGTAGAGACAGGGTTTCTCCATGTTGGTCAGGCTGGTCTCGAACTCCTGACCTCAGGTCATCTGCCCACGTCAGCCTCCCAAAGTGCTGGGATTACAGGCGTAAGCCACCGCACCCGGCCAGCTTAGCGGTTTTGTTTCATGAGTTTGTTTTTCTGGAGTGTCTGGTGATTTTTGCTCTTCTCTTTGTATTGGGAATTTCCTCTTTGCCTGTCTGTGGATGCGGTTTATTGTCTACGTCTCTTGCTCTTGGTGAATGTGCAGAGGGGTTTAATGGGTATGGACAGGTCTCTATCCCTCTTTGGCTGCAGTAGTAGGCTCCAGGGTACCTCCTTCTTTCTGAGCCCCAGTTACCCACCACACTATCTGCAGTCACGGCTTCTTGCTGCATAGCAGAAGTTGAGACTGGGGGAAGGGGCTGCCTTAGCCGCCTGACCTTCCAACTAATTGCCCTGAAGAAAGCCCCAGGACTCCGCCTGTGCCCGTGTTTCTACCTAGACTCTGGGCCTGGGGCTTCCTCGCCCCACCACATCTGCACAGCAGCCTTTTACTGGGATGCCCTCTGGTTTACATCTTCTGCTCTTCTGGTCTGCCCCCACCTTGGAGAACTGCCTCTCCCTATCCTTACTGACTCATGGTACTTATCTTATTTCTTGGTGCTGTCATGAACTTAATATTTCAAGTCATTTTTATCTGGATGTTCACTCCACCTCCTTGTGGTGCCCTTCCCTGGCTCTTCATAATGACTTCTTGAAAGCTCTCCGAGTCAGGCCAGGTTGCTTCTGAGCTCCACATCAAGCTGGTACAACTCATACTTATGACTAGTGCTGAATAGTTCTCCACACTTGAGTCATTCACAACTACAAGGGCCCAAACAGACAAAAAGGATCCTTACAATGCATGGAAGGTGCTTTTCTCCACAAGCTGCTGGATAAATGAAGCCTGTCATTTCTTGCAGACTGCAGCTTCTCAAGCACTTTCCTGGGACTGCAAGGAGACCAACGTGTTCTGGTGCCGTGAGAGGAAACACTGGCAGTTTTGATATTAGTGCCATAAAGAATCAATGCACAGCCATGGAGTACAGAGAGACATAAAGCGTCCTTTTGTTCAGCTGCAATTAGTGCATTCCAGGAGAGCCAGTTCTGAGCAGGGGGCAGAGGGAGTAGCCACAAAATGGCCTTTGTCCGAACTCCCATAAAAAAATTCCAGCCAGTGGGAGTGAACACAGACACAGTCCAGAGAGTCGATTGTAGATGTCCCGGATTTTGGCTTTTACAGTGAAGCTATTCCAGGAATTCATGGACCGTGGTCTATTGAAGGAGGAGGAAAGCAAATACCTCCTCAAGAAAAGGTGCCACTTGCAGAAAAGTTGATTTTTATGGTTGAGGATTTATTGCTTACTAAGAACTTGGTATCTAGAAAATTGGGTGAGTTTTTGTTAGTGGTGTATAGATACAGCCAAAGAAAAGCACTTCCCCCCTTTATCTCACCCTCACACCCATCCTTAGTTCTCTCATACACACTTAGAAATGCGAATTCAGCTAAATAATCTCAAAACTGTGTTACATCTTTGGAATTACAGATATACTTGTAAAACCTGGTCACTAGGTAGGTATTATTCTTCCTATTTTAGAACTGGGAAAATGAAAGATCCAAGAGTTTAGGTACCTGGATGAAGGTCAGCTGGCAGAGCTGAAATTCTAACCCAGATCTGTCTACCTGCACTACCTGCATTCCAGATCTACCACACAGGAGCCTTACTGCTAAAAAGAAATATTAGCATGGTGGTGGGACTGCCCGGGTCCGAATCTTGCCTCATTGGCCCAAAAGCTATGAGATAAGCACATCTCTATACTTTGTCTTTCCTGACTTTATAATAGACATGATGGTCATGCCTCCATCATCACTGGAGCACAGAACTCTGGAAGCATTTAATGATGTAAGATGTGGCAGGCATAGAACAAACAGTACCTGGAACTTGGTGAACAGCAAATGGACCTACTTCAATTGTGTCAAGGGCCACAGAGGAAAAGCCTACCCAGGATCAGTAGGATGAGCTTCGAAAGACTTTTCCAGCTTGGAAGAATTTGCACTGATGCATTCATTTTGAGTCACTCTGGGTTAATTACATACAATCAGAAGGTGGCTGGTCAGATGAATGATGTACTTTTTCTACTCAGGCATTAACTGAGCTCAGATACCATCTAAAGTGCTGACCACCGCTAGGCAGAGTGACGAAAACGGGCAGAGAACACCCTGGTCTTGCTTTCCTTTCTTCTGAGAAGATAAGAATTGTTTCATAGACTCGAGGGAGAGAGTGTGCTAGGAAGCACCTTGAGCAAAAGTCGTAGGATCTAGACCTGAGGCCATCTCAGTCACTAAATGGGGGGTCTTAATTTCTTCATCTGTATAGATAGGGAGGGGAAATGAACTCACATTGGAATTTTCTTATAAATCTAGAAATACATAATTCTGCAGTTCTGTTTCTTTGCAAAAATAAATGAACCTCATTTATCTCAAGGCCAGACTCCAAGCAACCACCATACAAATTAGAAAATTCAATCTTTGAATGATGAATGCCATCTCAAATTGAACTGGAAAACCTTTAAGATGTCAGACCGGAAACAGTAAGAACAAACCTTTGCAAAATAATAGCAGATTACAGTAAGACACAGCTGAGTTCTTACGTGGTGAATTCACCTTCTTGCCTAGTACAGAATTTTTTTTTAAGAATTTCACCTTTGGCCAGGTGTGGTGGCTCAAGCACTTTGGGAGGCCGAGGCAGGTGGATCACGAGATCAGGAGATCAAGACCATCCTGGCTAACATGGTGAAACCCTGTCTCTACTAAAAATACAACAACAACAACAAAAAAGAAAGAAATTAGCTGGGCGTGGTGCCTGTAGTCCCAGCTACTCAGGAGGCTGAGGCAAGAGAATGGCGTGAACCTGGGAGGCAGAGCTTGCAGTGAGCGGAGATCATACCACTGCACTCCAGCCTGGGCAACAGAGCAAGAGTCCATCTCAAAAAAAAAAAAAAAGAATTTCACCTTTAGTGTTTCATTTACAGTGGCTTGGGTACATCATTTAATTTTTACGAAACATGAACTTTGTATTAATGGAAGGGTAGGAGCAGGGTGTGGGTTTAATGCTTACATTAGGAATCACCTCTCTGTTCTGCCCCAATCCACCTGAAATGACTCAGAATGTTGTCACTGTCACCATCATAAGAGCTGTCATCCATTGGTCACTGTGTCTCAGGTGCCTAAAATATCCTTACATAATTCTGCAAAGGAGAAGTTTTGGGGTTTTTATTTGTTTGTTTGAGACACAGTTTCACTCTTGTCACCCAGGCTGGAGTGCAATGGCTCGACCTCGGCTCACTGCAACCTCCACCTCCTGGGTTCAAGCAATTCTCCTGCCTCAGCCTCCTGAGTAGCTGGGATTACAGGAATGCATCACTACACCCAGCTAATTTTTTGTATTTTTGTAGTAGAGGCGGGGTTTCACCACGTTGACCAGGCTAGTCTTGAACTCTTGACCTCAGGTGATCCATCCACCTCAGCCTCCCAATCATGCCTGGGATTACAGGTGTGAGCCACTATGCCTGGCCAGGAGAAGGTTTAAAGGTAGTTCCAATTGATGAGTAACTCTCCCATTCTGTTTTAGAGTTTTCATTGTAATGAAACATTTTAATACAGTTGAAGTTATTTTTATAAATATTAATATATTGATAATCAAAAATAAAAACAGTTAATTCATCTTGACATTTTTGCCAAGCAATAACTACAAAACCTTGTTTCATATATGTTTTCTTTTAAAGACACCTATTTTGTATACGTTGTGGATTCATTAACATTGACTTCCTGACTAGCTGCACTGTCACTCATGCCCAGACAAAGCTTATCTAACACACGCTTTTTCTCCATAAGGCACATCATACCCTTCTTGCACTTAGGAACACTAGACAGCATTTCAGCACTACACTTGGAGGTCTTTAAAAACAATAAATCACCAACGATAAGCACCAAAAAAATGTTTAAAAGTTGTACTAAAATACCTAAAATACTTCACAAAGGACATTCATTTACAGTACTGAGAGCCAAAACAGGAAAGCAAAGACTTTGTTTACATCTCAGACACTCACATTTTTTGCCACTTTGTTGCATATGTGTGTCTGTGAAGCCGAACAAAGGCCATGAGTATGAATCTTTTGTTTGTTTGTTTGTTTTTGTTTTTTGAGACGGAATCTCGCTCTGTGGCCCAGCCTGGAGTGCAGTGGCGCGATCTCGGCCCACTGCAAGCTCCGCCTCCTGGGTTCACACCATTCTTCTGCTTCAGCCTCCCGAGTAGCTGGGACTACAGGTGCCGGCCACCACGCCCAGCTTTTTTTCTTTTTTTTTTTTTTTTTTTTGGTATTTTCTGTTCGCCAGATGGTCTCGATCTCCTGATTTCGTGATCCGCCTGTCTCGGCCTCCCAAAGTGCTGGGATTACAGGTGTGAACCACTGTGCCAGGCCGAACCTTTTTTTTTTTTTTTAAGATGGGGTCTCGCTCTGTCCTCCAGGCTGGAGTGCAGTGGTGTGATCTCCTTACTGCAAACTCCGCCTCTTGGGTTCAAGTGACTCTCCTGCCTCAGCGTCCCGAGTAGCTGGGATTACAGGTGCCTTCCACCATGCCCAGCTAATTTTCGTATTTTTAGTAGAGACTAGGTTTCGCAATGTTGGCCAGGTTGGTCTCGAGCTCCTGACCTCAGGTGATCTGCCTGCCTCGGCCTCCCGAAGTGCTGGGATTACAGGCATAAGCCACCGTGCCCTGCCTGAATCTTGAGGTGACAAATACATTTTAGTGACCAGACCAACTCACAAATACAGAATCTGCAAATAATGAGGATTGATTGTAGCTTGAAAACTATGGTCTTAAATAAGGAAGCAGAATAATATACATGTTAAGAGCAAGAGTTTTAGAGGAAGACTCCCTGTGCTCAAATCCTGGCTTAACCACATACTAAGTGGGCAAATTCTTCTTCATGTATTGGCTTTATTTCCTATGAAATTGGACGATAAAAGTATTCACTACATAGGACTGGCATAAGGACTAAAAAGAGTTAAAATGTATAAAGTTCCCAGAACTGTGCCTAGCATGTAATAAATGCTCACAAACATTAGCTGGTTTTCCTCACTTCCCTCCCCTGCCCTGCCTTCCTTGAGGGAGCTAGAGAAAGAAAAATAACCCCAAACTGAGAAGACCCCATTTTGGGTTTCCATACTTGAAAAAGCAGAAGCGATTTCCCCATTTTCCATCTAACAAAGAAAAACTCAAATAAACCATTAAAATATTCAGTTGGATAATGAATATGCCTACTTGTGAGTTTCTAGAAGTTTCTGAGACTATTTCCCCATTCACTTCTGTAATAACTTATTTCCACTGAACTTCCATATATCATTTGCTTTTTATGAAGCTTGATACTCTGCTCACTGGAAGAGTAGGAAATGGGAACGAGGCTGATGTTTACACAACATGTGACAACACCTTCTTGGCCCAGAGCTCAAAGGTATGATTCACTGTGTCATGCATAGCTGTTAAATCCCCAGATAAGTCTTCAAGAATGCACCTGCCTTACAGTCTGGATCATGGAGCAGAAGAACCACCATCAGGTGACACCTCATCCACATCACAGTTCCATTTTCTTAGAGAGTAAATAAACTCCTTTTTATAAGATTGAATTTGCAAACTGATGTGTATGGCTAGAGAGTAGCTGAGAAACAAGAGATAAGAAAATGTATACCTAACATCATTACTAGTAATTTCAAGGATTTATTACTAAAATTAATAATATTCACTTTAAGACTACTTTCATCTAGTAAACAAGATTCTTGAAGGTATCAAAAGAAAGAAGATTTGTGGTTAGAGTTGGTGTTTGGAATAATAATAATAATAATGAATGTTATTATTACCACCATCCGCTATTAACATTAGAGCTGGCCCTGTCCCTCTTTCCAAGGATGACTGAGGTGACCAAAGAAGGACGAGGGCAAGACAGTTTGCGGGAGATGGCACAAGGCTTATAAAGGAAGTTGCTTTCAACTCAAGAATGGGAAAAGATAGCCACATACATTCACAGCTTGCATCTTCATTTAAAATTACAGCATCAGAACACCTAGGAAATAGTAGCACAGGGATAGCAAATACATAAATTCACCATATCAGCTCGTGTTCTTTGGCGATGATCTCTGGAGCCCTGTTGGAAGGGTCGGAGTGCAGTGGTGGGATCTCGGCTCACTGCAACCTCTGCCTCCTGGGTTCAAGTGATTCTCCTGCCTCAGCCTCCCGAGTAGCTGGGATTGCAGTTGCCCTCCACCATGTCCAGCTAATTTTTGTATTTTTAGTAGAGACTAGGTTTTGCAATGTTGGCCAGGCTGGTCTCGAACTCCTGACCTCAGGTGATCTGCTAATTTTTGTATTTTTAGTAGAGACTAGGTTTTGCAGTGTTGGCCAGGCTGGTCTCGAACTCCTGACCTCAGGTGATCTGCCCGCCTCGGCCTCTGTGGGATACAGTGCCAAACCATAAATTGGGAAATTATGACTCCACCTGGGTGCTGTGATGCTTTTTATGCTGCGATGCTCCACCTGATGCTTTTTATGCATCAGTTCATTGCTTCCTCACAATGGGCATGTGAGGAATGCCCATTTTATTGAAGAAACATGCACAAGATCCCATTGATTAACAAAGCTAATTGCTAATACATGTCCTTGGATATCATCAAGGTGTTTCTTGAGTCAAAACTCCCTGGTTGAGAGCCAATACATTTGAATACAGTAGCTCCTGGTTATACCACTTGATATCCATGGGACCTTGGACACTTTTCTTTAACTTCTCTATACCTCCACTTCACTTAATAGAGGTAGTAATAGATCCCTGTTGCAGGGTTGCTGTGACTACGATAGTGTTGTGGAAAGTCTTAGCATAGTGCATGGCAGACAGCAAGTGCCCAATAAAAATGTCAGTTTTTATTATTGCCGTTACTGGCTTTCCAGGGTGCACTGAGAGTCACTAATGCTGCATTTCTGGCCCCACCCAAGCAGTTAGTATCCAAAGTCCCTTGGTGGGAACGTACTGCAGACTCAGCCAAAAGGGATGTAGCTGACTCTTGGTGGATACACTTTTATCAGACTAAGTAAAACTGCACCTCAGGTCCTGATCATAAGTCTTTATGGAAAATCATCAAACTATACCAAACAGTGCAAAACTCCTTTACCGATTTCCTTAGGAATTATAGAAGGTCTATAATTGGAATATATGTTATTTCATTTTACGTATTCCATCTTTTCCCGTGAATTGATCACTCCTGCCATCTTGGGGCTCCAGCAGCCTGCCCGCAGCTGTCTTAAGCACTTGTCAGATTTTCTGACCCAGTGAGGTTGGCATCATTATAACCACTTTAAAAATGGGAAAATTAATGTTTTGCGAGCTTAGGTAAACTTGCCAAAGTCCACAGAGCTAGCAAGCGGCAGAGCCAGGCTTCATCCCAGGCACCAAAGCCCGTTTCCTAAACTGAATGGTAGACTTCTAGCATGGCGTTTGCAGTGGCTACATTGTGTATTCATTGTATCCACTATGACTGAAACATCATTTATTTGACCAATTCCCCATTATTGTGCATTTAGAATGTTGCCAGTTTTTTCACTATTATACCTGTGACACCAGATACCCTTATACACTCTTTGGTTATTTTCTTAAAACAGTGTTCCTAGAAGGGGAATTGCTGGATTAAAAGGCTTTCTGAGTTTTTAAAGTTATGGATAAATAATGCTAGATTGGCTTCCAAAAACCATCTATCATTTAAAACTCCCACTAATGATAAATTAGTGTTAATTTCCCTTTTCTTGGTTGTGTATTCCTTTAATCAACAAGATACTTCAGCACCTATTAAGCAAGGCACTGATTAACCATAGTGCATTTATATGTGCTGATTTTTTTTCATAATTATAATAGGTGAAAAGTTATACATTTGTTTAGAGGTCCTCCAATAATCCAAGAAAAAGGCAGCTAAGAAAATTCTACAGAAGAGGAAACAGATATGCAGTGAGTTTCGGTAGCACATCCAAGGTCGTGCAGCTGGTGAGGACACAGCCAGGATTAAAGCCATCCAGCTCCAAAAGCAGTGCTCTTGCCCTTCTGCCACCCTGCCAACCCCTGGCACCAAGAGTCTCCAAGGGTTTTTGTGCAATTTCCTGTCCCTTCCCCACAAGCTGCATATTTCGAGCAAAGTCAGTAAAGGAAAACAAGGGGAAGAGTTGATGGAAGAGAAAGTTGAAATGGGGTGATACTTTACAAGCTTCCAGGCTAACCTGAATATCATGGATATCCTGATTCTATCTGCCTGAGGAATCCCAGCAGCTGATAGATGCCAAGGCGATGGCTCTACAGTCCTGTGGCAAATGATATTGAAACTGAATCAGACTCTAGAAATCATCTGCACAAAATCCTTTATTTTTAAAATGTCAATACAGAAGCCCAGAGGGAATGGCTGCCTGGCATCCTGTCAGGTGCTGAGTGATAGCAGCAGAGGGATTGGAACCCGGGGCTTCTTAAGCTTCAGACCTGTTCTCCTTCCATACATTTTTTTCTGAACAAGCCCAGATGGCTCTTGACCCTTTCCACTAATAACCAGCCCTCTTCTCATCTTGGCAGTCCCAGTACGAGAAAGAAAGGCAAGATCCCTGTCAAGTATCTGGGATTTTTATCTCCATCTCTCACCCTTCACAATCCTGCTCACAAAATTTAAAAACTCCTCTATTAAAAAAAGAACAATAATAATAATAATCCCAGCCCTCTGGGAGGCCAAGGCAAGAGGATCACTTGTGCCCAGGGGTTTGAGACCAGCCTGAGCAACATAGGGAGGTCTCATCTCTACAAAATAATAATAATAATGATAACATAAAATTTTGAAAAGCAAAAACCACCAACAAAGCAACAAACTGGAAAAATGTTTGCAATTCATATTCAAATATATATGCAAATATTAATGAATAAGGAGGTCATACATAACTTTGTGAAAGATAAACAATCCCATGAAAAATGGCAAATGGAGATAAGCAGCCATGTCAGAAAAAAGAAACACAAATGGCCTTATAAGAAGCAAAGTCTCACTCACAATTAAATTCAAATAAGAATAACACCAATTACTAAATAATGAAATAGCAAAAAAAGATATCTCATTTTAGATAACATTAGCAAAGGTTTAGAAAATACCTACCAATCTTTGGCTTCTCTTGCTTCTTTGCCTTGTTGTTCCAGTAACAGAAGGAAATGCTTCCCAGTATTTGCTTTACTAGTTAAACAATTTAATCTCCCTAGTCTTAATTCCAGTCAAATGAATAGAATCGTTTGTTTTTCTCCCAATAAATAAAATAAAACCCAGTTCTTATAAGGAAAAGATGTTTTCTTAAAGCATAGCTTGCCTGGTCACAGACTAGGAGAAAATATTTGCAATACATACATCCCATAAATGATTTGTATGTCCTTATATAAAGTATTCTTATAACTTAATAAGAAGACAACTCAGTAAAAATGGACAAACTATTTGGACAAACATTTCACCAAAGAAGATATACAGATAGCAAATAAATAAATGAAAAGATGCTCAGCATCATTAAACCATTATGGAAAAGCAAATTAAAACTATGATGAGCTATCACTACACATTCACTAGAATATCTGTGGTTAAACAGACTGGTATACCAAGTGTTGGCAAGGATGTAGAGAAACTGGAAGTCTCAAACTTTGCTAATGGAATGCCAAATGGTGCAACCACTTTGCAAATCAGTTTGGCAGTTTCTCAGAATTGAAATATATGTTAAGAGGATAACAAGATAAATTAGAGACCGGGAGAAAGTATTTTCAAACCACATATCTGACAAAGACTACCATCTGAAATATATAAAGAACCCCCCAAATTAATAAAACAAACAATTTGATTAAAAAGTGGGTAAAAGAGGTGAACAGATATTTCACTGAAGAGGATGGGCAGAAGACACATAAGCACATGAAAAGATGTTCAAAACCATGAGCCATGAGGGAAATGCAAATTAAAACCAAAATAAGATCTCACCACGTGCCTATCAGAATAGCTAAAATAAAAAATAATGGCAACACCAAAAACTGGCAAAACTGGTTTACTCACACATTGCTGGTGGGAATCTAAAATGGTACAGCTGTTATGGGAAACAGGCAGTTTTTTGTTGTTTTTTTATTTGTTTGTTTTTTGTTTTTTTGAGATGGAGTCTTGCTCTGTCGCCAGGCTGGAGTGCAGTGGCAATCTCGGGTCACTGCAACCTCTGCCTCCCGGGTTCAAGCAATTCTCCTGCCTCAGCCTCCCGAGTAGCTGGGACTACACCACACCCAGCTAATTTTTGTATTTTTAGTAGAGACAGGGTTTCACCATGTTGGCCAGGATGGTCTTGATCTCTTGACCTCATGATCCGCCCGCCTGGGCCTCCCAAAGTGTTGGGATTACAGGCGTGAGCCACCACACCTGGCTGGCAGTTTTTTATAAAATTAAACATACAACTACCAGAGAACCCAGCAACTGCACTCTTGGATATTCAGCCCAGAAAGATGAAAACTTATTTTCACAAAAGTCTGTACACAAATGTTCAGCTTAATTCATAACAGACAAAAACTAACAACCAAATGTCCCTCAACCAGTGAATGGTTAAAACTGCACAACCCGCATGTGCAGACTGAGATGAATGCACAACTTAGAGGAATCTTAAGGGAATTATTCTGAATGAAGAAAAGTCAATCCCAAAAGGTCACATACTGCATGATTCCAATTACATAACCTTCTTGGAGTAACAAAAATAGAGAAATGGGAACAAGTTAGTAGGTTCCAGGGCCAAGGGCAGGGCTGGGTCGGGGAGAAGGGAGGTAAGTGTGGATGTCATGGGCGCACACATGATCCTCCTGGGGCTGAAACTATTTTGTATCTTGGCTGAGGAGGTGGAACATACACATGTGATAAAATTTAGTAGAACTAAGTACAAGTCTACAAAAACGAGTACAAACAAACTGGGGAGATCCACACAAGATCTGTGGATTATATCAGTATCAATATCTTGGTTGTAACATTGTACTATAACTTTGTAAAATGTCACCACTGGGAGGAAACCAGTAAGATATTGTTTTTTACAGTGGCAAGTAAATCTATAATTTTCAAAAAATTAAAAGTTTAACATAAAAACATTAAACATACACTTACCATATGGACAAGCCATTCCATTTCTAGGTAATTATCCCAGAGCAATGAAAGCTTACGTCTACATGACAGTCCCGGAGCAATGAAATCTTATGTCTACATGATAATCCCAGATCAAGGAAAGCACATGTCTACCAAAACCTGTGCCAAGAAGTTCATAACAGTGTTATTTCTAATAGCCAAAAATTTAAAACAATCCAAATATTTCTCAGTAGGTGAGTAGATAAACAAATTGTGGTATACCCATGCAATGGAATCCTACTCAGCCATGAAAAAGAACAAACTATTGCTACACACAACCACACAGATGAATCTTAAAATAATTATGCCTTAGTGAAAAAGAGTACATACTGTACTGTGTGAGTCTCTTCGTGTAAAATCCTAGATAATGAAAACTAATCTATAGTGGCAAGAAACAGATCAATAACTCCCTGGGGAAAGGATTGGGGCAGGAAAGAGTGGGAGGGAGGGATGACAAAATGGGACAAGGAAATTTTGGAGCGTAATAAATATGTTCATTATCTTGATTTTGTCACAGATATATATATGTGTATAGTACATGAAGAAACTTAACAAATTGTTTATTATGTATCACTTATACCTCTATAAAGCTGTTAAATAAACAACAATAACAACAGCACAGCTTGCCTTGAAGTTTTCCATCTCACCAATATACCCGGCACTATTCAATTCTTTCCAGTGTCTCTTGCCCCAGCTCTTAGGGATTAGGTTCCTTACAGTGGTGTGTGCTTCTTGACTTGTTGAATTGTTACTGTATGGATTTCCTTCATGTTTCCATATCTTCCTCTCAGATCCTCTTAGGAATTTGTATCAAAAGAACTGGAAATAATAATAATATCATCCCAATAGACTCAAGGCAAGGAGAGCAGAAGCTATCGTCATCTGTCATGGAGAAGGAAACTCGAGCTCAGAGCAATTGGGTGATCCAGATAAGACACAAGTCCAGGGGGCGGAGCAAGATGGCCGAATAGGAACAGCTCCAGTCTCCAACTCCCAGTGCGAGCGACACAGAAGACCGGTGATTTCTGCATTTTCAACTGAGGTACTGGGTTCATCTCACTGGGGAGTGCCGGACGATCGGTGCTGGTCAGCTGCTGCAGCCCGACCAGCGAGAGCTGAAGCAGGGCGAGGCATTGCCTCACCTGGGAAGCGCAAGGGGGAAGGGAATCCCTTTTCCTAGCCAGGGGAACTGAGACACACAACACCTGGAAAATCGGGTAACTCCCACCCCAATACTGCGCTTTAAGCAAACAGGCACACCAGGAGATCATATCCCACGCCTGGCCGGGAGGGTCCCACACCCACGGAGCCTCCCTCATTGCTAGCACAGCAGTCTGTGATCTACCGGCAAGGCAGCAGCGAGGCTGGGGGAGGGGCGCCCGCCATTGCCGAGGCTTAAGTAGGTAAACATAGCTGCTGGGAAGCTCGAACCGGGTGGAGCTCACAGCAGCTCAAGGAAACCTGCCTGTCTCTGTAGACTCCACCTCTGGGGACAGGGCACAACTATACAACAACAAAAGCAGCAGAAAACTCTGCAGACGCAAACGACTCTGTCTGACAGCTTTGAAGAGAGCAGTGGATCTCCCAACACGGAGGTTGAGATCTGAGAAGGGACAGACTCCCTGCTCAAGTGGGTCCCTGACCCCTGAGCAGCCTAACTGGGAGACATCCCCCACTAGGGGCAGTCTGATACCCCACACCTCACAGGGTGGAGTACACCCCTGAGAGGAAGCTTCCAAAGCAAGAATCAGACAGGTACACTCGCTGTTCAGAAATATTCTATCTTCTGCAGCCTCTGCTGCTGATACCCGGGCAAACAGGGTCTGGAGTGGACCTCAAGCAATCTCCAACAGACCTACAGCTGAGGGTCCTGACTGTTAGAAGGAAAACTATCAAACAGGAAGGACACCTACACCAAAACCCCATCAGTACATCACCATCATCAAAGACCAGAGGCAGATAAAACCACAAAGATGGGGAAAAAGCAGGGCAGAAAAGCTGGAAATTCAAAAAATAAGAGCGCATCTCCCCCGGCAAAGGAGCGCAGCTCATCGCCAGCAACGGATCAAAGCTGGACGGAGAATGACTTTGACGAGATGAGAGAAGAAGGCTTCAGTCCATCAAATTTCTCAGAGCTAAAGGAGGAATTACGTACCCAGCGCAAAGAAACTAAAAATCTTGAAAAAAAAGTGGAAGAATTGATGGCTAGAGTAATTAATGCAGAGAAAGTCCTAAACGAAATGAAAGAGATGAAAACCATGACACGAGAAATACGTGACAAATGCACAAGCTTCAGTAACCGACTCGATCAACTGGAAGAAAGAGTATCAGCGATTGAGGATCAAATGAATGAAATGAAGCGAGAAGAGAAACCAAAAGAAAAAAGAAGAAAAAGAAATGAACAAAGCCTGCAAGAAGTATGGGATTATGTAAAAAGACCAAATCTACGTCTGATTGGGGTGCCTGAAAGTGAGGGGGAAAATGGAACCAAGTTGGAAAACACTCTTCAGGATATCATCCAGGAGAACTTCCCCAACCTAGTAGGGCAGGCCAACATTCAAATCCAGGAAATACAGAGAACGCCACAAAGATACTCCTCGAGAAGAGCAACTCCAAGACACATAATTGCCAGATTCACCAAAGTTGAAATGAAGGAAAAAATCTTAAGGGCAGCCAGAGAGAAAGGTCGGGTTACCCACAAAGGGAAGCCCATCAGACTAACAGCAGATCTCTCGGCAGAAACTCTACAAGCCAGAAGAGAGTGGGGGCCAATATTCAACATTCTTAAAGAAAAGAATTTTAAACCCAGAATTTCATATCCAGCCAAACTAAGTTTCATAAGTGAAGGAGAAATAAAATCCTTTACAGATAAGCAAATGCTTAGAGATTTTGTCACCACTAGGCCTGCCTTACAAGAGATCCTGAAGGAAGCACTAAACATGGAAAGGAACAACCGGTACCAGCCATTGCAAAAACATGCCAAAATGTAAAGACCATCGAGGCTAGGAAGAAACTGCATCAACTAACGAGCAAAATAACCAGTTAATATCATAATGGCAGGATCAAGTTCACACATAACAATCTTAACCTTAAATGTAAATGGACTAAATGCTCCAATTAAAAGACACAGACTGGCAAACTGGATAAAGAGTCAAGACCCATCAGTCTGCTGTATTCAGGAGACCCATCTCACACGCAGAGACATACATAGGCTCAAAATAAAGGGATGGAGGAAGATTTACCAAGCAAATGGAGAACAAAAAAAAGCGGGGGTTGCAATACTAGTCTCTGATAAAACAGACTTTAAACCATCAAAGATCAAAAGAGACAAAGAAGGCCATTACATAATGGTAAAGGGATCAATTCAACAGGAAGAGCTAACTATCCTAAATATATATGCACCCAATACAGGAGCACCCAGATTCATAAAGCAAGTCCTTAGAGACTTACAAAGAGACTTAGACTCCCATACAATAATAATGGGAGACTTCAACACTCCACTGTCAACATTAGACAGATCAACGAGACAGAAAGTTAACAAGGATATCCAGGAATTGAACTCATCTCTGCAGCAAGCAGACCTAATAGACATCTACAGAACTCTCCACCCCAAATCAACAGAATATACATTCTTCTCAGCACCACATCGTACTTACTCCAAAATTGACCACGTAATTGGAAGTAAAGCACTCCTCAGCAAATGTACAAGAACAGAAATTATAACAAACTGTCTCTCAGACCACAGTGCAATCAAACTAGAACTCAGGACTAAGAAACTCAATCAAAACCGCTCAACTACATGGAAACTGAACAACCTGCTCCTGAATGACTACTGGGTACATAACGAAATGAAGGCAGAAATAAAGATGTTCTTTGAAACCAATGAGAACAAAGATACAACATACCAGAATCTCTGGGACACATTTAAAGCAGTGTGTAGAGGGAAATTTATAGCACTAAATGCCCACAAGAGAAAGCAGGAAAGATCTAAAATTGACACTCTAACATCACAATTAAAAGAGTTAGAGAAGCAAGAGCAAACACATTCGAAAGCTAGCAGAAGGCAAGAAATAACTAAGATCAGAGCAGAACTGAAGGAGATAGAGACACAAAAAACTCTCCAAAAAATCAATGAATCTAGGAGTTGGTTTTTTGAAAAGATCAACAAAATTGACAGACCACTAGCCAGACTAATAAAGAAGAAAAGAGAGAAGAATCAAATCGACGCAATTAAAAATGATAAAGGGGATATCACCACCGACCCCACAGAAATACAAACTACCATCAGAGAATACTATAAACACCTCTACGCAAATAAACTGGAAAATCTAGAAGAAATGGATAATTTCCTGGACACTTACACTCTTCCAAGACTAAACCAGGAAGAAGTTGAATCCCTGAATAGACCAATAGTAGGCTCTGAAATTGAGGCAATAATTAATAGCCTACCAACCAAAAAAAGTCCAGGACCAGATGGATTCACAGCTGAATTCTACCAGAGGTACAAGGAGGAGTTGGTACCATTCCTTCTGAAACTATTCCAATCAATAGAAAAAGAGGGAATCCTCCCTAACTCATTTTATGAGGCCAACATCATTCTGATACCAAAGCCTGGCAGAGACACAACAAAAAAAGAGAATTTTAGACCAATATCCCTGATGAACATCGATGCAAAAATCCTCAATAAAATACTGGCAAACCGGGTTCAGCAACACATCAAAAAGCTTATCCACCATGATCAAGTGGGCTTCATCCCTGGGATGCAAGGCTGGTTCAACATTCGCAAATCAATAAACATAATCCAGCATATAAACAGAACCAAAGACAAGAACCACATGATTATCTCAATAGATGCAGAAAAGGCTTTTGACAAAATTCAACAGCCCTTCATGCTAAAAACGCTCAATAAATTCGGTATTGATGGAACGTACCTCAAAATAATAAGAGCTATCTATGACAAACCCACAGCCAATATCATACTGAATGGGCAAAAACTGGAAAAATTCCCTTTGAAAACTGGCACAAGACAGGGATGCCCTCTCTCACCACTCCTATTCAACATAGTGTTGGAAGTTCTGGCTAGGGCAATTAGGCAAGAGAAAGAAATCAAGGGTATTCAGTTAGGAAAAGAAGAAGTCAAATTGTCCCTGTTTGCAGATGACATGATTGTATATTTAGAAAACCCCATTGTCTCAGCCCAAAATCTCCTTAAGCTGATAAGCAATTTCAGCAAAGTCTCAGGATACAAAATTAATGTGCAAAAATCACAAGCATTCTTATACACCAGTAACAGACAAACAGAGAGCCAAATCAGGAACGAACTTCCATTCACAATTGCTTCAAAGAGAATAAAATACCTAGGAATCCAACTTACAAGGGATGTAAAGGACCTCTTCAAGGAGAACTACAAACCACTGCTCCGTGAAATAAAAGAGGACACAAACAAATGGAAGAACATACCATGCTCATGGATAGGAAGAATCAATATCGTGAAAATGGCCATACTGCCCAAGGTTATTTATAGATTCAATGCCATCCCCATCAAGCTACCAACGAGTTTCTTCACAGAATTGGAAAAAACTGCTTTAAAGTTCATATGGAACCAAAAAAGAGCCCGCATCTCCAAGACAATCCTAAGTCAAAAGAACAAAGCTGGAGGCATCACGCTACCTGACTTCAAACTATACTACAAAGCTACAGTAACCAAAACAGCATGGTACTGGTACCAAAACAGAGATATAGACCAATGGAACAGAACAGAGTCCTCAGAAATAATACCACACATCTACAGCCATCTGATCTTTGACAAACCTGAGAGAAACAAGAAATGAGGAAAGGATTCCCTATTTAATAAATGGTGCTGGGAAAATTGGCTAGCCATTAGTAGAAAGCTGAAACTGGATCCTTTCCTTACTCCTTATACGAAAATTAATTCAAGATGGATTAGAGACTTAAATGTTAGACCTAATACCATAAAAATCCTAGAGGAAAACCTAGGTAGTACCATTCAGGACATAGGCATGGGCAAAGACTTCATGTCTAAAACACCAAAAGCAACAGCAGCAAAAGCCAAAATTGACAAATGGGATCTCATTAAACTAAAGAGCTTCTGCACAGCAAAAGAAACTACCATCAGAGTGAACAGGCAACCTACAGAATGGGAGAAAATTTTTGCAATCTACTCATCTGACAAAGGGCTAATATCCAGAACCTACAAAGAACTCAAACAAATTTACAAGAAAAAAACAAACAACCCCATCAAAAAGTGGGCAAAGGATATGAACAGACATTTCTCAAAAGAAGACATTCATACAGCCAACAGACACATGAAAAAATGCTCGTCATCACTGGCCATCAGAGAAATGCAAATCAAAACCACAATGAGATACCATCTCACACCAGTTAGAATGGCGATCATTAAAAAGTCAGGAAACAACAGGTGCTGGAGAGGATGTGGAGAAATAGGAACACTTTTACACTGTTGGTGGGATTGTAAACTAGTTCAACCATTATGGAAAACAGTATGGCGATTCCTCAAGGATCTAGAACTAGATGTACCATATGACCCAGCCATCCCATTACTGGGTATATACCCAAAGGATTATAAATTATGCTGCTATAAAGACACATGCACACGTATGTTTATTGCGGCACTATTCACAATAGCAAAGACTTGGAATCAACCCAAATGTCCATCAGTGACAGATTGGATTAAGAAAATGTGGCACATATACACCATGGAATACTATGCAGCCATCAAAAAGGATGAGTTTGTGTCCTTTGTAGGGGCATGGATGCAGCTGGAAACCATCATTCTTAGCAAACTATCACAAGAACAGAAAACCAAACACCGCATGTTCTCACTCATAGGTGGGAACTGAACAATGAGATCACTTGGACTCAGGAAGGGGAACATCACACACCGGGGCCTATCATGGGGAGGGGGGAGGGGGGAGGGGGGAGGGATTGCATTGGGAGTTATACCTGATGTAAATGACGAGTTGATGGGTGCAGCACACCAACAAGGCACAAGTATACATATGTAACAAACCTGCACGTTATGCACATGTACCCTACAACTTAAAGTATAATAATAATAATTAAAAAAAAAAAAAAAAAAAAAAAGACACAAGTCCAGGGCTGAAGCATTCTGGTCCAGTGCCCTTTCTAGCACACCTCATGGAACAGGGCAGAATCCTTTTCCTTCTTTCCCCATACTTCAGCCAGGAAGGTCAGGGAATTATTGAAACCTTCATGAGATGATTCCGAAGAGAGGAGGGGTTGAGAATCTAATTGATGCATCTGAGTCTGAGAAATTCATCGGGCCGAATTTGACAAGAGGATGGGTAGTCACTGAATGAAATGTGGAGGATACCCATACATGGGCTCTCTTTCCAGTCCTCTGCCTCCAAGCCTGGGTGATTACGTCCAGTCCCGTCTACTCCGGACAGACCATTCTGGATCCGGGGAGCAGAAATCAGTGAGGTCTCCTGGACTAAAGCTACATTCAGCTGTTCAGTTTTACCAGGGAGTTCTGCCTTGGGAGTGAGGAGGATCTGGTATGTTCTTATGTGTTTCTCACTCTGTCTTGGCAGGGAGAATGGGTGTGTATCAGAATGCAAGCATTAAAAACCAGTTTGCAAATCCCTAACCGCACATCTCCATGGCTCTGCCATGCCCCACCTCCCCCAAAAGTCCAAGACTTGTCTGCAGCTCGGGCGCTCCTTCCCTTTTGGGAGAGAGACGCAGAATCTTAAGGAAGGTTAACTTTATAATCCAAGTGGATTCCTCAGAGCTTCTCAAATGGGGTTAGTGTGGCAAAAGCTGCTAGTTGACTACACTAACCCTTCCCTCCTTGGTAACAGAACCCCAACTGGGTACATCACTAACTAAAAAAAAATAGACTACTTCCAGGCTTCCCTGCAGTTAAGTATGGCCTATGGCCATGAGACCAAGTTCTGACCACTGAGACATGAGTGGAGTGCTGTGTGGAGCTTACGGAAGGAAGGCTACTTACAAGAGCTGCCTGAGATGAGAGGGGATTGATTGTCTTTCCTCCTTTCTGTCACCTGGAATGTGGAGGTCTTGGCTGAGGTTCTGTTAGTCCTCTAGGACTAAATAATGAGGGAGCCACGTGCTGAAGACGGTGGAGCAGAAGATAAGAGCTTGGCATCCTGATGCCCATGGGCCCTCCAGCCTCATCACCCACTTCTGGACAATGTGTGTGCGAGAGAAATAAACTTCTATCTTGTGTAAGTCACTTATTTCTTGGGTTTCTGTTGTATACACCTAATCCTAATCTTGAATTAGTGAGTCTTCTCTCTTTCTTTCCATAGCTAGCACTTTGGTGGTTCACTGCATTCTGCTGGATTATCTCTTTATACGTATTTACATTTCTCTACTAGTCTATGACTTTGGTAAGAGAGGGGACCACATATTAGTCATCTGCAGGTGCCTGGTACCTTCCTGCCTTGCACACAGCAGGTATCTTTTGAATATGTTTGAATATTTGAAGGAGAGAGGGTCCAAGATGAAATTCAAAAGCTGTCTGGAGTTGGAATGTCCTATAATCTTCAGCCTTGGGTCTTATAATCTTCACCCTCTTGCTCCTCTATAGATGATTCATGAAGACCAGCCCCAGGGCTTTCCTTGCTGGCAAACTCAACTAGCAGGGCCCAGAAATAAGGGTGTAAAAAAGCCATTGTTGGCTCCCCTCCCACCCATCCAGGACCTTCCCCCTCACTCGCAGATGACAAAGCCAAGCCTTTGTTTAGGCAAAGTGCAACATTACATTTCTGACCTCTCAGTCCCCAACCAAAACTCTAGAAATGGAAAAAAAAAAAAAAAAAGTCTCCATTCTCCCATTATTCCTTGCATATCCAAGTCAACATTTGTTTAAAATATCCAGACACTATTTTGGTATAGTTTTCTCCCTCTTAGATTTCTACCCTGGTATTGAACCTTCTATCTCCTCTTCTTCAGCTGCACATTCAACATGTCCACCTCTTTATTTACTACTCTCCTTTTTTCTGTAAATGAATTCATTAAATAAAATTATGTTGGGGGCACCCAATTAATGCTTCACATTGTACAAGGTGCTTGGAATATGAAGACAAAAAATATGATTTCAAGTTGGGTTTCTCCACTAGATGTAAACAAACAAACCACAATTTGGCTGGTAGCTATCCTGGCGCTCAGAGCCACACACAGTGGTGGCCTTGAGGAAGAACCCCCTAAGCTTTTCCCAGACAGTTGAGAGAGGCATGGCAGTGAGAAGGACTTCCTATTTGAACTACCTGGGGAAGAAGAGCATTTGTGGGTAAGTTGATATGGTTTGAATGTCTGTCCCCTCCAGATCTCATGTGGAAATATGATTTCCGTGTTGGAGGTGGGGCCTGGTGAAAGGTGATTGGATCACTGGGGCAGATCTCTCATGAATGGCTTGGCACCATCCCTAGTTATAAGTGAGTTCTCATCCAGTCAGTTCATGCAAGACCTGGTTGTTTAAAAGAGGCTAGGACACACACCCCCTTGCTCCCACTCTTGTCATGTGATATATCAGCTCCCTCATGCCTTCTGCTATGATCATAAGCCTCCTGAGGTCCCACCAGAAGCTGATCAGATGCTGGCACTGCACTTCCTGTACAACTTAAAGAACTGAGAGCCAATTAAACTTTTTTTCTTTATAAATTACCCAGCCTTGGACATCTATTATAGTAACACAATAACAGTTTAACACACAAGTTGAATCCCTCTTAGCCAGAAAATAAGAAGAATACATTTTCATATGAAAGCAAATAAGTTGGACATTAACACCCTACTTGATGGAGATACAGAGAGGGGTCCAGGTATGAAAAGTCTTAGGCTCCTTCTCCCTCTTCTATTCATTCATTTATGGGAAGTTCCAGTTGAAGTCTGACCAGGAACCACGGGGCCCTCTGGATTTGGCAAACTGGACTGATTATCCAGAGCCAAGCTGAATATGGATATCCTGGCTGCTGCAGCTAAAACACTGTTGTCAATCCCAGAAAACTGTCGAGGCAACTGCCAAGGACATCTCCCAGCTGCTATGTCCTCAAGCTCCAGTGAGAAGGCGTAGGTTAACTATTTAACTCTGGCTCCTGACTCAGTCCTTTAGGCTTGTCTGTGGGCACTCCCTTGGATTCAGGACTGGGCATGATGCTTTTTGCTCTGTGACCACAAGGTAGTAAGATGTGTTCACAACATCCTAGAGATTTAGGGCTGAAGTTGACTTCATCATGATGTGGCTGGGGCCTTTATTTTATAGAGGAGGAAGCTACAGCACAGAGAAGAGATGTGACTCATTCTATGAGCTAAGAACTGTGCCCTGGCCAAGTAATGCTGGTGTAGCCAAAGATGGGTGGTCCAAACATCATCTAGAAAGTGTGTTTGTGTTTGTCCAGCTCTCCATTGTGGAAGGAGGCAGGGAGGGGATGCCTCTGACAACTTCAATCAAACCTAACACCGGTGTGGCCCATAGTGGAGTAATATGCCTCCCAGTGAATGCAAGGCAACCTCTAAGCCTAATTTTTTCATTGCTTAGAGTATTTGTTCACAAAACACTCTTGACTACTAGATCCCAAGGTGTCTTGATCATAGAACACAAGATCCTTGGAAAATGATATGAAGCCATAGAGATAGATATCCGACTGTAGCCTCGTATTCATTGGCACATCAGGCCCTTATGAGTTTGGTAAATGTGAATTACTTTTCCCAGAGTGAGATGATCCTTGTGTCCATCCTTCTGCAAGGGTGACCCCACAGGCTCTGCCTGGAGGAGCCAATGAGATCTTCTCACTCTACTACTTCTCAATGACAACAAGCAGAAGATAGCTTCTCTCATCTAGTGGATGTTAGGTGATTTTGGTGAGTGTTATCTCAGAAAAGTAGTGAGTGAGTATTTACGCCTCATGCACCACCAACCATGAACACCAACCATATATAAGGAGGCAGATCATAGAATCCCATTCTTTATCCAGTAGCTGGTTAGTTTTCAGATGCCCCCAAAGCCCCATTCTCTACCCCTCCTTCTTCTGAGTGATCCCTCTTTTCTCTTCTTTCTGTGCTCCAGGCTCCAGTAAGTTTTCTTGTTCTTCCTTTCCTAATAAAATGTCTCTCAGAAAGAATTATCTGAAACATGACTTGGGGGCAATATCTGAGGCTCTGATCTCTCCTCTCCATTCCCTCTGCCCCTGGTTTTATTCGGTCCCGCCCCTTTCCACACCCGGATATTAAAACAGCCCTGCAACTGATTTCACTGCCTTCATTGCTATCCGATTCAGCTCTGTTCTCATCAGGACACTTCCTTACCTAGATATATTCAGTGGCTCCTCACTGCATATGGAATCCACTCTAGACTCCTGTGCCGAGTCTTGCACAAACTGAACTCAGTGGTTCTTTTTAGTCTCATCTCTTTCTCTTTCCCCTTCACTGGCCTTCCCTCCAGGCAGCACATCCCTCTGTGTTCTTCCAGTTCTTCTTTACACAGCCTTCCATTTCCTGGTTTCATACTCACTCTGCTCGGAGTATTTTTTCTCCAACCCTCACTTCCATTTATCTAAGTCTTACCCATGTGTATGAATTAGGATTCATTAGGAACAACAGAGACTCAAAATAATAGGTTTAACCATGATCAGAGTTTGTTTCCCCTCATATAGACATTTGGAGACCCAGGCTCCTTCTAGTCCATTGCCCCATCATCCTTAGAACGGTCCAGGATGGGCCGGGTGCAGTGGCTCATGCCTGTAATCCCAGCACTTTGGGAGGCCGAGGTGGGTGGATCACGAGGTCAGGAGTTCGAGAGCAGCCTGACCAATATGGTGAAACCCCATGGCTACTAAAAATATAAAAATTAGCCGGGCATGGTGGTGCATGTCTGTAATCCCAGCTACTCAGGAGGCTGAGGCAGGAGAATCACTTGAACCCCAGAGGCAGAGGTTGCAGTGAGCCGAGATCACAACATTGCACTCCAGCCTGGGCGACAGAGCAAGAATCCGTCTCTCAAAAAAAAAAAAAGATGGTCCAGGATGGAGTCTAGAGTTCCATTCACCACATCTGTTATTTCATGAATCTGGGTGCAAATAAATTAAAAAAAAAATAAAGAAAAAGAGGAAAAGGGTGTGTACCAGCTGTCTTTTGGGGATAGTTCCTGGAAAGTGTCACTTCTAACATTTCAGCTTACATTTTTTTACACTTAATCATGTGATCACATTTAGTTACTACGAAGGCTAGGAAATGACTCAATTCTGGGTGACTATATTCCCAGTTGAAAATTAGGTGCTCTACCATCGTAGACAGAGAGAACAGCTATTCATGTCTGCTACACCCTTGTTCAGCGCTACCTCCTCCACGAGCCTTCTTTCCATCTCCTGAACTCCTAGAGTAGTTTATCTCATCTTTTCTCCTAGCACATGACAATTCTTACCCTCTTACGGCCACTTATGTTCTTTTATTATGTCCCCTGCTGACCTATGGTCACCTGCAGGGCAGGATTTTGTGCTGAATTCATTTGAATGCCTCCTGTCCTCACCACCAGTGGCTAGAGAGGGGACAATATTTACCACAGTGGTCCACAGTTCCCTGGCTATTGGCAAACCTTCTCATTCTGAGCCACTGCAGATAAGCATCCTTAAGAGCATGGATCCATTTTTACTTTCAGATCCTCTTTTTTTCTTGAATCCAGACACATGTTCACATGTTGCACCATGGATGATTTGAGTGATACCCACACAGACTTACCTCTCCCTTCCAACAACTGGAAAGAGCTTTAGCACACCTGGGTCCTCATGCCTTAGGATGGGCTCCCTCCCAGGATCCTCTTCAGGCTCTCATGAAAATACTTTTGCCAGGGTTCACCCCATTCCTCCTTCATGGACATGTCTGGATTCCATCTTAGGCTTGTAAGTGATTACATAATCATAAGCTATTGCATAAATAATCATAGACTGTTATATAAACAGTACCCAAAGCCTCTGGTGCTGTGCATATAGGGTGTGATAAACATTTGACGGATGGATAATTATTGCCTCCAATTTGCCAGTTCTCTGGATCATTTGATCAGGCTTAATGCGAACCAGTTTTTGAAATATGAGCAGATAACCGTGGAATCTCAGTTGAATGTACAGATGATGACAGTGAGGGGATGTGTTTTAGGTAAGTCAATAGAAATCCTGTCATACAAGGGGAAGGTAAGGATAACCGATGGTGTGCAGGCAGAGAAGCCTGTTCTGTCTTCAAACAAAAAATAGTTTCCAGAGTCTTATTTCATGAGAAATGTTAGGTGCTTCTTGGACATTACATCTTAGCCCCACAACAGCTTGAGGGTATAGGCTCCATTCTACAGATGAGAAAAACTGGCACACAGAGAACAGAACAACTGGTTTGCCCTGCACCACCTAAATCTAGTTTGTTTGTTTGTTTATTTATTTATTTATTTATTTATTTATGAAACCAAGTTTCTCTCTTTTTGCCCAGGCTGGAGTGCAATGGTGAGATCTCAGCTTACTGCAACCTCTGCCTCCCGGGTTCAAGTGATTCTCCTGCCTCAGCCTCCAGAGTAGCTGGGATTACAGGCACACACCACCACGTCCGGCTAATTTTGTATTTTTAGGAGAGATGGGGTTTCACCATGTTAGCCAGGCTATAAATCTATATTTTAATTTGAGCTTGGATCTGTCTTATTTGAGCTCAAATTATTTTTATCCAAGCAGATCCAGTGGGATTTTTGCAACTGGATGGCCATTTGGATACTTGATGAGCCTTTTGGAACATGCAGGGGTGGATGGGCAACAACCATCGACCATACAGCAAGGCCGTACAGAGAAACGCACACAGAGAGGCCGCGAGGGTTTGACAGCGTGAGAGTGGCCCAGGAGGAAAACGATCCCTTCACTGAGGGCTGAACATCAAGGGCAGGTTTGAGCAGAAGCCTCCTGACCAGATGTTGGGAGGCCATGGAAGGGGTTGCATTTCACAAGGTTGGTGTCTGTCTCCCCACTGACTCCAGGACTGTAACCAAAGCACAGGTTCTTCAGCCAAGAGGAGAGCAGGTTGCTCATGAAGAATGTGGGTGAGAACATGGATTTAAAAAGTCAGTGGAAAATGGCATGACAATTCAGAGCCTTTTGAAATGTACCCTTAAAAATGACTGGGTAGGCCGGGCACAGTGGCTCACACCTGTAATCCCAGCACTTTGGGAGGCCGAGGTGGGCAGATCACGAGTTCGGGAGATCGAGACCATCCTGGATAAAACGGTGAAACCCCATCTCTACTAAAAACACACAAAAAAATTAGCCCGGCGTGGTGGTGGGCACCTGTAGTCCCAGCTACTCGGAAGGCTGAGGCAGGAGAATGGCGTGAACCCGGCAGGCGGAGCTTGCAGTGAGCCGAGATGGTGCCACTGCACTCCAGCCTGGGTGACACAGCAAGACTCCATCTCAAATAAATAAATAAATAACTGGGTAAATTTTATAATAAATTGTATGTCGTGGGTGTTGTACCACAATTTAAAAAAAAAAAAAAAAAAGTCAGGAGAAGAAAAGTGACAAATTCATACCTAGACCAAACAATAGGCCTGGTGTGATTTCCAGTATTATAAGAGGAAAGGCTATTTGGTTTCATCCTTTAGACTCTAGGCAAAAAGAAGCAACTTTGGTACAAGACTGGACATGTCCTGGAATTGGAATAAAGAAGAATGAAAAAAATTAGTCAATAGCATCCTCTGTCCACCCACTGAGCTCACGCAATTAGCTCTGTGATGCAGGCCACCCCGAGTCCAGCTTCCCTGGGAAGTCAAAGGTTGTTCCATCAGGGATTTTGCCATGATAATTAAAAACAACAACTGGGGCCGGGTGCAGTAGCTTACTCCTGTAATCCCAGCACTTTGGGAGACCGAGGTGGGTGGATCACATGAAGTCAGGAGTTCGAGACCAGCCTGGCTACATGTTGAAACCCCGACTCTACTAAAAATACAAAAATTACCCAGGCATGGTGGCAGGCGCCTGTAATCCCAGCTTCGTCAGAAGACTGAGGCAGGAGAATTGCTTGAACCCGGGAGACGGAGGTTACAGTTAGCCGAGATTGCGCCACTGCATTCCAGCCTGGACAACAAAGCGAGATTCTGTCTCAAAAAAAAAAAAAAAGAAAAGAAAAGAAAAGAAGAAGAAGAAAGAAAGAAAAAAGAAAAAAACTGGATTTCTTATGCACTTACTACCTGCCAATAGGTGCTCTGGTAAGCCTTGTGCTAACTCGGGCTGAGGGACTCAGGGTCGGCGTTAGAGAGGAGACAGTTGGGCCTGAAGGAAGGGTGGGAGAGGATAGGGCAGAGAGGACCGAGGGGAGGCTGCAGACCTGATAACTGGGGTGGGGAAGGGTGATGCCCTGCCTGAGGGGAGGCTGCAGACCTGATAACTGGGGTGGGGAAGGGTGATGCCCTGCCTTTCTGGACAGGCTCTGCCCCTCTCAATGTGAGGGAACAGCACATTCAGTTCTCTGTGGTTGGTTGAAGACTGATAACAGATCGAGAAGTCTCTTAAGACCGCAGGTATTTTCTGTGTAAATTCAAGTTCATTTTTTGGCTAGGATGCCTTCGATAATTCAAAGAACTGAGACTTTGCTTTCATCAATCTAGCATTCTGACCTGCCAAAAGTATTTACATTTATGAAGAGCAGCAGTGTCCTTGGGGAGCAAATGAGCAGAGTCACAGGAACGGGCAAGCACTTGCCATGGCCAGGCGAAGGGTTTGCCAGCGTGCTTGCTCTCACCACCACCCCACCCCTGTCCTAGCCCTTCACTGCCATACCCTTTGGTTATAGTCAAAGGCTTTCTTCCTGGGCTCCCTGCTACCAGCTTCTCCAGACCCCCGCCTACGCATTCAGGTGCAGGAACGTCTTCCTCAAAGGCTGCTTCGGTCATTTTGCTTTCTTGCTTCAGAACCTGGCAGAGATCTTCAACCCCCCGTCTGAGCCTCACCACCGTCCTCAGATCCCAGTTCACCTTCATCTCTCATTCCTGTCGCCTCTCACTGTCTCCATTAGCGCCAGCCAAGCCCATCTCATTAACAACCACCACAGACAACTGGTGTTTTCTGACATCTGTGCTTTGTCATGAGTCACTTCCCCCATTATAAAACCTCCTCCCTCTTCATCAATTCGGGGCCACCACCTCCTGCAGGACCCAGCTCACCGCCACTGGGAAATGTTCCAAAACAGCCATTTGAGAATTGGTTCATTGTGCCCAGTGTCGCTCGGCTCAGAGACCTTCAGTTTCACCATCTCCAGAGGGAAAAAGAATGCCTGGTTTCCTATCAGCACAGGGTCCAGGCAGTGCTCTGGCTGTGCAGATGGAGGAGGACATAGGGGTGGGGGTGGGGTCTCTAACATTTTCTTAAACAGTTTTTCAAGGCATGTTCCCTTTTTTGACCTCTGCTACTAAAGGCACACGGTGCTGCCATTCCTGGGCCGTTAGAGGGTTCTGTGGTCTAAATTGGACTGCTTTTTGTCTTTCTTCACTCATGGTTAGCAATGAGTTTTCCACATCTGCTAAATCAGTTGCTATTTGTCCATGTGCTTTATACCTTCCAAAAAGCTGCTGCAACTGACTCCACCCTCCTTTTCTGTATCCTCGCAGCTTTCTGCCCTCTTGTTCCTTAACCCTTCTCTGTAATGTTGATAGAGTTCCACAGACATGTGGCCTAGCTGCCCTCTTTAACTGGGAATCCCAAGTGACCGCCTGCTTTTTGCTGCTGTGTTCTCTCTCCCCTGAAGGTACCTGCCCTCCCCGGCTGCTTAATAGACTCCTGGTCTCTCTGTCTGCCACTACAGAGTGCAACTCTCTAGACACACACAGAGATGGCTTTTAACAGATGCCTCAGCAGCCTCTGTTGACTGTGAGCCATCCCAGGGCCATGTGAGTCACTGAACTTCCTCCAGTGTCTTGTTCTGTCTGCCAGGGCTGGCCAAAGCCCTGGGGAGAGAAACCAGTGTCCCTTCACTCTTTCCCACGTGGCAAGTTACGAAGCACATTGAGCTACGTCCTCTGTCATGTCGCGTGTTTCCCATTGGGTCTGTGTTAGGATGTGGAGGTATAGTGTCAGTCAGGCAAACACAGCCCTCAGCCTGATGTTCTTATTTCCTCCAGAGAAAACAGAAGATGCCTGGCGTTAAGACACACAGTAAGAAGAGCCTCATACCCCTGGGCCTATTCTGACTGATGACATCCTGGTATCGGATCTATTTCTGAACATCAGGGAAAATTGCCAAGGTCCAGCTCTGTTCTGGGCTCCTGCCCTTCCCCATGCACACATCTGGTATACATTGTGCTCTAACCTGCCAGGTGCCCCGGAGACAGGCAAGGAAGAACTGACCCAGATTGGTGGGTTATTCCTTCCTTCCACCTACATTGTTGGAGTTATTTATATTGGTGGAGAGTTTGGGCCTTGATTCAAATAATCAGAACTGGCCAGGTGTGGTGGCTCATGCCTGTAATCCCAGCACTTTGGGAGGCTGAGATGGGTGGGTCAGTTGAGCCCAGGAGTTCGAGACCAGCCTGGGCAACATGGCAGAACCTCATCTCTACTAAGACACAAAAATTAGCCAGGTGTAGCGATATGCACCTGTAATCCCAGCTACTCAGGAGGTTGAGGCATGAGAATTGCTTGAACCCAGGAGGTGGAGGTTGCAGTGAGCCAAGATCACGCCACTGCACTCTAGCCTGGGCAACAGAGTGAGACTTGTTCTCAATACTACTGCTAATAATAATAAATAAATAAATAACCAGAACTGCAGACCCCAGATTTAATTAGGTCTATTACAGAGAGGGCAGCATCCCAAAATTCCGACCCAAGAAAGCAGAAACAGGGTGACTGTGGTCTCACATCGGAGTGCATGATCAGTTTGCTCATTTCTTTCGTATGCATTGAGTCCCTTCTCTATGCAAACTCTGCGGTTAGATGCTGGGAGTTCAACAAAAAGCAAGTAGCCTTGGCCCTGTACTATAGGAGATTAGAATCTATAGAAGATGCAACCAGGTAAATGGGTACCCTCTGCGTGGTAAGTGTTATGCCAGGGTGCTAGAGACAAGTACCAGGAGACTTCAAACAGTTCTTGGAAAAAATGGAATTAAAAGGTAAACGTTAAAAATGTAATCTTTATTTCTCAACATAACCTCCATCAAGTTCAACATAACCTCCATCAAGTTCAACATACTTCTGTAAGCAATGATACCAGCCATCTAGTCTATCCTTAAAGAAATGAGGGTCTTGAGAATTTGACCATGTCAGTGCAGTCCTTTTTTTTTTTTTTTTTTTTTTTTTGAGACAGAGTCTCACTCTGTCACCCAGGTTAGAGTACAATGGCATGATTTTGGCTCACTGCAACCTCCACCTCTCGGGTTCAACCAATTCTCCTACCTCAGCTTCCCAAGTAGTTAGGATTACAGGCGCCTGCCACCACTCCCAGCTAATTTTTTGTATTTTTAGTAGAGATGGGGTTGCCATGTTGGCCAGGCTGGTCTCAAACTCTTGACCTCAGGTGATCCACCCACCTCGGCCTCCCAAAGTGCTGGGATTACAGGTATGAGCCGCCATACCCGGCCCCAATGCAGTCTTTTTACATTATTCACTGAAGAAAAATGGGTGCCCTTTACAATTTTTTTAAAATTAGGGAACGAAAAAACAAAGACAGAAGAAGCCATATCAGGACCGTAAGGTAGAAGCCTAATGATTTCTCATCAAAACCCTCACAGAATCTTCCTATTTGGTGAGAGGAATGAGCAGGAGCGTTGTAATGGTGGAAAGGACTCTCTGGTGAAGCTTTCCCAGGCATATTTCTGCTAAAGCTTTGGCTTTCTCAAGACACTCTCATAGTTAGCAGATGTTATTGTTCTTTGGCTCTCCAGAAAGTCAACAAGCAAAATGTCTTCAGCATCCAAAAACATTGTTGCCATGACCTTTGCCCTTGACTGGTCCGCTTTTGCTTTGACTGGCCCCCTTCCACCTCTTGGTAGCCACGGTTCTGATTGTAATTTGTCTTCAGGATCATTCTACTAAAGCTGTGTTTTATCTGCTGTTATAAGTATTGAAGAAATGCTTCAGGATCTTGATCCCACCTGTTTAAAATTTCCATTGAAAGCTCTGCCCTTGTTTTCAGCTGATCTGGGCATAACAATTTTGGCACCCATCAAATGGAAATTTGCTCAACTTTTATTTTTGAGTCATGATTGGATAAGCTGAATCTTTGAGATAGCTTTGGTGTTGGCTCTGGCTATCGTTTCAGCTGCTAATCATCAGTCCTCTTCAATTAGGACGCAAACAATATTAAGTTTTTCTTTGAAAACTGATGCGGATTGTCTGCTACTGTGGGCTTAACCTTCAATATCATCTCATTCCTTCTTAAAACTATGTATCCATTTGTAAACTGGTGATTGTTTTGGAGCATTGTTCCCATAAACTCTTCATTTAAAAAAAAATCAATGATTTAATCATTTTTCCACCCAAACATTACCATACACTTGATGAGTTGGTTTTTTTATTCAATTTTAATAGAATTCATGTTGCTCTGGTAGAGGCGCCTTTGAAACTGACGTCTTACTCTCCTTAGTGCCTCAAGCTAGATCCTGTTCACGCATGCCATAACAAGTTAGTGCAAGTTTCTTTTGATGCCAAAAAACTTTGAATTCATAAGTAGTTTTTTCGTCATACTCACTTTCCAGGAACTTTTTGAAGACCCCTCTCATGTGATCCCAGTCTAGGGAATCAAGGCTGACTCCCAAGAAAGGTGGCATCTGATGTGAATAATGAGTGAGACTTAGGCAAGCAGAGTAGGCAGGAAGAGGCCGGAGTTGAACCTAGAACTCCAGCATTGTTCCATGTGGCCCACTGGAGGGTGGTGGTGGAACGATGGGAGAGGAGGGGGCTGTGGCTTGCACAGGCTTAGGGGTCAACAAAGAGTGTGGACCTAGCCCAGAGAACAATGGAGAGCCACAGGCAGTCCTATGGAGAGACATAATTTAAATTTTGGAAAATGTCTCTGATAGCTGAGTGCAAAACGAATTGCAGGGAGAGGGGTCTAGGTTGTGGCAGGAAGATGAGACCCCAGCAGGGGTCCCAGGGAGAGAAGATGGTGGCCTGCACATGGGAATACAGTGGAGCTGGACTCTGAGCTCTTCAGTGGGGAAGAATCAGTGGGATTTGGTGATGGATTCACTAAGGGGGATGAAGTTTAGGGAGGAGGCTGGATGGTGGTCCGATTTCTGGTTTGGGCATCTGTGTGGTGATGTTTACCAAGACAGGGAACCCTAGGAACAGTTCTGCAAGATTCGCTCTATCTTCTTTACTTAAAAAAGGGTGACAGTGAGAACTGAAGATGCCTCTTCCAGGAAACTGCACTCCACCAACTTGAGGAGGGGGCCAGCAACACCCTGAATTCACCAGCCCTTTCTCAGCACTGCTCACTGCCAGTGCACTGCCCTGCTCCTCAAACTGTCTCTATAATTGGACTCTGTGTACAATGAACAGCCAAGAAAACCCAGCACCTTTGGCTGACTCCCATCGCATCCCAAACCTAGCCCCAGCTATACTTCACGATTTCAGGTGTTAGTCTCTGGCCCCTCACTGCGTTGTACCAACACACACACATATCTCAGGCACCATAGCAGCCTCCAAACCTGCCACGGCCTCTTCACTCCTGAGTCATGGGTGCACGCCTCTGCCTGGAGCTCAGCCCCCAGCCACCCTCTCCCTATTCTCAGGCCTATGCTCACAGCCCTACCAGATCCCCAGGCCTCCTGAGATGCCTCTTCTAGCTGAAACCCGAGCAGCGAATGCTGTGTCAGCCTGAACCTCCTCTCCTTTTTTCCTCTGTTCAATCACACAGAGACGGGTAAACAAAAAGACACGACGCATCCTCCCACCATACAAAGATAACCACCTGGTTATCTTGGCGTGTAAGAGCCGGACTCCCCTTAATAGTGCTGAGCTGAAGTTAACCTGGGGAAGAACACGGGGCTAACTCAGATGCAGTCTCTATCAGCCGGAAGTGGAACAAGCACTCACGTGACTCACTGCAGTTTAAAGTTAACTGTGATTGCTATTGTTACAGGCTGAATTGTGTCACCTACTCCAAATTCTCATGTCGAGGCTGTAACTTCCAATACCTCAGAATGTGACTGTATTTGAAGACGGGGTCTTTAAATGGCAATTAAGTTAAAATGAGGTCTTATGGGTGGGCCCGATCCGATATGACTTGTGTCCCTATAGGAAGAGGAGATTAGGACACAGATGCACAGAGAAGGCAGAGCATGTGAGGACACGGGGAGAAGATGCCATCTACAAGCCAAGGAGAGAGGCTTCCGGAAAATGGTTCAAAAACCTGCTGACACCTCACTCTTGGACGTCTGGTGTCCAGCACTGTGAGAAAATAAATTTCTATTTCATAAAATACCATAGCCACCCGTCTACGGTATTTTGGATGGCAGCTCTGGCAAACTAACACAAGCGCTATACCAGAGATACAGAAAATGTGCTGCAGGAACACAAAGGAGAGAGAGAAATCCTCAGGAGAAGTGAGTCAGCACAGGGGTTACTTGTGTGGGCTCCAGAGCGGACTGGCTGGGTTCCAACCTCCCTGACCTGCTATTTCCCTCGTGAGAGCCCCCACCTGGCATGGTGGTTGGAAGGATTAATAAAATGAAGCGGGGATGGCAAGGATCAGACAATGAGGCACCGTAAGGCCAGCTATTTGCAAAGGAAACCTGTGTCACCTAAACTGGGAACCCGGAGACAGAGGAGACTGCAGGGCTGCTGGTGGAAGAAAGGTCCTGTCCAGCAGAGGGGACCCCATGAGCCAGGGCTTGTGGTTGGGCTGGGCAAGGTCCAGCAAAAGCAAGTCACCTGGGGAAGCTGGGGCCGGGGAAGGAGGCCTGGGCAGGAAAATGGGGGCAAGATGGCAGAGGGGAAACTGAAACACCAGACTAGATCTGTTCCCAGGGAAAGAGAAACCATAAAGCAAGGAAGTGGCAAGATGGGAAGGGAAGCCCGACAAAGCCGCCAGAAACGAGACTGGGATTGAGGAAGGAGAAACAGTTGCAGGCTTCTGTGATGCAGAGGAGAGGCCAGTGAGTG